>NC_081563.1:63899708-64151515 GCF_022355385.1 Mustela nigripes
AGAGAACACAGGCAGCAACCTCTTCGACCTCAGCCGCAGCAACATCTTCCTAGGAACATCGCCAAATGCAAGGGAAGCAAGGGCAAAAATGAACTATTGGGATTTCATCAAGATCAAAAGCTTTTGCACAGTAAAGGAAACAGTGAACAAAACCAAAAGACAACTGACAGAATGGGAGAAGATATTTGCAAACGACATACCAGATAAAAGGCTAGTGTCCAAAATCTATAAAGAACTTAGCAAACTCAACACCCAAAGAACAAATAATCTAATCAAGAAATGGACAGAAGACATGAACAGACATTTCTGCAAAGAAGACATCCAGATGGCCAACAGACACATTAAAAAGTGCTCCACATCACTCGGCATCAGGGAAATAAACACAAATCAAAACCACAATGAGATATCACCTCACACCAGTCAGAATAGCTAAAATTAACAAGTCAGGAAATGACAGATGCTGGTGAGGATGCGGAAAAAGGGGAACCCTCCTACACTGTTGGTGAGAATGCAAGCTGGTGCAACCACCCTGGAAAACAGCATGGAGGTTTCTTAAAATGTTGAAAATAGAAATACCCCATGACCCAGCAATTGCACTACTGGGTGTTTACCCTAAAGATACAAATGTAGTGATCCAAAGGGGCACGTGCACCCAAATGTTTATAGCAGCAATGTCTACAATAGCCAAACTATGAAAAGAACCTAGATGTCCATCATCAGATGAATGGATAAAGAAGAGGTATATATACACAATGGAATACTATGCAGCCATCAAAAGAATTGAAATCTTGCCATTTGCGATGATGTGGATGGAGGGTATCATGCTTTAGAAATAAGTCAATCAGAGAAAGACAACTATCATATGATCTCCCTGATATGAGGAAGTGGAGATGCAACATGGGGGGGTTAAGGGGGTAGGAGAAGAATAAATGAAACAAGATGGGATTGGGAAGGAGACAAACCATAAGTGACCCTTTTTTTTTTTTTGTTTTTAAGATTTTATTTATTTTGTCAGAGAGAGAGTGAGCACAGGCAGACAGAGTGGCAGGCAGAGTCAGAGGAAGAAGCAGGCTCCCCGCTGAGCAAGGAGCCCGATGTGGGACTCTATCCCAGGACTCCGGGATCATGACCTGAGCCAAAGGTAGCTGCTTAACCAACTGAGCCACCCAGGCGTCCCCAAACCATAAGTGACTCTTAATCTCACAAACTGAGGGTTGCTGGGGGGAGGGGGGTTGGGAGAAGGGGAGTGGGATTATGGACATTGGGGAGGGTATGTGCTTTGGTGAGTGCTGTGAAGTGTGTAAACCTGGCGATTCACAGACCTGTATCCCTGGGGATAAAAATACATTATATGTTTATTAAAAAAAAAATGTTCTTTGTGATGTTTTCTTAAAGATTAAATAAAAACCAAACAAAATCAATACTAAAAACCTAAAGTGAAACTTTTTTTAAAAAAGATTTTTATTTATTTGACAGAGAGATAAAGAGCGCAAGTAGGCAGAGCAGCAGGTAGAGGGAGAGGGAGAAGCAGGTTCCCTGCTGAGCAGGGAGCCTGATATGGGGCTCAAACCCAGGACCCTGGGATCATGACCTCAGCTGAAGGCAGCCCCTTAACCCACTGAGCCACCCAGGCACACCTGAAGTAACAACTTCAAGCAATTCATTATTAATTTCCAGACTTAGCATTTAAGTCCTAAAAACCTTAAAATAGCTAAAATTTGATATAAATGTCAAATTTTAATAGGAGCCAAATAATGAATATGTTTCTAAACTTTGGTCAGTGGCTTATGATCACAGTGCTTTGTAATCTCATTTTAGAATTTGGTATGACAGAAAATTTCATAATAAGCACCAAATCATGTCATAAAAATGAATGCATATACCACAGATATATGTGTATATGTATACACACTATATATCTTTATATATGAAAGGTCCTACCTTAACCTGGGTCTTATGACTTCTGTCCTGGTGCTTCTTCTCACTCATTTATAGACCCCAAAATCAATGGGTAAGAAAAATCGTCTATCTTGTCAAATCTTCCCCTTAATGGAGAGTTTCTTTCTCATGACCCATAACAACTGAACAATCCATTCACAATCTGTAAGTAGCCATTTAAATTATATTAAATAATCATTAAAAAACATTATTATAGATCAGACTTAAATGATCATATTTAGAACCAGTTTCTTGGATATCAAATCATTTTTAGATCCATATGTATTTGTCAATGAACAAATCTTTTAAAATGTAAGGCTCAGAATCTTTGACATATCCCATAAGATATCTCTTATGCCTAAAGCAAATAGCATGTTATTTTGAGGGTTTAAAAAAAAAAAAGGAACATTTATCAAACCCTGACAATATCTTTTCTGAATGGAATAAACAAAGATTTTTTTTTTAGGGGAAATATTTTCTTTAATAAATAAGTTTCTTGTAATTATTTTGACTTTGTCAAAATGTAATGTATTTGAACTCAAGAGTTTAGTTTGAAAGAGGACCCAAGGAAAAATGCAAGTGCTGTATTAACTAACATTATTGGTATTAAAATATAACAAAATTTCTGGTGTGCAAACTATCTCATCTATACCATAGTTTAATTTGCATTCTCTTCTTTAGTAACAATTTCAGTATTTTTCCATATAATTTTCAATTATGAATGAAAGTTCCTCTAAAAAAATTATTACTATCACTATGATTTTTAAATTTTATTTTTCATTGATTTTATTTTAGTTTTATTGAATTTTTTTCATTGAAAGGTATGATCTCACTTGTATATTTTTCATGTTCCCTTACTGAATTGCAAGTTGAAGTAAGGTACTCTAAAGGTGTGTTTTCTTGATTCCTTCACTTCTGGGTTTTAAAGTTCACTGTTTTTTGTTTCCTGGCAAAAATGCCTTTACAGGATGATTTAGTCAATGTTTTCCAAAAAAACCCCAGAAACAGGGGGGCGCCTGGGTGGCTCAGGCGTTAAGCGTCTGCCTTCAGCTCATGTCAAGATCCCAGGGTTCTGGGATTGAGCCCAGCACCGGGCTCCCTGTTCAGCAGGGAGTTTGCTTCTCCCTCTCCTCTGCCTCCTGCTCATGTTCTCTCTCTTGCTCTTTCTATCTCAAATAATTAAATAAATAAATAAAATCTTTAAATAAAAAACAAAAAATAGAAACACAAAGTTAAAATTCAAACTCATACTTTTCATCTCCAATAAAAATATAACATTTTGATTTACTAGAAAGATCTTGGATTTAACAATTTAGAGCCCATCCATATGATCCAAATCAATGTAAACATTCTAAACATCTCTTTTGTATCAATAAGCTCACTGGTAGATTCACCATGTCCAAATATAAAAGAGAAGATCTAGTACTCGCTAGCAATTTTTCAGTGTGGGTAGGGAAACAGAACAGATGCACACATAATAAATGAAAACACTTTCAGGGAAACATCAACAGGTGCAAATTACTATAATGCACCATCTTCAAATAGCACAAAATCAAGATGTAGATTAAGGGTGGATTAAAATTAAGCCATAATTAGGGTGATTAAAAATATAGTTTTTGGAGATGAGTTTCGAGCAAGGTTTTGAAAAAGTTGTATGAATTGGCAGATGGGAGCAGGTTTTCCAGTGAGAAGAGTAGGGCAAAGACATGGAAAGGAGCAATTGTAGGATTGTCGAGAAAATACTAATGGCAGAGCAGAGGCAGGTTGCCAGAATATGCTGCTTTTGACCCACATGCTTCTTTAATCTGTTAATTCTCTTTCTTTCAGCCCATCACTTATCACATCTTCGCCTATTCAGTGTAGAACCTGTGGCATATCCGTGTGGCCACACTGTGGCAGAAGGCTCAGTGCCTTGGATCCTGTCTGGTTCTGTTATTGCCCAGGCATGGCCGGTTTCAGAAATCAAGGACCAAGCTTTGCAGGCAGGCCTGGGCCGGGGTTGCTAGTGAGCTGAACAAAGATGATCAAATGAGCGTTATCTTTCTATCGTGACTCCCAGTCCTGCTCTCATGCTGCTTCCTCTTGTGCCTTTTCATCATAATCTGAACATCTTTCATGTCAAACTATTTCTACTGTAAAAATTTTTTTGGAAAAGTTGACTATGTTGGAAGGTGGAGACTCTACTCAGGGACAGCAACAGTTCCCCTACTTCTTATCCAACTCGCCGTTCAAGCTGTACTTCGGATATACCTCCCAGTAATTTAGCCTGTCTGTTCTTAAATCTAGGATGGTAAAGAAAAACTCCTACTTGTTCATGTTGCAGCCACCTATCCATCATCTTGGGTTTCATCGAGGCTTCCAGAACCATTTGGCAAAAATTCTATGCCTCCTGTCTCTTGCATTGTCCTCTCTCATTTTCCCTTACTCCCTTCTAATTGCCCTCCTTAGGTCGCCTAGCCCCAAATGGCTCTGTTGATGGAGATCATTGATCAGATACCAAGCCAGGAAGTCATCCTGTCCATTTGATGAGTAAGGAGGCACTTCTCCATTATGGGCCTTCTGCTGAGTATTCGGTTGAGAGACAAACATTTTCAGGCTCTTGGACTGTTTTCAGTGATCCGTCCCATAGATTTACCCATTTCATAAGCTTGGTTTTTTTTTTGTTTGTTTTTTGGTTTTTGGTTTTTTTTTTTTTTTACCAAAACTTTGATTTTGTTCCTTCCAAATCCTAAAGAATCTACACCGTTAGCTGCTCCCTAAGAATCAGTATATATCTTGACCTCAAGCCAGATCTTCTTCCATGAAACATGTCTAACATGTAAAGCCCACGTTCTGCCTACTAATATGATTTTTATTCTCCATTGTCCTAAGAGCCACAATCTTCTTTCATCTGGTATGGGCATACTGTGTGGAGCCATCTTTAAACCAAGATGTTCCACTCCCTTTAGTACTTAAACTGAGATGTACAATTGACTTTCACATCATCGGTCAGTTGCTCATAGAAAACTCCCTCTAGGCTATAGATGTGAGTTTAAGCAAGTGTGAGAGTTTGCAGAAGGTATAGGAATGTAGGGTCTATTCCATTATTAAACTATTTGGTACCACAAACTTTATGGCTGGATTCATTGAATAGCACACAGTTCATTATTGACGGCATGAACCAAAGGGAGCCCCATGGTCAATTTCCTCCAGAGCTAATATCAAGGCAGGAATTTTTTTAGCAGAAAGTTACTGGAAGGGGCGTGGACTTTGTCCAAACTTGAGGATCCTTCTCTGAGTATCTCCTATCTGGAGTTAGCAAATCAACTCAGTACCTCAGTCAGCTACAAAAAAATCAAGCACAATTAAAGATTGCGGGTCATAATGACCAACTGTCAGTTGCTTGCACTGAAACTCTGGACAAGGTGCTCAGCTTTCTTTTATTATGGACCCCAATTAAAGATGGATAAAATTCAGATCATCTTGTTAATGGTCAGAGTAAGGTGTACAAATAGGCTGCACCCCAAATTTAGATAATCATTTTGAAAGGAATATCTTGGAATGCCATAAATCCTCAAGCACCCAGACCCTCTAGTGTCATGTCATAATTTTTATGATTTTTATTTTTATAGAATTTCACTCATATGACTTGTAAGAGCAACCAGGAGCATTTCTACATTCTGATCTTCATGTGCTAGCAGCATGATGTTTTGTGGGTATTGGATCAAAGTGACGTACCACTTGGATCAAAGAGGTAACGTTCCCACAAACTAGACTGTAGCACAGAGCTGGGAAGCTGGTGTATTTCTGAGGCACAACAAGAAAGATTTACTGCTGTTTATGTCAATGAAGGCAAATTTCTAGTAATACCTATAAACCAAAATGGATAAAACATGTTTTGGGCAAGATTCATAATTGCACTCTTAGAGCTAATTTATTCTGGTAAGGAGGAAAGAAATCACAATAGCAGCCACAACAGGAACCTCAACTCATTTTGTTTTGTTTTCAATAATCTACTGTCATTCCTCATGACTTATGGAAGAGTAAAAGCCAAATCAGCCTATTAAATTAATCACCAAATCTGCACTTTTGGGAAACAATCTCTTGTAGTGTTCCTGTTCATTCTCTGTTTTGGCAGGGGAGGACAGTGCCAAATGGCCTCCACTGGGCCCTTCCTAAAACAATAGCCCCTTTTATAGGTCTAAGTGAGCAACTGTGTGTGGTTCTGAGTGTTACCTAAAATATCCATTCCAACAATCCCTCAGGATCTGAGAAAATGATCCCAAGATGTTTTGGGGAATCCCATGAAGCCCACCATGAAGAAAATTCAGGCCGGAACTCCACTTATCACCTGGGCTCTATAACTATCCCAAACCCTAACCAACTAACTCTTGTGGAATTATAGGTCCCCAGGAATCAGTGATAAATTTGAGCCTATATCCAATATTCCTGAGCTTAGGTATTTCCCTTTCCTCAATGCACAAGTATTCAGGTTAACAACAGCAGGCCCCATTAAAGAAGATAAGGCAGAAGGTTATAGCAAAATCTTTTCTCGTAGGTACGAGCCTCCCCTTCCTTGGGTGATGCTGGGTCTATGAACCCAAAATTCTCTAGCACTCTGGCTCCAGTGAGGCCTCTGTTCACCAGACCTAGAATAGCTTTGGTTAAATAAATCAAGACACACCTTAATTGGCTGTCTTTCTATTTCATTCCTGGGGACCCCATGATTAATTAACCAGAGCCAGAGATTTCTGCTACTGAAGCCATTCTCTGATCCCCGAGTGTAGCATCTGGCTATTAAAACAATACCCACTTTGCTTCCGACTGTTAACAGTCATCACCTGGGCCAGGTCTCAGCTGGCTCCTCACTGAGATCAGGAATACCATGTTGATCACAGCTCTTTCCACAAGCATCCCCAGCTCAGAAAAAATTAAATAAAATAAAAATAAAAGCCAGCAGAGCCCTTTTAGATATTTGGGTATTCCCTTTTTTGGCTGTCTTATTGCCAGGGGAAAAGAATCTTCAGGGCCCTGGCAGAATATAGGAATACGACACATGATCCATTTAACCTACTTTCTGACCTCACACGGTCTTTAAATTCTTTCCTCTCCGTCATGCCAAGGACTTTTTAGCCTTTCTTTTACCAAAAGCAACCAACAGTGGATTCCTGTTTGCTTTGCCAAACCTGCGAAAACTGCTAAAACTTTTTGAGCTACCACACTGAAGGCCGTATGTTTTATGAATAAACCCATCATAATGAATACGGTTCAGTTTGTTCAGAAAAAAAAAAAAATCCAACACTGGCTACACATTAAAATAATATGAGGAGTCTTTAAAAAATATGATGCTTATTATACCTTCCACTCCCAGATATTTAAATCAGGATCTCTGGGTTTAGACCAATCCTCTACGTTTTCTCAAAACTGCCCAAGTGACTGCCATCCACTGGGAGGTGTGAGGACCACTGCTGGGGGAGTTTTCATTCACTCCCAAGGTTTCTATCACCATGTTGAGGCTAACAAGGTACATTTATAAATTCTTTTAAGATCTGTCTTCTAAGCCTCAGCCCCCTCAAACAATATTTCTTTCTTTGCGTCTCCCCCCAGGTTCCAAAGAATCTGAAGGCTTATAAAATGTAAAGGAGATTATGAAACATTTTTGTTTACTCTGTGCCAGGAAGTGCTATGATCAGACTAAACATATTAACTCTAGTCTCTGCCTTCTTTGTAGAGACAGTTGGTTGCCTACTGTGGGGTTTATCTTTTTTTTTTTTTTTAAGGTTTTATTTATTTGAGAGGGGGAGAGAGAGAGTAAGAGTGAGGGGCAGGGCAGAGGGAGAGGGAGAAGCAGACTACCTGCTGAGCAGGGAGCCTGAGGCAGAGCTTGATCCCAGGACCCTGGGATCATGACCTGAGCTGAAGGTAGACACTTTGTCAATTGAACCACTCAGGAGCCTCAGAGGTTCTTAACCTCAGCACTACTAACATTTTGGGGTGGGTCACTCTTTGCTAAGGATGACTGTCGTGGGCTTTGTAGGGGACTAAGGAGAATTTCACCAGATTCCAGAGTAGCATCTTACTTCTTCCCTGCTATATATTGCCAAATATCACCTGGGGGTTGGAATTGCCCTTAGCTGAGAACAACTGTTCTGTAGTCATCTTCACATTAAAGGTTTCACAAGAACTTGCATTTTAATATTTTATATCCCGAGTAGTAATTTTCCCTTCACTGCTCCTGGTCTTGGATATTTGTACCATTATCAAAACTTCACTAATCCAGGGACCCAGTATTCAAAATTTGTGGTATTATATCGCTCTTGAATGTCATGATTCCTAAGTCTCTTTCTCACCTGAACAGTTCTTTCCCTTCCTGCCAACTCCCCCCTTCTTTTTTACATGCCACTGACTAACGAAATTGGTTCGGTTGTCCTATGGTGTCCTTGACATTCTGGAGTTGGTTGATTGGTCCATCTTGACTTTATTTAGCTTGTTCGTCCATCCCTGTTTTACCAGACCAGTAAACCAGAGGTTACATCCCAAAGTTTGATTAGATTCATATGAAACATTTTGGGTACTGAAATTCATATTGTTATATATCAGCTGGCAGAAAATTAAGGCTGTCCGACTCCTGGCTAAAGAGCTATCAGGCAGTGATACCCCTGACTCCACCATTATGAAGTTGATAATTTTGCATCATATGATTGTCCATTTCACCCTAACTTCTCACATAAAGGTTTAAGCACATATGGATGCTTATTGCCTCAGACAGTTATTGATTTACGAGTAATAGATGGTCATTTTCTGGAGATCCGTTTTTGATACAATGTGAGATGGCAATTATATATGTAAAGTGAATATGTCATGTAGCAGTTAGGTATGCGAGTCTGAAGATTGGTGTCAGAAAGATAAACTTAGAAGTCATCAGGATGTGGCTGATACTTACTATTCCTAGACTGGATGAGGTATTTGAAGGGAGAGGGAGGATGGAGAGGAGGGTCCCATAGTGAGCAATCAGGTACCCCGACTGTTAAAAGTGGATGAAGAGAAGTAGCCAAAAGAGGACTGAGAGGCAGGATCTACCTCATTAATATCATTTCTCATGGCTTTTTCCTTGATATCTTCTCTGGACTGTGGTAATCATCTAATTGATCTTACCGCCTCTAGTTTTCCTCTTCTAATGCATGCTCCACAGGACTTTGAGAGAAATTAGTCTGGAAGTTAAATCTATCAGCTTTATTAGTTTTCAGATTAAACCCCTCTAAAAGCTCTGCATTGCCTTTAGGATAAAGCCCAAATATCTACTTTCACCATATGACTCCTGACGTGTATCTTTGCTGCTTGCTTAGATCAGGTTTTGCCATTCCCCATCCTTTCCCTATACACACGGCCAGGCAGTTTCTTGAAACATTGTAAACTGTTTGTTTCTCTAACTATTATTCAACTTTTTTTGTGGGAGAATTTGTTTCACTTGTTTCATCTGATTCATGTTTTGGTACTAAGTTAAAAGCAACTGTGAAACCTTCCCTGACATCAGCAAGGTGTAATTGACCACTATTATTTGATAGTGTGTGGGGGTGTTATGTCTCAAATTGTGACCTTAATGCACTGCTCTACAAACTGAGCACAAATATGATCACTTATTTTCCTTCCAGTTGATTACCTAGAGTATACCTTAAATGCTACACTAGGGGGAAAAAAAATTCCCCTCTTTGTTCTCTACCCCAAATTTTCCACAGTTCTAGAGGCTTGCACAGTCTAAAAAAGGGTAAGCAGGAATATAGGCTATGATAGTCACTAGAGCTATTAAAAAAATATCCTGGTTCTCCTTCTAAGCATATAGTAAATCCGTACTTTTCTGCTCCCATGTTTTTTGCTTGGACAATGAAATGTCAGTAGAAATGACACATTTCCCCTCCTTGCAGAAGGCTTTAAGGCCCAGTATTTGATTTGTTCTTCCCTTCCCTCTGTTGTAGTGGTTGGGGAAGCATATGTTGAAATGGAGTCTTTATCAGTCTGGGTCCCTGTGTGATAAGCATTTCAATCTGTGTTGGAATGTAGCATGAGCAAGAAATAAGCTTTTTTGTGTATTCAGCCACCGAGATTTTGGAATTGTTTGTTAGCACTGAACAATGTAGCCAATTTAGGCTGATACATACACTAAGCAGGAAGAGTATACAGTCTGATGATTCTAGTAAGTAAAGCTGGTAACCAAGCCTGGCTGCTGAAGTCTTGCTGCATATCTCTATGGAGGAGAGATTCTCAACCTTGGCATGTTTGACATTTTGGCCTGGAAAAATCTTTGTTGGAGGAGGCTGTCCTTTGTATTGTAGGATGTTTAGTAACAGTCCCGGCTTCCAAATACTAGATGTAAGTAGTACCCCCACACCCAAGTTGTGACAACCAAAATGTAAAGTATTGCCAAATACCCCCTGGGGCTCACAAGTGACCCTAATGGAAAACTAGTGCTTTAGGCAATACACTAGATCTGCTTTTGATGCTCCGGGTCTACTCAAGGCTGCTATAGATTTTTGAGAGAGAAATGTTACTCCGTCAGAACATGGTTCTGCTGGTGTGTCTTTGACGGGCGCCCAGAGTCACAGTTTTTACGTCTTGGCTCTTCTAAGGCCATGGGGCTCAAAACACCTCCCTGTGGCAATTCCAGAAGCACAGTTGGTTTAGAGTCTGCTTTTTGTGATCCTGGATCTACTGTCCTGGGACATCATTACCATTAGGAATGGTATCACTTTGTGACTCCAAAAAGATATCTAATTTATATATAGTCTTTCCAGGACAATAGGTCAATAGGTCTACCAAACCAAAAAGGCTCAGCTAACCTGATGGGACAAGAAAAGGTAAGAGCAAATTAATGTATAATCAAATGTTACTGAAATATCAATATATATTGAATTTCAGTAACATTTGATTATACATTAATTTGCTCTTACCTTCAATATATATTGAATTTCAGTAACATTTGATTATATATATATATATATTCCCCCCCACACCATAGCACATACCCTCCCCAATGTCCCTTACTCAGCCACCCCATCCCTCCCACTCCCTCCCCTCCAGCAACTCTCAGTTTGTTTCCTGAGATTAAGAGTCTCTTACAGTTTGTCTCCCTCTCTGGCTTCATCTTGTTTCATTTTTCCCTCCCCTCCCCTATGATCCTCTGTCTTGTTTCTCAAATTCCTCATATCAGTGAGATCATATAATTGTCTTTCTCTGATTGATTTATTTGTTCAGCATAATAAATGGCACCAGATATTCTTAAAGATATTCAGCTTTATTATACTCCTAAGTGGAAGGAGGGTAATAAAGGGTTTCAAACAGAAGTTCAGCAGAAACAACAACAACAAAATCTCCCCAAAAATAAAAAACAAAAAACAAACAAAAAAAACTTTGATAACTTGCTAAAATATTTATCCCATGGTAGTTGTTTTATATTTGTTGAATGTGGTTTAAATGTGGATCCTTTATTTTTTTAAAGATTTTATTTATTTATTCATTTAACAGAGAGAGAGACAGAGATCACAAGTAGGCAGAGAGACAGGCAAAGAGAGAAGGGGAAGCAGGCTCCCTGCTGAGCAGAAAGCCTGATGCAGGGCTCAATCCCAGGACCCTGAGATCATGACCTGAGCAGAAGGCAGAGTCTTTAACCCACTGCGCCTCCAGGCGCCCCTAAATGTGGATTCTTAATCTGCATAATATCACTGGGGCTTTATCATACAAATAAATAGAAAAAGGTGGAATAATTAAATAAGTAGAATAATAGTGAATCCTCACAGCAGCAGTCTTTACACATTTTCACTCTCATATCACCCAGATTAAATTTCTAATTACATCTATTTCTGTTGACATCTAAAATTTTTTATTATAAGTTTAAATAGATCCAAAGGATAGGATTTCGACATGTTGTAAATATTTGATTTTTTATAATAAGGCTATTATTTCATTCTTTTAAACATTCCAATGGAATCTAAATACCAAAGCAACTTGATACCCACCATATTAGAGTAATGCATGCTATATGCTAGTGTAACAAATGAAATCCCCAATTTCAGTGCCTTAATATAACAACGTTTATTTTTTCCCTCACACATGTCAATTGGAAAACATTTCAGACACAGCTTCTTTCTACCTCATGCCTCCACCATTCCTAAGGGCTTTAAAATAATACTTTGATTCAAGTCAGTGAACAAGGAAAGAGAATGTTGAATCAAGCATGGTAAAGTTTTATGAGCCACCCACTTTCCATTGGCTACTATTCAGTCACCTGGTCACATCAACCTGCAAGAGAGGGTAGAAATGTAGTTTAGTTTTAGGCCCAGGAGATAGAGGAAATGGGTTAGAAGAGCACATACATAACAGTCTCCACTATAGTTTACTCTTCTGATGACCAAATATGCTTCCTCTTCTCACACATAAAACATACTCCCCCACCCCATTCCCAGATTAGATAACCCAACATTTCATCTGTCACTATATTAATTTCTAACTCCAGGATTTCCCAGGGGTATACATCCTTTCTATCAGGATCTGGATTTTGATTCCTCTGGTCACTGCCACCACCTCCCCACCACACACAAACATTCAGATGCAAAATACAGTGGTGGACCAGGGACAGGATAAATACAATTAGCTTACCCACTTAGAAAGAATAGTAGAAAATACAAAGCAGTTTCTTGTCAGTGGAGGTTAGGAAATTCTGCATGGTAGGGACTATAAGGAGCCCCTGCCCTAGCAGCAGAAAGTATTTTTGATTCAGTTTTCATTCTGCTCATTAGGAAGTCCTTTACAGTACATAAAGTTGTATTTGAGTCAAATTAGGTTTGTTGAAAATCAACTAAATAAAGCACAAGACAAGACTATTCCTGGGAACAGATTGCCTCTGAGGCTTTACCTTTGTTGAATGAAACTGCTTATCCAACAAGTCTATTCAATTTTCTTCCAAATTTACATTTGTCTTTTAGAGTCTCCAGACAATTGAGGAAGAGGACATAATTTAGGTTGTGACTTCTACCAAAACATGCACTGAAGTTAGGTAAGATACTCTCAGAAAGGTGGCTACATTTTAAATACAGAAAATAACTTTTATAATACTGTTATAATTTATATGAAACATGATAGTATAAAACTATAAATATATATTTATATTATCATATGTCTAGTAAATAAATACTGGTGCTCTAAAGAGTCCTAAAAATTTGAGATTTCATCTTTTAACTTTGTTGGTCATGTTTTCATATGGAGTTCCAGCTATAAAACTTGGACCAGCCAATTTTGACATGTGACTTTCTGTTAATTTGTACTCTTTTCCTTTCACAATATCTTTTCCTTTGTACCTATTTTAGGCTATAAAGGAAAATGAGATTAAAATGTCTCCTCCTCAGACAGACTATTTGAAGAATGTATTTTATAAAAGACAATTTTATATACTTAAGGTTTTGAAGAATATTTTAAAAGCCCTGCTATTTATTTACCATTTATCTATCTATTTATTTATTTATTTTAAAGATTTTGTTCATTTGAGAGAGAGAGAGAGAGCATGAGGGGGGGAGGGTTAGACGGAGAAGCAGACTCCAGGCTGAGCAGGGAGCCTGATATGGAACTTGATCCTGGGACTCTGGGGATCATGACCTGAAGCTGAAGGCAGTCACTTAAACAATTGAGCCACCCAGGTGCCCAAAAGTCTTAATTTTTTATAAACTTAAAATGTTTTTGTTATTTTAGAATGACTATAGGTGTATATAAAATTGCTTTGAATTTTGAACTACTGATACATAATAATTTCTGAATGGTAAGTTCTATAGAAGGGAGATTATGTACATTTGAATTTGTAAGGTGTTTAGTTAATAATTTGAACATGAACATTCAAGGGATGAATCCTTTTGATTCATCAAAAAAAAATAAAATAAAATCATATGTAAAGATGCTTGTTTCAATTCTTTCTTGCTGTTCACTCCATATGGAACATGAACTTCATCTCCTGCTGCAATAATTGGTTCATAACTTTCTTTCATCATTTCCTGAAAGCATTTATTGTCCAACTAAAAGTGAACAAGACTAAATTATCTTCTTGTTACAATTGTTGACAAAATTGAAGAAATATCCAATGTCAGCATTCCACCCTAGAATGCACAAACAAATTCTCACTAAAGTGGAATGACATTGCGAATGAAATTTTCAAAGTTGAGTATTTTCAGATTTATTATTTGGATAATCCACATTTAACTGTAATTATTGTTTTTAAGCCCATTCATTTCTTACAAATACATTTTTAGAATTGCAAAGGACCCTATAAATCATCATATGATTTATACAGAATCAAGCATTTGAAGTTTCTTGACTCTCTTTGCATTTTACTGTGCTTCCTCTAACTCAACAGATGATTTTAAGTTGGACAGCATTTACATTTATAAAAATGTAAATGCTAATGCCTTCTTTTAAAAATTTATGGTCTCTTAAGTAATTTGCTTTACACAGAAAAATGAAAGATCTTTTGTCTTTAAAATATCAACTAATCATATAAGTTCCTTCTCTTTCTCTTGACATTGTTTTGTTCTTTTCACATATTGAGACTTCATATATAGTTTTTATGTACCAATATTACATGTTCACATATGCCATTTTAATGGCTTTTAGACATTTTTAAAAAAATATTTTATTTATTTATTTGACAGACAGAGATCACAAGTAGGCAGAGAGGCAGGCAGAGAGAGGGAGAAGCAGGCTCCCTGCAGCACGGGTCTCGATCCTAGGACCCTGGGATCATGACCTGAGCTGAAGGCAGAGCTTTAACCCACTGAGCCACCCAGGCACCCTTGGCTTTTAGACATTTTATCATGTTATATAACTTGACCATTTCTAACTTATTGGACATTAAGCTGTCTCCTACTTAATCATTTTTGGATTATCTTCTTGGGATATACTCCCATAAGTATTTGTTCAAAAGAAAGTAATTCTTATGTTTTCTGTTGTACATAAGTAGATTGCTTTTTAGAAACATTTTGTGAATTATGCATAATAATCAGTAATGTATGATTATATCTGTTTCCTGTAGACCTGCTAACATTCACTTTACATAGATAAGATATTAAAGAATAAAAAGGGTACTACTAATTTTTTGATCAAGATACTTAAAATGTTTTTGTTATTTTGAAATGATTATATACATATGAAATTCTAAACTTCTGAATCTTTGAGCAAATTTTATTTATTTTATTTTTTGAAGATTTATTTATTTGAGAGAGAGAGAGCACATGGGGGGAGGTGCAGAAGGGGAGGGAGGGAGAGAATCCTTAAACAGACTCCCCACTGAGCACGGACCACCCCCCGCCAGAGGGCGTCTCATCCTAGGACAATGAGATCATGACCCAAGCTGAAATTAAGAGTCAGAGGCTTAATAGACTGACTGAACCACCCAGTCACCCCTAGAGTAAATTTTAATTTATTTTTGTTAATTTAGTTATTTCTCAAAATTTTATAAATTCAGCTATTTCCATGTTATGGATAATTCATTTACTTGCTCTTTTTTACTTAATAGAAACAAAATTGCTATTTTAGCAAATCTTATCCCCATCAACAAAGGATTCTTTAAAGGAATGTCACAAACCACAACCATATCTTATTTATCTTTCATAGCTGAAGGACATTTTTGGATGAAAATATCCTTATAATTTCATGGCTTCCTTATTCTAATTTTCAGGACATTTCATTACTATATAGATTACACCAAGTTTCCAAAAGGTAAAATTGGTTCTTTATTGCTTTTTATAATGTTACTTATTAATCTGATTTCTAATTCTTAATACTTTTTTAGATAATGTTCACTTCAGTTAGTCACAATGTGGCTAGGTAACTGAGCTCAGAACTTTGACAATTACTCACTTGATTAGGGCAATGACTTTCAACTACGTGCACAACAGAATTAGGTGTGAAATATAACCACTGAGTCTAGGGTAATGGTTTCCAAACTTTAGTTTGCATCAGAATCTCTTGTTAAAACACAGAGGTTTTGGGGGGCGCCTGGGTGGCTCAGTGGCTTAAAGCCTCTGCCTTCAGCTCAGGTCATGATGGGATCCGGCTCTCTGCTCAGCAAGGAGCCTGCTTCCCCCTTTCTCTCTCTGCTGCCTCTCTGCCTACTTGTGATCTCTGTCAAATAAATAAATAAATAAAATCTTTAAAAACAAAGCAAAACACAGAGGTTTTAAACATATGCTTGTTAAAAACAGAGATTGCTGATCTTGTCTCCTAGAATTAAAGAGATTCAGTTGGTTTGGGGGTGACATGGTCCCAGGTGATGCTGATGATGCCAGTCCAAGAATCACACTTTGAGAACCACTAGTCAGGGATCTAACCTGGGCATCTATGTAAATAGTTTAACATGATTGTGATGGTTGAGCACAGTATCATCCTTAAGGAATGAGTTGCATAATTGAGTGTGTGTGTGTGTAGGTCATTTCCCCGAGGAGATTCTCAAACTTCACTGTGCATCACCATCACCTGGAGGGCTTGTTAAAACACAGATGGTTAGGCCTCACTCCCAGAATTTGGGATTCCCTAGATCTGAGATGGAGTGAAAATCTGCATTTCTACCAACTTCCCAGGTGTTATTGAAGCTGCTGATTCTAGAATCACATTTTAAGAACCACTGCCTTAGTGTAATTTAAACCTAACCCCTGCAGCAGTATCCTTGCTTTTCCCTAGGTATCCAGAGTACCGTAAAACTTGTTGTGCAACTTTAATCTTCAAGAAGTCAGATTCCATTCTGAGGGCAATAAAGATGGGAGGGAATACATCTTATTCATCTTTACATAGCTTTGGCATATTACAATGATGTTTTGCAAAAACTAGTGCTCAAAAATGTAATGCATTTGAACACTGGGATAGCAAATGATTTTGTGGAAAAAGTAATGTTACTTATTTAATCAACACTTAGTAAAAGAAAATGGGTAATTACCATTCCTGAGTTTAAAAAATGTAGAGAAGGGACGGTCAAAGAAAAATTAACTTTGGCTCATCAAGTTAATTGGCAATCTTCCCTCATGTTTTGCCTTTAGATATTTGTGAGTGCAGTGCACCGAAACTGACTACAGTGTTGACTTGAGTCTGGAGATCTATCTGTGTGTATATGCATATGTATACACACGCACACACATTTGTGCATCTCTCGAATAGTATCTGACTAAATTTGGCAAACCATAGAATTACATCGCATATATTGAATGGATTATAGTACATTGTATAATAATATATACAGGATAATATATTATTCCGTATGCCGAGGGCATACAGAAGATCCTGTAGAACAGACCAATAGGAGACAGACTGCAGTGAAGAAGGGGAGTGGAGGCAGGTTCCGGGTAAATAAAAGAGATACTACAACACCCAGACAGTTCTTATGCTGGAAGAAATGCAATCTCAAAGTTGCAGAAGTCCCATTTCATGCGGGAAGAAGTACAACTGCATAAAAATTGTAGCAGTCTTTCAATAAAATGAAACAGAAGTACCAAAACGGTTCTTGAAACAAGGCTGGAATGATCGTGTTCAATTAGAGCTATGAATCTGAGAACAATCTTCCCTCCTGTCTCCTGTTGGGGCCAATGCTGCCTCCTACAGAGCCACATCTACTCTGCCAGGTGCTGCAACTACCACCAGACCTTAATTTCATTCGGCCAGGTCCTCGAGGCTTTTTCCCGCCAAAGGCCAGGTTTCCGCCCCTCCAAGCCCCGGGCGCAGGCGGCACTGCGCATGTGCGGGGCCCTGGCCGGCGGATAGCTCCCCCCTCCGCGGCCCCACGGACTGCGGACCATGGCGGAGATGGAAGCGAGCCTGTTGCGCCAGTGCCCGCTGCTTCTGCCTCAGAACCGGGCGAAAACCGTGTACGAAGGATTCATTTCTGCTCAGGTACCCGCCAGCTTGTTGCCCGATTGCTAGGAGGGCGTCCCTTTCGCGGCGCAGCTCCGCCCCTTTAAGTCAGTTACGGGGGCAGTTAGGGGCCCTTAGCCGGGGGAGTTAGGAGGGGAGGCGCCTCACGGCTCCTCGGAGACTGGAGGTTTGAGGACTTCTGCGGTGGTTGACAACCCGCCACTCGCTACCGCGCCTTGGCCTGGGCTAGCGTCGGGCCAGCGACTGGGCGAGAGGAGCCCCGCGCGGGGCGCGAGCGGGGGGCGGGGCAGACGGCCACGCCCCCTCGCGCGCGCTTCCTGAGTTTGACCTCCCTTCTGATTCCGCGTCTGCCCCACCTTGAACTGTTTTTTGATTGTTTTGCAAATTTTTACCTTGTCTCTAACCACCCCCCGCCCCCACCCCCACGCTGAGCCCCACAAAGGTTGGTGGCCCGTCGTTCACTAGGGGATCCCTGCAGATTAGGCTCGTTTTTCCTGCAAAAATGGATTTTGGAGAAAAACCGCCTTTTGGCTCTCAACTAAGCCCTGTGTCCCTGAGCGCTTCCTGTAGCGATATTTTGTACGAAATCTTGACAGCAGAATTAATTACCTTTCCTGAGTCCAGGCGGCTTCTTAATTCTGTGGTGCACTTGACACGTGGTAACACACGTGTACAGGTTTGAAGTTTACAAAGCGCTTTCCAAGTACGTTATCTCACTAATCCTCGGCCCTTTGAGGCAGAATTAAAAGAAATCTTTTTCAGTCTTCATAGTTAAGTAAATCAGGGCATGGGAAAGTGGGCAGGTTAAGTTATTTGTCCATGATTGCCAGAGTCCCTGAAAGCGAGGCAATCAGATTCCACTCCCGCGTTTTGCGCCTCTCTCTGCATTGGATCAGGATACTGGGTTAGATTTTTGAGTATAGGTTTTTGCTCCCAGACTTGTATACTCAACATTGTGCATCCTCTCTCACCAGCACAATACTTTCTTTCTTGTTCTTTTTGTTTTGTTTTGTTTTGGTCTTTTAAAATTAACAGATTCTGCTTGAGGAAAAACTGTTGAAACTACACACAAATTAACGACCTGCAGTTTTTGATATGGATCATGAATACGTTAGATTACCAGCAGTACCTTTTAGCTATAAAATGTAACACGCAACTAACCTGAAGATTTGATTTGCTATGTGAAATGAGGAGAAATTTCGGAAGAGGAAAGAAACAAAGTGGTCATTTTTAAACAACTTAACATTGAATCAACTGTATTTTCTGGAAAAATATGTATGAATCTTTTATAGACATGCACATTTTCAGTATTTGAACTCAGTTATATAGAAACACAAATTATTCAATTTTGTCATAATAAATTTAAAATTTAGTAATTAACCAGATAATTTGAAAACATATCATGGTGATGAGTAAAAATTTCTGTTCTCAGAATTATTTTTATTTTCTGAAAGAAAAATGAATAATTGCATTGCTCCACCTTACCTTGATTAACACTCCATTCAACAATCCTCATCAAAACATTGTCAGCATTAAAAGAGTGGGAAGGAGGTAAAATTTAACTCTTAATTATAGTGATTAAGAGAATGGTTTCAACTTTCAGAAATATTTAAGTGTTTGAGTATTGGGTATTTGAAAACTTGATACTTAATTTAACTTTAAAAAGAAGCCTGTTTCATTTTTTTTTTTTAAGTATAATTGACATGCAGTATTTGTTTCAGGTATACAACATAATGATTTGATGTATGTATATGACATGAAATGATCACTGAGTCTAGTTCATCGGATGCACCATATGTAGTTCTATAATTTTTTTTTATGGTGAGAACTTTTTTTAAAAGATTTATTTATTTGAGAGAGAGAGAGAGAGAGAGATCCTGTGGGTGTAGAAGTGCAGGGAGACAGAGAGAGAGGAGAGAAAGAATCCTCAAGAGGACTCCCAGCTGAGTGACAAGCAGGACTAGAGCCTGATCCTGGGGCCCTGAGATCCTGACCAGAGCCAAAATCTAGAGTAGGCCTCCTAACCCACTGACCCACCCAGCTGTCCTCCTTATGATGAGAACTTTTAAGATAAGTCTCTTAACAGCTTTCAAATAGGCAGTAGAGTTTTAACTATAGTTTCCATGTGGTACTTTTCATGCCTATAACTCAGGACTGGGAATTTGTGCCTACAAAAACACAAACTTCACCTGTTTTGTCCTCTACCCCACCAGAAAACATCTTTTTTGAGAGTTGGGGCCATATCCTAGGAATTACCATATGTTTTGACGTTTACGCAAAACATATAGTAGTCTCTCAAAAATATTGAGTGAATTATTAAATTTACTTTCTAAATGAACCTTTTACCCACCCCTTAGAATATTAAGGTAGAACTAATCTGAGTGCACTGTGATTAAGGAAAGATTATAGAGGGTACATATGGATTTATTAGTTTTTCTTTAAATTCATTATGACCATTGCAGAAAGTAGAGGCTAAATTTCATTAGTATTTCTGGAATAAAGGTAATCCACTTTTTCTTCCCTGAATTGGAAGTATCAGTTTTGAATTATCTAGCTGAAAACCTGATTCATTTTCAGGTAATGTTTAGAAAAATTAAAGAGAGATTAAGTTACATTTTTATCAGGAGCCATGTTATATCTAATTTTAGGCATTTTAAGGAAAGTACTTTATATGTGTGTCCCTACTGAAGCCTGTGAGAAAAACTTGTGTAAACCTCAGAATTGAGATTAGATGAATTTTTTTGTGACCCTTGCTGTAGCTACAATTCTGACTTCTTAACATAAACACATTATTTAATGTTTGATGGGACTGGTTTTCTTTAGAAATGTTTGTCTTGTATGTTATTTCAGATTTACAGAAAAATAACAAGTATGTATGAAAATTACCCAAATTCACCATTTTACTTTTGCCCCATTTGATTTTACTCTGCGTGTATATATATGGGTGGGTATATATACATTATTTTTCTGAGAAGTTTGAGATTAGGTTGCAGACATAGTGTCTCTCTATTCTTAAATACTTGAGCATATAGTTCATGGGAAAGGACAAACTCATGTATATCCACAGTACAGTTATCAAAATCACGAAGTTTCATCATGATATAATGCCATCATCTGGAGGCCAAATTCAAATTTTGTTAATGTTGCAATTACGTATTTTGTACCCCCCTTTCCAGCCTCCTGTAAGGAGTGAGATGAAGATACCACATTGTATTTAGTTTTAAGGTATCACATTGCATTTAGTTGTCCTGTTTCTTTAGTCTGGCATAGTTCCTTAGGCTCTTTGTTTTCTATTAACTTGACATTTATTAAGACTATGGTTTGGATATTAGGAAGAATGTCCCTCAGTTTGGGTTTGACTAATACTTCCTCATCATTAAATTCAGATTATATAATTTCAGCACAGATGACACAAAGAATGCTGTGTCCTTTTTAGGGCACGTGAAGTCAGTGGTTCTCATTGATGATGTTACCTCTGATCAATCACCTTGTTAAGATGGCATGTGCCAGATTTTCCTTTTGTAATTCATAAGTACTTTTAGAGAGCTACTCTGAAGCATCAAACTTTCAGGTATACACACCAGTTTTAGTATCTTAATTGAGCCACCATCATTTGGTGGTTGCCAAATGATGATTTTTCTAACTCCATTATTTTCTTCTTTATTGTCATTTTATTATAAGGAGTAAACTCTTTTCCCCCACTTATTTGTATCAGAAGTTTTAAAAATAATTTAATGGATTGTAATCTTTACTTGCCTTATTTATTTTGATGCTTAAATTTTCCCACATTTGGTTGTGAGAGCACATTTTTACTGATACAAGTTTTTAAGGCTCTGCATTTTCCCTCTTACCGCTGTTTTTAAAGTAGGCTGTATATGGTGACATATAGTGTTTTATCATAATCATTTTTTAGTATTTACATAATTTTACTTTGTAGATCCCTTGCACCCAAGAGTTACTTAGTAGAAGATTTAAAAATTTTTCTCATGAAAATCTTTTTTCGATTATTAATTTTGTTATTTCTAGTTTTACAATTAGATAATACTGTTTTTAAAAATTATAGTCTGTGAAACTTACTGATTCTTGGTGCATGCGTGCGCGTGTGTGTGTGTGTTTGTGTGTGTGTGTGAGAGAGAGAATGAACGATCTCTGTGATTTAAATAAGTTATTTTCTCAGTTGGGTTATTCCTTTTCTTTTGGGTGAGCTTGGCAGTTTGTTTCCCTCAAGGAATTTGTGCATTTCTTCTAGATGTTTGAATTTATTGGCTTAAATTTTACTTCATATTATTCCCTTATCCTTTTAGTGAATGTATTTAGGAACTGTAATGATGTTCCCTATATTGGTTATCTTTTGCTGTGTAACTACTTATTCCAAATCTTTGTGACTTAGAACAACAAACATTTGTTATCTTACCTTTGCTATGGATCGAAAGTTTGAAAGCTACTTAGGCGGATGGTTCTGCATCACTGTTTCTTATGGACTTGTCATGAAGATGTTAGCCAGTATGCCAGTTCTCTAAAGGCTTGGTTAGAACTTAAAGATTTGCTTCCAGGATAGCTCATTCACATGGATATTGGCTGCAGCCCCCTGTTTTCTGCTTCTCTTTGACTTGGGAGGCTTCAGTTCCTTAACTGCAATAGACCTCCATAGGGTCCTCAAAACATGGCAACTAGCTTCCCTATGCGTGATAAATCAAGCATAAAGCTGCATGGTACTTTTGGAGAAAAGGTATCAGTCTCTGAAGTTACACATATTTACTTCTGCTTTTTCTGTTTTTTATAGCAAGCCCCAAATCTCGTCCATATTCAAAAGGAGAGAAATAAGGCGCCAACTCTTAAAGGTTGAAATATCAAAGAAATTATGGATATATTTTATAGTTACTTCTTGTCCCCACTCTTACGGTATTTTGTGTCTTTTTTCCCTGGTGCAACTGGGTAGAGGCTTAAACATTTTATTGATCTCCTCAAAGAACCACTTTTGATTTTATTGATTTTCTTTTATCACTTATTTTTCTGTGTCTTTCTTTGCTTTCTGTATATGTGTGTATATTTCTTTGTTTTCTGATCTTAAGTTTCCTAGTATCTTCAGGTGGAATTTTAGCTCATGGATAATGAGAACTTTTTATTTTATAATATTTTTAAAAAATATTTTATTTATTTGACAGAGATCACAAGTAGGCAGAGAGGCAGGTGGGGGGTGAGAGTGCGGGGGGGTGGGGAAGCAGGCCCCCTGCTGAGCAGAGAGCCTGATGCAGGGCTCAATCCCAGGATCCTGGGATCATGACCTGAGCCAAAGGCAGAGGCTTAACCCACTGAGCCACCCAAGCGCCCCTCTGTTTTGTAATATAATTGTTTAGTGCTGTAAATTTTTCTTCAGACACTACTTTGGCTGTATCACACATACTTTGATATGTTATATTTTCTTTTTCTTTTTTTGGGTTCAAAATACTTGTTAATTTCTTTTCTTTCTTTCTTTCTTTTTTTTTTTTCTTTTGACCCATGGGTTACTTAGAACAACAGTATACCTTTCTAAATATTTTAGGACTTTCTAGATATCTTTTTGATATTGATTTATAATTTAGTTTCATATTGGTTACAACAGAATTTGTAGGATTGAAATTCTTTTGAATATATTGGGACTTATTTTATGGCATAGAATATGACCTATTTTGGTAAATGTTATGTCTATTTGAAAAGAATGCATTCTGCTGCTGTTGGATGATTGTTCTATAATGTTAGGTCAAGTTGGTTCATAATGCTATTTGAGTTTTTTTATATACTCACTGATTTTCTGTCTACTCGTTTTATTAGTGAAAGGGGGTATTGACAATCTCCAACTATAATTATTGTTCAGTTTCTACTTTTGTTTCTGTAAGTTTTTGCTTTGTATATTTTGAAGTTCTTTTATTAGGTACATGAACTTTTAGGATTGTTGAGCACTCTTGAACTGATTTTTTTTTTTTAATGACTGTGAAATAACCCTTTTTATCTCTGGTAATCTTTGTCCTAGAATCTCTATTTTCTGATATTAGTATAGTGACTCTAGCTTTTTTTTTTTTTCTGGTTAGTGTTGGCATGGTTTAATCATTTCCCATTTATTTGATATCTATTTGTGTCTTGTATTTGAAGAGGATTTCTTCTGGACATTGTTTTTTTTATTGAATCTAAAAATCAACTGATTTTTGCTTTGAGATGTTTAGATCATTTACATTTAATGGATGACTGATATCATTGAGTTTAAAGCTAATATTTTGCTGCTTTTTTGTTTGTTCTATGTGTTTTTTTATCTTTTTCATATTTTTCTGCATTTTTGTTAGACACTGTATAGTATAATATTTATCTCCTCTATCAGCTTATTAGCTATTTTCCTTCTTAATTAGTTGCTTTATGGTTTATAGTATACGACTTAAACTTGTCATGATTCACATAAATAATATTAGGATTATATATATATATTTTTTTTTAAAGATTTTATTTATTTATTTGACAGAGAGAGAGATCACAAATAGGCAGAGAGACAGACAGAGAGAGAGGCGAGGAGAAGCAGGCTCCCCGCTGAGCAGAGAGCCCCATGCGGGACTCGATCCCAGGCCCCTGGGATCATGACCTGAGCCGAAGGTAGAGGCTTAACCCACTGAGCCACCCAGGCGCCCCATTAGGATTATATTTTATATGCACTATTGGTTTATCAGCTATATATCACTATTGTCTCTTTTTTAGTGTTTGTTCTAGGGTTTACAGTATGCTACTATAATTTACCACAATCTACTTTCAAGTATACCACTTACAAGAATCATGCAATGTACTCTTTCCTATCCTCTCCCTTTTCTGTACTTGTTGTCATATCTTTTATTTCTATTTATCTTTTAACCCTCCCAATACATTTTTATTTTCCTTTAAATTTTTATTTCCTTTAAATAATTATCTTCCTTTATTAAGACACTTTCATTTTTTAAGGACAGTTTTAGAGTGGGTTTATTTCTTGGGTTTTCTGTCCTATTCCATTGATATATGTTACTGGTTATTGGTTTTTGAGGGGAACATTGAGAATTTCATTACATAATATAAAGGGAGGAAACCAACAATATGATTTACCACTGTTGATGTTGACGTTGGCTAAAACACTGTTTGTCAGGTTTCTCTACTGCAGCATTAACTCCTCTTTCCATACTTACTCTTTGGAAGGAAATCTATGAGTTACTCTCACTTAAGGAGTGAAGGGTTATGCTCCCCCTCTTTTAAGGTAGAGTAAATAATTTACCTGGAATTCTTCTGTAAGGAAGGTTAGTTTAATTCCCATATTTATTTAAGTTTTTAAATTTAATTCCAATATAGATAACATACAGTGTTCTGTTAGTTTCAGGTGTACAGTATAGTGATTTAGCAGGTCTGTACATTACTCTGTTCTCATCATGATAAGTGAACTTTTTAATCCTCATCCCCTATTTCACCCATCCCTCCTACCCTACCACTTCTCCTCTGGCAACCATCAGTTTGTTCTCTGTAGTTAGGAGTTTTGTTTTTTTTTTTTTTTTTTTTTTTGTTGTTGTTGTTGTTTTGTTGTTGTTCATCTCTATTTTTTCTTTGCTCATTTGTTTCAATTTTTAAAATTTCACATATGAGTGAATTCATTGGTATTTATCTTTCTTTTTAAAAATATTTTATTTATTTGACAGGCAGAGATCACAAGTAGGCAGAGAGGCAGGCAGAGAGAGAGAGAGAGAGAGGAGAAAGCAGGCTCCCTGCTGAGCAGAGAGCCTGATTCGGGACTTGATCCCAGGAGCTTGGGATCATGACCTGAGCTGAAGGCAGAGGCTTTAACCCACTGAACCAGCCAGGTGCCTGATATTTATCTTTCTTGACTGACTTAGTTCACTTAGTGTTATACTCACTAGTTCCATCCAGGTTGCTACAAATGCCAAGATTTCATTTCTTTTTATGGCTGGGTAATATTCCATTGTATATATGTACTACGTCTTTTTTTCATCCATTCATATGTCAGTGGACACTTGGGCTGCTTCTGAAATTTGGCTATTGTAAATAATGCTATAATAAACATAGGGGTGCATGTATCCCTTTGAATTAGTGTTTTTGTAATTTTTAGGTATATTCCTAAAAATGTTTGTGATTACTGCATCATAGAGTTCTTCTATTTTTACTTTCTGAGGAACATCCATAGTGTCTTCCAGAATGTTTGCACCAGTTTGCATTTCTACCCCCAGTACAAGAGTGTTCCTTTTTCTTCATATCCTCCCTAAAACTTCTTGTTTGTGTTGTTGATTATAGCCACACTGACAAGTATGAAGTGATAATCTCATTGTAGTTTTGGTTTGTATTGCCCTGACGATTAGTGATGTTGAGCTTCTGTCTTTTCATGTGTTTCAGCCATCTGTAAGTCTTGGAGAAATGTCTGTTCATGTCTTCTGCCCATTTTTT
The DNA here is from genome assembly GCF_022355385.1 of Mustela nigripes. Classification (NCBI taxonomy): domain Eukaryota; kingdom Metazoa; phylum Chordata; class Mammalia; order Carnivora; family Mustelidae; genus Mustela; species Mustela nigripes. Next base: position 63,925,956 of record NC_081563.1, read on the forward strand.
ATTTGGATAATTTAGGGTTTTTTTGGTGTGTGTTCAGTCATATAAGTTCTTTAAATGTTTTGGATACTAACCCTTTGTCAGGTATGTCATTTGCAAATATCTTTTCCCATTTAGTAGATTTGTTGAATGCTTCCTTTGCTGAGCACAATCTTTATTTTGATGTAGTCCCAATAGTTTATTTTTGCTTTTGTTTCCCTTGCCTCAGCAGACCTGTTTAGAAAAATGTTGCTGTGGGTGATGTCAGAGAAATTAATCCTTGTGTTCTCTTTTAGGATTTTACAGTTTCATTTCACATTTAGGTCTTTAATCCATTTTGAGTGTATTTTTGTGTATGGTGTATGAAAATGGTCCAGTTTCATTCTTTTGCTTGTAGCTTTCCAGTTTTCCCAGTACCATTTGTTGAAGAGACTTTTTTTCCCATGGCATATTACAGACATTTTAACATTGTTGTTTCAGTCCTTGAGGATGGATGGAATGTCTTGTCTTTTTTTTTTTTTTTTCTGTTTTCTTTTTTCTTTTGGTCTTGTCTTTCATTAGTACATAGTTTTCAGAATACGGGTCTTTAACTTCTTTGATTAGGTTTATTCCTTAACTCCCTCATTTATTATTATTTTGTTTTAAGATTTTTTTTTAACTTATTAGAGACAGTGAGTATATAAGCAGGGGGAGCAGCAGAGAGAGAGGGAGAAGCAGGCTCCCCACCAAGGAGGGAGCCCTATGTGGGGCTTGATCCCAAGACCCTAGGATCATGACCTGAGCTGAAGGCATATGCTGAGCCACCCAGGAGCCCCTCCCTCATTTATTAAATCATTTATATCAGTATGGACTCATAGATATTGTATCTTCTACCTTGGTTTGTAATCCAGTCCTTATTTGTTCAGATTGTCCAGTTTGGCACAGTGATCCTTTTAAAGACATTTAAGAAAAAGGTCGTTTATATTTACCTGTATATTTACGGTTTCTGGTAGTTTTTGTTGTATATCCACATTTCTCTTGTTTCATTTACTTTCTTCCTTAGGTTATTCCTTTAATATTGTTTGTAGTGCATAGCTTGTACTGATACATTTTTTCAGTGGTTTTATGTCTGACATGGTGTTTGGCCTTTTGAAAGATACTTTTTCTAGCTATAAAACTCTAGATTTTTTTTTCCCTTTTAGTACTTTTCAGATGTTGCTTAATTCTTTTGCATTATTGCCTATGAGAAATCTCTTCTGTTTCTTGTTTTTGTTCCTTTGTAAGTGTGTTGTTTTTGACTGCTTTTAAGATTCTTCTTTTTATCATTGGTTTTTGTTGATTAGATTATGATGCACCTAGGTGTAGTTTTCTTCATGATTTTCCTCCATAGGGTTTGTGGAGCTTTTTGAATTTGTGAGTATATATTTTCAATTTGGGCAAAACTTTAGCCATTATTTCTTAAATTTTTTTCCTTCTCCTTCATTTTGGGGACTTAAAATATATGTATAGTAGGCCATTTAAAAATCATTCCGTAATTCACTAATGGTTCTGTTCTTTTTCATTTCTTGTTTCAGTGTCTTTCTCTTGAATTTTCTGTGCCTTCGAGTACCCTAATATTTTCTTTTGCAATAGTTAATCTGATGTTAATACTTTATAGCATCTCAGACATTGTATTTTTCATCTCTTTGATTTGGGTCTGTCTTTATCTTTCCTGTTCTATTTAGCATACTCATGCTTTTCTCTACCTTCTTGAACATATGTAGTTATCACTGTTGAAATTTTTTTAAGCAGTTCTATCATCTGCCATTTTTGTATTTCTCTTGATTTTTTTTTCTCTTCATTATGAATCTTATTTTCCTGTTTCTTTGCATACTTTGGTTGGATGCCAGATACTGTGCATTCCAACTATTGTGTGCTAGATAATTTTATTCTCTTAAATATTCTTGATTTATTCTAAACTGTAGTTAAATTATTTGGAAACAGTTTAAGCTTTTCATAGTTTGCTTCTAAGCTTTGTTAGCAGAATCAAAACAGACTTTAGCCTAGATTAATTTGGCTCTACCACTTAGGCAGTAATCTTCAGAGTACTCTCTCTTTCTCTCTCTCTCTTTTTTTTCTTTTTAAAGATTTTACTCATTTATTTGACAGTGAGCGTGAGCACACAAGGAGGGGGAGCAACAGAGGGAGAAGGAGAAGCAGGCTTCCCACTGAACAGGGAGCCTGATATGGGGCTGGATCCCAGGACCCTGGGAATACGACTCTAGCCAAAGTCAGATGCTTAACTGACTGAGCCACCACTCAGGCACTCCCAGAAGAGAAGTCCCACCACTTCTCTTTAATGATAACCTTTATAGTATAAGGTTTTCTACTCTTCTGAGAGGAAACATCACTGCTCCCAGCCTTGTGTGAATTCTGAGATTGTTTTGTATGTTCCAGTCTCATGATTCCCAGGCCTTGGGTAGTTTTCTCACATATACACAGCAATCATACTTAGCTGATGACTTTTACAACAATACACTGATATTGTCCAGTTTCATTCTCTATGTATTGTTTCTTCTTATATGGCATTCCTCTTTGGTACTGTACATTGTGAATTATACATGTCTTTGCCTCCCCCAACTCACCCCTTTTTGTCAAATCAGGGAGAATTTTCTGGCTCCATTTGGTTCTCTATCCTTGCTGTGAAGTCTGAAAAATTCTCCAGGTAGTAAGACAGGATAATTATAAAGATTTTTCTCATTTGTTTTCCTTCTTTCAGTAATCACTGTTTTTTGCTGCCTGTTTGATGTCTGAACTTCATTGTTTCATATATTTTGTCCAGTTTTTAGTTAAAGTGGGAAGATAAATCCTGCTGCTGTTTCTCCATCATAGCTAGAAGCAGAACTCTTCTCAGTTTCTTAAAAGTTCTTTTCTGTTGTTGCTTTTTTAAAATCTTGCTTTGAGAAGTGTGATGCTACTTTTATTCTATTTCTCATATATTATTTGGTCTCATAAGTTAATGGACTTTTTATTTAAAGTCTGCATATTAAGATACATTTGAGTCAGTCATTAGGACTTCTTTCTTACATGGTCAGTTTATTTCATTATGTGAATTTCCAGAAAGTATGCTTAGATTATAATTCAAAATATTCTTTCTTCTCTTTGGTTTTCCTTTTCAAGGTCGCCAATTCTTTTTGTGTTGGATTTTCATTACCTGTTTCCATTTCAACTGCTTTTCTCTGATGGTTTTTAATTTTATTTTCTGATTTGGTAATTTTTTAAAAATTTCATAATGGCAAAAAATGCTAGAAAACTTTTATTGAGGATGGCACCTGGCTGGCATCGTCAGTTAGGTGTCCAACTCTTGGTTTTGGCTCAAGTCATGATCTCAGGGTCATATGATCAAGCCCTGCTTTGAGTTTCATACTTAGCACAGAATCTGTTTAGGACTCTCTCTCTCTCCTCCTGCTCCTCCCCCTGCTCACTCTCTTTCTCTCACTAAAATAAATAAATAAATCTTAAAAATTCTTTTTTTTTTTTTTTATAAGATTTTGTTTATTTACTTGACAGAGAGATCACAAGCAGGCAGAGAGGCAGGCAGAGAGGAGGAAGCAGGCTCCCTGCTGAGCAGAGAGCCCAATTTGGGGCTCGATCCCAGGATCTGAGATCATGACCTGAGCCAAAGGCAGAGGCTTTAACCCACTGAGCCACCCAGGTGCCCCAAATCCTAAAAATTCTTATTGGGGTAAAGTACCCATAACATATGCCACTTTTAACCATTTTATTTTAAATATTGTCTACCCCCAATTTGAGGCATGAACTCACAGCTCTGAGATCAAGAGTTACCTGAATTATCCAACACAGTGCCTCTAATGAAATTTTTATTTTACTCTATTCCTCCTTGAGCACTTACTAATTTATTCTACTGTAGTATCCTTTTTTTTTCTTTTGAACTAAACTTTTTTTCCTTGTAATTTCTGTTCATAATTTTTTGAATTTCTGAGTCTGGGTACAGACACTTAACTAATGATAATATAATTCAGTATTATAATTTGTTTATGCCTTGTGTTTTTTTATTTGCATGGGGTATCATTATCACTTGAAATATTTTCTTTTATTCTCATTTTGACTCATAGTAGCTTGGCATTGATGAAAACATCTTTGTGAATTTGGTTGTTGGCAGTAGTTTATAAAATTACTAGTTTAAGAATACTTTCTTCTGGGACGCCTGGGTGGCTCAGTTGGTTGGATGACTGCCTTCGGCTCAGGTCATGATACTGGAGTCCGGGGATCGAGTCCCGCATCAGACTCCCAGCTCCATGGGGAGTCTGCTTCTCTCTCTGACCTTCTCCTCGTTCATTCTCTCTCTCACTGTCTCTCTCTCAAGTAAATAAATAAAATCTTAAAAAAAAAAAAAAGAATACTTTCTTCTGTAGTTGAAGCAAAGTGCGGTTTATTTAATGGCTGATTTTTTAAGTAGTGCTGACGGAGGAGTTGAGTATTTTTATTTTGTTAAAGAGCCTTAGCTTTCCACTCTTACTTTTTCTCCTAATACCCAGTTTCCAAAGGATGTCTCCACCTGCCTTTTTATCATCTTCTCCATGTGTATTTCTTTTACAAGATGAGCTTCTTGACTTTTATGTTCATATTAAGCTCCCTCCCCGTAGTCAGTGCTCTGATCTACTAAACTCTTTATTATTATCTTAACACTTAGTTCAGTCTCCTCTCTTCCATGCGCTTTTTTTCTGAACCTCATAGTTCTTTAAAAGGACTTGGTATAGGAGCTCCAGAGTGAAAACCACTGGAAAGTGGTTTGTTTTTCTTCCTACAGGTAGTCTGAAGTTTATAGTGTTCTCTGTTTTCTGATTTTGGTGGAGACATGGGTTTTTTGTGGTTTTAGTTTTAGTTTTTTTGTTTTGTTTTGTTTTAAAGATTTTATTTATTTTAAAGAGAGAGAGTTGGGGCAGAGGGAAAGGGAGAGAATCTCAAGTAGACTCTGTGCTGAGCATGGAGCCCAACGTGGGCCTTGATCTCATGACCCTGAGATCATGACCTGAGCTCAAACCAAGAGTTGGATACTTAGCCGACTGAGCCACTCAGGTGCTCCTGTTTTAGATGTTCTTAATATTGATCTATTTGGGAGGATATATGGAGTGATTCGGATTTAGGCAACTGTCATTACTTTGTTTCATACAACCTGGAAGAATTCTTTTTGAGAGCAATTAACATCTTTTATATGCTTTAACTAAGAAAGCTAGTTTTGGACATTTTCTTGAATCAGAAAAATATTATGGCATGTAACATAGCATTTGACCTTTTAAAATGGCTGGATTTTGCAAATAAGGGACTTTGGAATTTTATTCTTTCGGATAACAAATCAGAGTAGTTTTACTATTTTTCATGTAAATTCTGAATTCCAGATTGTTCTTACATCTATGTGTGGGATGTCTATAAAGTTAGGTTAAAGTTACTACATAATACCTTCTAGTGCTTTAATGAAATAGTGAATTATTGTTACTTGACCTTTTGAAAAGGTCAGTAGTACATTTTGTTTCATTTTTTTAAAGGACATTTAAATGTAATGAAAGTCAGAACTGTAATATTATCATGAAAGTAAAGGTTATGGGGTACGTTTAATTGTGTTCCTTTAGTTTTGAATCTGCTTTGAGGGAGCCTGTGCTAAAATTCTCATGGTGATTATTTTTCGAGAATTTTATTACTCTTTTTCATTTTATATTGTTGGAGTAAAAGATTATATTTCTGTTTGTCTTTTTCTGCTTACCTTTGCTCAGATCATGTGTATTATTCTATTTAAGATATAAAGTTTAAGCTGCTTACCCATTCACTTTCTCAAGAAAGTGAAACTGAATATATTTCTCAGAGAACAGTTCTTTCCTTAGAAAAACTCTTGAGTAAAATTTGGTATATTCAAATGTATAGTAGTAGATATTTAAATTAAAATAAATATTAGTGATTTTTTTTATTAAAGGTCCACAAATGTGGGAGAATTAAATATTCTGTTTTTTGAAAATATTTCTTTCATGTCTGTATGTTCAGATTGTGTAACTAACTATACTTTCATTTTATTACAATGAGGAAATTAAAAATGAATTCTGTAATGGATTACACATTCTTATATTACACTGGTTTTTTTTCTTTCATAGTCAAAGCAATTGAAAGAATTTCTTTTTTCCCAAGTTTATAAGAAATAATTAAATTTCTTTGTTTGCACTAACAGTCTCAACATTCTGTTATGTGAATTGATTCTCTTTAAAAATGAAGTCTTGTCTTTGTTTTGGTTTCCCAATAATTACAAAGTTTCTGGCATTTTTACATTATTTTCCTTCAAATGTAATATTCTATTGCATATATTTTAACAAATGTAAAGATTTGGATAAAGTCTATACCTTTTTGAAAGTAAAGGAAAAACATTGCTTTTTTGATGTAATTTTGTTTGACTTTTTCTTAACGTTGTAATTTTCTCAATATTTTCCACAGGGACGTGATTTTCACCTTAGAATAGTGTTGCCTGAAGATTTCCAAATGAAGAATGCAAGGTGATGTAGTGTTTGGTCATATACACGCATCTTGGTGGGATGGGCAGTCAGTTAATCTAGGAAAAGCTTATTCTATTAGTTTTGCCCAAAGTGCTTATTAGTCAACCAGAAACATTTCCAGTTTTTTCCAAATCAGTGTACGTTTGTAAGTTATTATTATCCTTTGTGCTGAAGTACTGAAGGTAACACGTTAATTCTCTATTTTTATTCTTTTTTTCCTTTGAAAGCTTAGATGATTAGCAGTTGTGTAAGTTATCTGTTGGTATAGACCGCCCACGCCCATCAAGGAATGTCAAGAGAGGAGACTGGAAATTAGATAGCACCTAGAACCTCTTTTCCGTTCTTAAATATCTCTGGAAGAAGAGGGGAGGAAGAATCCAGAGACACTCATTAGAATTGACAGGATTTTTGTGACTGATTAGAAGTAGGAGAAGAAAAGGAAAGAGGAGTGAAGTTTGCTTTCTAAGTTCCTGGCTCACATCACTAAGCTAGAGAATGGGTCACAGTGGAGAAGTAGGAGAGCCATTATTTTAAGACATATTAGATGTAAAATATCAAGAGGAGATGTTTAATGTATTAGTGTGGAACTCAAGTGTGAAACACGGAAATCACAGTAGGGATGGGATATGGGGCTGTGAGTATGGGTACTTAACATTGCTGGCAAGTGTGGGGTGAAAAAAGAAGGCCAACATTTAAAAGACTTGAGAGTATACCAACATGTAAAGAACTGATAAAGAGGAACTTGGAAGAAGACTAAGGATTGACCCAAGAAGTAAGAGGAAGATCTGGGCAGTTGTCACTGAAGCCAAATCAAGGCTTAATGAGGACATGGTTCCTAGTGCTGAGTATTGCAGAGGGATCAGGTTAAATTAGGTTTCATGTAGTGGCAGAAGCCAGATTGTATTGGGTTTCGGAGTGGTTGAGTAGAAAGGAAATGTAAACAGTATAAACTACAATTAACCCTTGAAGAACCCAGGGGTCAGGGGCACCAACCCTTTGTGCACTTAAAAATTTGCATGTAACTTTTGACTGCAAAAATTTAACAGTGCTTTTGATCAAAAGCCTAACTGATAACATGAACAAACTGTTTAACACTTGTTAACACCTAGTTAACACCTAGTGCTAGTATGTTGTATATATTATAGATTAAAAAGAAAATTTTGTTAAGAAAATCACAAGAGGAAACATGTTTGCAGTACCGTATGTATGTTTATTGAAATAATCTGTGTGTAAGTAGACCTGGGCAGTGCAGCCAGTGTTGTTCAAGGATCAACTGTATTATGAAAAAGAGGAGTGGTAGAGAAGGGTGTGCAGTCAAGGCAGAGTTATAATCTTGTTTTTTGAGATTTGCTTGAGCAAGTTAATATGCTTGTTGAAAAAACTAGCAGAAAATAAAACTATCACAATAAAGTGATGATTGATTACTTGATAAGACCAAGTTGGTGACAAGGGATGGAAAGTACATTTGGAGGGGGAGTTTCCCCATGGGCAGTTGAATGAACTACTTTGCCATTAAGAGAGAAAAAATAAGGGTGGAAATGGTGGTTAGCATAGCAAAGATGGAAGAGACTCATGTGGTCTGAAAGGGTTGTAATTGGGGAATCAGAGGGGCTTCCTACTTCCAGGTAAGGAAAAGCAATTCTTAGGAGAATTACTCACCTAAGCAATATTGAGAGCACAGCTGAGGTGAGCCAGTGGATAGATGAACACTAACTACTACTTACACAATTAAAAGTATCTTTTACATTAATCTTGAATTTGAAGATTATATTGCTACATATGCTTTCTCAAATACAAGTTATGTATATTATGATCAGAACGTTGGTTTATTTAACCTACCTTAGAGAAGAATTAAGTAGAAAATTCTGCTTTCAATATGTTAAAAAAAAGATTTACTGTTTGCATGTCATTTACTGATTGCAGTTATTTATATTTTGAAATAAAATTAGTACCGACAGTCTGAAGACAAGACTTTCAACAGTATCAGTGGTAAAAATTTTATTAACTTGTCAGAATTATATTTATGTCATTCTCTTCTTTGTATGTGCATGTTTGTGTTAGCATACAAATAAGTTTTTTCTTTTTAATTCTGAACAATGAACAAACCATTTTGTTCCATTAAAATTTTAGATTATTATGTAGTTGGCAACTGAGAGCAATACTTAATGGATATCATCACATAGTACAACAGGTAAGTCCTTTAATAGATTTGTTTTAAGCAAGGAGGGCAGGGGGTTTAGGAGGTAGGCAAGGAAAAAAATGAAACAAGATGGGATCAGGAGGGAGACAAACCATAAGAGACTCTTAATCTCACAAAACAAAATAAAGGTTGCTGGGGGTGGGGGGGGGTAAGGATAGAGTGGTTGGGTTATGGGCATTGGGGAGGGTATGTGCTGTGGTGAGTGCTATGAAATGTGTAAGCCTGATGATTCACAGACCCATACCTCTTGGGCAAATAATACATTATATGTTAATAAAAATAAATAAAATCGCTACATTAACTTTTTTAAAGGACTTCTTGCAGAATGTGGTGACAGACTGGTATAGTAGTTGCTGAATTTTATAGGTTTCATCTCAAATATTTTAAGGGTCCATGCATTATAAAAAATGTTTTCTGTCTTGGAATCCTCAGCACATTACTGGGCAGTATTCTGAAGCGAATTTCCATCCTGGAGAGGGTCTTCAAATGTATTCACCTTACCCATATCCATCACTTTTCGAGCAATTTTTCTGCTGAGACTGAATAATGATAGAAGAAATCCAGGAACCATCTAGGTATTTTAGAGTATCTGTAGCAAAAATTGGAATGTAGTTCTAGATTAGTAACAGAAAAGGTGTGGTGGAGATCACTTAGGATCATATATATGTACTTAATGAACATAGATGTTAATACCGCAGAGATACAAATAGGCAGGATTTTTATAACTGGAAGTTTGTATAATTATTATTTTAAAAGACTTAATTTATTTGAGAGAGAGAACGAGCAGGGGAGAGGAGCAGAGGGAAAGGGAGAAACAGACTCCCTGCTGAGCAGGGTGCCTGATGTGAGATCCATCCCAGGACCCTGGGATCATGACCTGAGTAGAAGGCAGACGCTTAACCAGCTGAGCCACCCAGGCGCCCCTGGAAGTTTGTATTACTGATCACCTTCATCCATTTCACCTTCAGCTCCAATGTAGTTATTCTTAAAGTTTAGATTTTTCTACCTGAAAATTTCTTTAAAAATTAGAAACACTTAAAAAAAATTACTGTTACTAAAGAAACCCAAAGTAATGAAATGCCTCTTGTAGAAAAAAAAAATGTAAGTAGAACTGCATTTCTTTTGATGCTTTATTCATTTTTATGTTTTTCCCGATTTCCTATATTCCTATATTTTTTTCATCTTAAAAGTGGGTTATTATGTATGATAACTGACAATGACAGTCACTCACATAAAGCATTAGTGAGCCACAAAGAAATATAGGAGATAAACTATTTGATTTGTAGAATGTAGGCTGTCATTGCTGGCAGCATAATTACCGCCGTGTTTTTAAGGGGATGTTTAAATTATTTCTGTTTTCTCTCCACTGCCGCCTCCTCATCCAATGTGACTATTTATATTGTATTCTAGAGTTTGGGAAATGAGTCTATTGAGATATTTAAATACCCTGGAAAAAACTTGTTAATAAAGACTAAGTGTAATAATATCTATAGCTGTTTTTCTCTATCAGTTCACCGAGAGGGTTCCTAGAAAAGGTCCCAATTACTTACTAATCTCTTTTGTGTCCTCTAGTTGGTCATATAGAACCCAGAGTTAGTTTGTCTTTGTTTTATTCTAATATTACTATTCTTTCCTTGTATCAATTTTAACTTGAGTAAATACGGGTCAGAGGAATCAGCAGTCTTTTTCTGTGAATGGCCAACTAGTAAATTTTTTAGGCTTTAGTGGTCCCTAAAATCTCTGTCACAACTACTTCACTTGTAGAGCCAAAGCGGCCATAAAGAGGTAAATGAATGAGCATTGCTGCATTTCAGTACAGCTTTCTTTACAGAAATTGGCATTGGGCTGGATTTAGCCCTGAGGCTGTAGTTCACAAAAATCTGATATAATTTATTGCTCATTACTGGTAAGCTAACAGGGAAAATACTGTATAGAAGATGGGGAAGCCAAGGTTTGTTTTACAGATTGGCCCACGTAAAGTTATGTTAAGATGTGCTTCATGTCTCATGCATTGTTGAAATATTTTAGATTATTATTTTTCTCTTCTAAAAGAGGGAGCAAAATCACAGATTGGCTTTGTTCAGAACTGTGTGGGGGTAGTGCAGTGTATCACAAAAAGTAACAAAAATAAAATATTTTGATTTCAAGCAGAGAAGTGATGTAGAGTTTCATCAAATAAAAAATGTGACACTTGAGAATTTGCTTTGCTTTCCTTTATTCTGTAGGTATTTTAAGAATCAAAGATTTCTAGGAAACAGAATTATAACCCTTAAATATTTATTCAACTTTAGAAGTTATTTCCTTTTTGCCATTTTATTATAATGGTTTTATCTTGTTTAAAGATTGATTTCTTTTGAACTAATAGGGTTAATTGTGAAAAGACAAAACTAACAATTGTATGTAGTTTTTAAGGCAAGGGGGAAAATAAAAACGTGTTGATTAATAATTGACATCACTCTGATTAGATTTTTTAATTGCATAGATTTGCCTGATTTTATATTTTATGTTCATCTTTCCCCCCATACTACTTAAAAAAATTTTTTTTTTTTTAAGATTTTATTTATTTGACAGAGATCACAAGTGGGCCCGAGATGCAGGCAGAGAGAGGCGGGGAAGCAGGCTCCCTGCAGAGAGCCCGATGCCAGGCTCCATCCCAGAACCCTGGGATCCTGACCTGAGGGGAAGGCAGAGGCTTTAACCCACTGAGCCACCCAGGCGCGCCTCCCCACCTTCTTTTTAAATAACGTGGTTTGGTAGATTTGCTAAACTTGATCAGTTGTCAGTGCTGAAGAAACAAAGGAGTGTTTGAGATTTTAAGAGACTTTGGTACAGTTCAGTTTAGCTCACCAAAACAGATTTGAGGGCAGTAATTACTCTTTCAGAATTTTGAAATTGGTAGGTATAGAAGGGATGGTGACTGGTACTTCGGTTCTTAAACTTTTAAGATGTAGATATATCTGATATTTTTTTCACATTCACATGGACTTATATTTTATCTTAATTTCAGTGTATAGAATATTCATTGTACAAATAAAATTAATTAGAAATGTTTCTATCTAGAGAATGCAGCACTCTTCTGATCTAATGAGCTTTATGATGGAGTTGAAGATGATTTTGGTAAGAATTTGTTTTCTGATGCTATTACCATATTCTGTAAGTCCTGATTTTTTTTGAAGATTTTATTTATTTATTTGACAGAGAGAGAGATCACAAGTAGGCAGAGAGGCAGGCAGAGGGAGAGGGAGAAGCAGGTACCCCGCTGAGCAGAGAGACTAATGCGAGGCTCTATCCCAGGACCCTGAGATCATGACTTGAGCTGAAGGCAGAGGCTTAACCTACTGAGCCACCCAGGCGTCCCTGACTTTTTTTTTTAAATTCCTATAAAAATTAACATGATTAGAATTTAAAACTTCTACTCCCAGTCACTCAATGTTTTATTTTACTGTGTGTAAATGTGGATGATGCTTCTTTTGAATTACATGAGGAACAGAACGTGTGTAGAGGAACCAAATTGATTGTGTCAAACTGAGTATACTGGACACTAGTCATGGACAGGTGGTGAAATAAAATGTAGTCCTGGTCTGTCAGAATTTAACATCTGTGGAGAGATTAGGTACCCACACTTAAAGATCTAATACAGTGTATAAATAATTTTTGTTTATAGCTGCAGATTTCTGAAGAACTTGTTAGGCTTCATTATATACATACAGCTATATATAATAATTGATTACTCAGTTAATTATGCATAGAATACTTGAGTTTTTAGTTTTTCCTATAGACATCATATGCAAGTTTTCAATATAAACAGAAGAGGAAAGACTGTATAGTGAATACCCATGACCAGCCTTTAACATTTTGCCATTTTTCTTCCCTACTCTTTAAGGAGAACGGACTAGAGTATTCTTTTTTAGATTTATTTGAGAATGGGAGAGTATGCACTGAGTAGGGAAGGGAGAGGCAGAGGGAGAGCGAGAATTCTCAAGTGGTCTTCCTACTGAGTGCTGAGCCAGCTGCAAGGCTCAATCCAGAACCTTGAAATCGTGACCTGAACGGAAACCAAGAATTGGACACTGATGGGACTCAACCACCTAGGTGCCCTGGGACTAGAGCATTTTAACAAAATTCTGAACATTGTATCCATCCCTCCATGAATGTATTGGTGTATACTTCTAACAGCTAAGTGTTTCTTTGTTTTGTTTTTAAAACATGCTGTTATAACCCTAACAGACTTAGTGGTAATTTCTTACAGCTTCTTGTTTGTGTCTGTATGCAAACAAAGTCCACACATTAAATGTTGATATGTCTCCTAAGTCTTTCAATTTCTAGCACTGCTATGTCTTTCCCGTACCCTTTTTTTTTTTTTTTCTTTTAGTCTGCTAGTTAAATGAACTATGTGTCCTGTAATATTTCTTGCATTCTGGATTTGGTTTATTAAATATTCATAGTATCTTTTAACATATTTTTCTACCTTTTTTGTGACCTAGTCTCATTTGTTCTGGTAAGAATACTTTGTGCTGTGTACTTACATTGCATGAGGAGGCAGATGGTATTTGATAGTTCCTCTCTTAGTAGAGTTAGGATTGATCAATAGATTTAGATCCATCAGGTGTAAAGTTTGTTATCAGCTTATCACCTAATGATTATAGCATCCAGTGATAATCATTGCCTACATCCACTATTAGGGGTTGCAAATGGTGATTTTTAGAATTCCATCATCTACATTTGTTATCTTGCTATCTTTTGTAGAGAACTTCCTTTCATCAGTTGTTTGGTTTATTTGAGGTATAGCTCATGCTGGAGAAATAGGTTAAGTGCTTGTTTCTTTTCCTTTTTTTTAAACAAAAATCAGTTTTTAGAGTAATGAGTTAGTGCCTAGCAACTGTCAAAGGAAAATAATGATTTTTTTTTTTTTTTAGTATCATTATGAACTCCTGAGTTTTTATATATTGACTTAAATCCATTGCAGTCACTATACCTGTTGATGCTTAAATTGTATCATTTTTGGTCAGTGTATGCCCCTTCATTTGACTCCTTAGTTCTTCTAACACAGGCCAAACTATGCTTTCTGAGACCAGTTACCCTAATTTAATGTACTCATCCTTTTGCAGAACTATAATTAGTTACTTCTCTAAAGAGCCATGGTTTCTTTGTAGGAAATGGTGTTTTGATGCCACAGATCTGGAAACTGTGGATTGTTACTATTACTGGTAGGCCTCTTCAGTGGACAGAGCTGGGAAAAAATGCTGTTTAGAAAGAGAATAATTCATTATGAGTTCATATTGACATTTCCAATTCAAATTTGGCATTATAACACTTTTAATTTGATTTTAATGCTTATATTTTACTCTGAAAATCTTGGTTTCTAATATTAACATAATTATTTTTTATTTTTTACTTGTTATGTTTTACTTATGCTTTTCCTATGTCTCTATTTATATTTTACAGAATTACAGTACCAATATATTGCTACTAACAACTGAAAGCAGTTTATTTTTTATAGTTCTTTTTGAGTTTTTTATTCTTAGCAGCAGCTGCCACATACTAAGAGCTTAGTTGCTCAAGTTGTTCTCAGTCCTTTTTTTTTTTTTTTTTTTTTAAATCCTCATAACAACCCTCTGAATGTTTGGGATCAGAATAAATAGTTTAAAATCAATTTCTAAAGTTTGAATTTTGACTTACAAATTTGTAAACTCTAACGGGAATTGTCAAAATTGATCATGAATTTCGTCAAAGGCCAGATTTCATGATAAGCTTCAAAGAGGTAGGTGAAGAAGTAAAGCATATTTTGGTTTACCTTGAGATTGCAAAAAAATTTGAGAAGTTTTTTATTGGGGTACCTAGGATGACTCAGTTAAGCATCTGCCTTGGCCTCGAGTCATGATCTCATGGTCCTGAGATAGAGCACCACATTAACCTCCCTGCTCAGCAGTGAGCCTGCTTTCCCTCTCCCACTCCCCTTGCTTGTGCTCTCTCCGCCTCTCTGTCAAATAAATAAAATCTTTAAAAGAAAAAAGGTGTTCTAATCATAATTTTTATAAGCTATACAAATAAAAGGACTAAGGGACCAGAGTAAAACTATATACACCATGTCCCATTAGCTCTTACTCCTGGTTGACTTTATTAGGTTGTAAGAACCGCTGTTTTGTATTTTGAAGAAACTGTTATTAATTTAAAATAAGATATTGACATTGATCTCTAACAGTATTCGATTTCGTACATTTGTTGCTGCATTTCTGAATAAAATGACATGCTGTATTTTAGTTTTCTAGAGAAATTGACAGAATTGGTGAAACTATTGCACATTTATGGACAGTGTATCAAAAAATAAGTGTATCAAAGTGTATCAAAAAATATCAGTTTGTTGGGCTGTGTAGTCAGTAACAGGGTTTTCTATAATGTAATCACCCATGAAATTACTGAGGATGATGTACAAATGAAATCAGTAATTATTGAACCTTTTCAGGAGATTTGGTAAATCTCCACAGTTTCCTAGTAATAACTAAGCATAAAGTAGGTGTTCAGTATATATTTAATAAGTGAACAATTACCTGTATTTTATTTATTTTTTAAAGATTTATTTGTTAGAGAGCATGCATGTGCATGCAATCAGGGAGAGGGGCAGAAGGCGAAGGAGAGAGAACCCTAAGCAGTCTCTGAGCTGAGTGCAGAGCCCGATTTGAGGCTTGATCCCAGGACCCTGAGACTATGACCTGAGCTGAAATCAAGAGTCAGATGCTTAGCTGACTGGGCTACCAGGTGCCCCACAATTACCTGTATTTTAAAAGAACTCTGATGTGGGTAGGTTTTTTAAATACCCATTTTAGGGCTTAGTAGTGTGTAGCTAAGGCCTTAAAACTAGGAAATGGTAAAGTTAGGATTTAAAGCCTTTGTAAAGCCTGTGTTCTTTCCACTGGGTATCTTGCCTCTTTTTCACAAAGACTGCTTTGACTCTCTGCCTTTGCCCTTTTTTCTGTTATGGTTCTGGAATGGGAATACCTTGTCTGACCCAAGGTGGAAGGTGGAGTTTATGAATGTCATAAACTTAAGATTAAGATGCAGTTTTTATTATCCAAATTTACCATCTGCATAGGTGGATAGCAATATTTAATATTTCTGGATTTTAAAAAATTTCAAAAAAATTGCTGAAGCTGTTTTATATATAAGTATAGGAACTAGACTGACTTTTTTTTTTTAATAGGATAATCTTAATAGTAAAAATTTGTTTCTGTGGACTATCAGGCAATTTACAGATAACATTAGGTATTTATTTAAAAAAGCAGTATACTCCTTGTCTTCTAAGAATTTACCTTCTAATTAAATCCATACTGTCATTTTGAGCTTTACAAACCTGCTTTCACAGTTTTTTTGTTTTTAATTCTAAAGGAGATTTAGAAAGTAGTTTCAGTTAATAGTCCTGATTTTAAAATACTGTTTTGTAAAATCTGTTCTTTCTAGTATTATCTCAATTTAATGGTATCCTATCCTTGTTTAAAAACAAAGTATAAGGACTAATAGAGTAAATAGATACTTAAAGGAAAAAAAATTATACCTTTTATTAGGGTTACAGTTAATAGAAACATAATTTTTATGCTTATTTTCATCTGCTGTTATCATTTACTATATCTGACTTTTTAATTTATCTCTTTTGATATGAACATCTGTGTAATTGCAGATATATTTATTTTTGCTTTCCAAATAAAATATTTGTCTGGGTTAGCACCTTTGAAGAAATTGATAATATTCAGCCTCAGCAATTATAGTGATGTTTGTATTGCTTCTAAACTAAAAAAGAAAAAAAAGGAAATGTTAGTTTTTTGGGGGGCGGGGTACATAAACCATCTTGACAATACCATAGGTGAGCCTAGCAGGGAAAGGAACTGTGATTCCACATAGATGGAAAACTTAACCTGGTCTGGAAGTAATATAGAATGTAAGCCAGTGAAAGAAAGTAGCAGGCGAGTATTTACTATGGTAATAAAGGGTTTGTGTTTGTAAGGGTGTGATTCATAACTGTATACAAATATGTCTGTCTAAATAATGGACTTAAGAGTTCAGGCTTTTCTTAAAGGTACATTTTCTTTATATTAAAGTCCTATCCACAGGAATAGAAGAATAGTGAAGCCTTGAGGGTATTTTTAAAGTTTTGTCATACCCGATAGGCATAATAGTTTAGAAAAATACTAAAATCTGAAGTTTTTAACTGGTATAATAATTGACATTTTCACGTAATAATCTTCAGTGCAGTCCTTTAGCTTGTTCCTGTCTTTATATGAGAAGGGGAATGATTCAGCTGGAATTTCTGTAAAAATAGTAAACACTTTAGTATGGCACAAAGGAGATTATGAAGTTGTTTTGTAATAAGATAGTAATAATTCAGTGTCTAGCAATACACAGCTGATTCAAGTTTTTTTCTTTTAAACAGGAAGTTGCTTTAAAGAATAAACAAGAGTTGTATGCACCACCTCCGCCTCCCCAGTTCTACTCCAGCCTTATTGAAGAGATAGGAACTCTTGGTTGGGATAAGTATGTCTATTTTAAAATGTTCCAGAAAAGTCTTCTTCTTCTTTTTTTTTTTTAAATACATTTAAATTTATTTGCAGTTTTAGCAATTTATTTTGTACCTGTGTTTAGTCAAAGTGTTTCATTATAATTAGAACTTATTTAATTATAATTGATAACTGATCCTTATTGTGGGTATGAATTAAAGGGATAGCATCATTAACAAACTGATCTACAAAGTAAAATGTGAAATAAAATGTTGAAAAAAACCAACATTTTTATATAGGAAGTAAGATGTTACCATATTTTTACTGAGCATAAACATGTTATTTTAGTTTTATTGAGGTATGATTGCCAAACATGATTATAGTATTTTCAGCATGTACAATATGATTTGATTTACATGTATTTGGAAGGATTCACATAAACTCACATATTCACATATTCATCACCTCACATATTAGCTTTTTTCCTTGATGTTTTTTGGGTCATTGTTCTTCTGACTGTTACAGAATGGAAACTTTTAGGAATTTCTGATTGCCATTTTCACTGACATCTTGCTATATGTTTTCTGTTTGTTTCCTGCATTTTGTGTTTTTTCGCTTTATCTATTTTCATCGGCCTTTATTTGAATTAATCAAGAATTAAGTTATTATACATCCTTTTATTATTTTTTTAGAACTGCCTTGGAGATTTCAGCATACATATAGCAAAATATACATTTTTACTTTTACCAATTTTCTTATGGGAGGATCTGAAATGCAGTTTATTTTTTTACCTGTTTACCTGTTGTGTTATTGTTATCATGCATTTTAATTCTATATTTAAAATTGGCAAACTGTTTTTAAAGTTAATATTTATTATATAAATTTATATTTTATATATATGGTTATATGTGTAAATATATTATTATACATTGTGTATGTATAATTTGTATGTAATTTGTATATTTCTCCCAGTTTTTTTATGTTTTATTTTAATTTTTTTTTAAAGATTTTTATTTATTCATTTGAGAGCAAGAGAGACATCACAAACAGGGGGAGAGGGAGAGGGAGAAGCAGATTCCTTGCTAAGCTGGGAGCCCATTGTGACATGGGGCTTGTTTTCAGGACCTGGAGATGATCTGAGCCAAAGGCAGATGCTTAACGATCTGAGCTACCCAGGTGCTCCGTATTTTTGTTATTTTTTTAAAAGGTTTTATTTATTTATTTGAGAGAGAGAGGGAGGGAGTCCATAAGTGGGGGAGGGGCAGAGGGAGTAGCAGAAGACTCCCCACTGAGCAGAACATGATGTGGGGCTCCTGATCCCAGGACCCTGGGATCATGACCCTAGCTAGCTGAAGGCAGATTCTTTATTAACTGAGCCACCCAGGTGCCCCTCTCCCAGTGTTCGTTCTTCCTTCCTGCATTTCTACTTCTCTGTCTGGAATCTTTTTTCTTCCTCACTACAGAATTCTTTTAATATTTTTTTGAGATATAATTGACATATTTTAGATGTACAATGTAGTGATTTGGTATATGTATATATTATGAAATCATAACAATAAGGCTAGCTAACCTCCATCATTACACATACTTACAGTTTTTCTTGTGGTGAGAGCTTCCAAGATTTACTCTTTCAGCAACTTCTAAATATATATTACAATATTATTAATTACAGTGGCTATGCTGTACATTACATAGTGGAAGTTTGTACCATTGACTGACTTCACTCATTTCATCTCTGCCTCTGGCAGCCACCAGTATGTTCTCTGTATCTGTGAGTTCATTTGTTTTTTCCTTAAATTCAACATATAAGTCACATCATATTGTGTTTCTTTCTCTGACTTGTTTTGCTTAGTGTAATGCTCTTAGGGTCTATCCATATTGTTGTAATAGCAGGATGTCCTTTATTAATGGCTGAATAGTAAGTATTTCATTGTATATTTGGTGAATACACGCGCACACACAAACACACACACATGCTAAAATTTCTTTCTCCATTCATCTGTTAGTGGATACTTAGGTTGTTTCCATGTCTTGGCTATGGTAAATATTGCAACAGTGAACTTGGGGTTGCAGATACCTCTTCAACATTGCGATTTTGTTTTCTTTGGGTATATACCCAGAAGTGAAATTGCTAGATCATATGGCAGTTCCATTTTTAATTTTAGAGCGTATGCATTTTTATAATTGCTGTATCTTCCTGTGGATTTTTCCTTTTATCATTAAATGTTTCTTTCCATCTCTGGTAATATTTCTTTCCTTAATGTCTACTTTGTTAGATTAGTATAACTACATTAGATTTCAGTATTTTTAGAATTTTCTGGCCTTTCCTGTATTATCTTATTTAAAAATATTTTTCTGCTATCTTCCATAATCTAGATCCACTGGAGCCTGTTTTTAATTTTTTTTCTTGTGGTTTTCAGTCATATAGTTAGTCCTGGATCTTGGCATTCCTGGTACTCCCCCCGCACCCCACAAATTGTCTGTCTCTCTCCCTTTCTCTCCTTTCCTCTCCCTTTACCTTGCTTCCTCCCTCTTCCTCTCCCCTAGCCTCTGGCAGCCACTGATCTTTTTATTGTCTCCACAGTTTTGGATTTTCCAGAATGTCATATAGTTGGACATTATGTAGCCTTTTCAGATTGGCTTCTTTTACTTAGTAAAAGTATTTAAATTTCTTCTTAATCTTTTCACGGCTTATTAATTCTTTTGTTTTTAGTACTGAATATAGTTCCATTGTCTGTATAAGTTTATTTGTTCACTTGCTGAAGAGCATCTTAGTTAGCTTCTAAGTTTTGGCAGTTATGAATAAAGCTGCTGTAAACATCTGTGTGCAAGTTGTGTATGTGTGTATGTGCGCGCACACGTGCACACGTGCGTGTGTGTTTATCCACATTGGTAAATACCAGGGCCTACTGCTTTTTTTTCTTTTTAAGTTTTTATTTAAATTATAGTTTTGTAAGGGGTGCCTGGTGGTGCAGTTAGTTAAGGGTCTGACTTTGGGTTTCAGCTCAGCCTGTGATCTCAGGGTCATGAGATGGAGCCCTTCGTTGAGGTCCACACTCCTGTCTCTCCCTCTTCCCCCCCCCCACAGCCCCCACTGCCCCGCCAACACATACGCATGCTCTCTTTCTCTCTTTCAAATAAATCTTTAAAAAAATAAATTCCAGTTAGTTAGCATACAGTGTAATATTGGTTTCAGGTATACAATACAGTGATTCAGCACTGTGTGTGCTCATTACAGCAAGTACACTCCTTATGCCATTACCTATTTAACCCATCGCCCCTGCCCTGCCCCTACAGTAACCATCAATTCTCTATAGTTCAGAGTCTGTTTTTTGGTTTGTCCATCTTTTTTCACCCCCTTTGCTTGTTTGTTTTGTTTCTTAAATTCCACATATGAGTGAAATCGTATGGTATTTGTCTTTCTGACTCTCTTATTTCACTTAGCCCAATACTTTCTAGCTCCATCCAGGTCATTGCGAATGGCAAGATTTCATTGTTTTTTTTTTATGGCTGAATAATGTTGCATTGCGTGTGTGTGTGTGTGTGTGTGTGTGTGTGTGTGTGTATACCACGTCTTCCTCATAGATTCATCAGTGGATGGACACTTGGGCTGTTTCCATAATTTGGCTATTGTGGCTACTGCTGCTATAAACATTGGAGTGCGTATATCCCTTTGGATTAGTAGTTTTGTGTTTTGGCCAGAGACTTAGTAGTGCAGTTGCTGGATGATAGGGTAGCTCTATTTTTAACCTCTCGAGGAACCTCCATACTGTTCATCAGTGTGGCTGCACCAGCTTGCATTCTACCAGCAGTGCAGGAGGGTTCCCCTTTTTGTTTCCTGTGTTGCTGATTTTAGCCTTTCCGACAGGTGTGAGGTGGTATCTCATTGTAGTTTTGATTTGTAGTTCCCTGAAGACAAGTGATGCTGAGCATCTTTTCATGTGGGCCTACTACTTTCTAATAGTAAGAGGTAAGGGGTTTTTCTTTATTTTCACAATTGAATCAGTGGCAAATTGAGTACGCTATAACAACAAAAATGTAAAACCTGAACTCTCATGGTCTGTGCTTAACAAGATGACTCTGACTACTCTTTCTTTAAAAAAGAAAAACCCAAACAAAACAAAAACCCTGAAAAACTGGCAAAAGGGGAAAAATGCGGAAACTGACTTAGTTTCCAGATATTTTAGTTAATACACCTTTTCTCACTTTCTCTTGCTGACTGTTCTTCAGTATTTGCCCTTGTTCATTAAGGCTGAAGTGCTATGCCTAATGATCTTTTGTTGAGTGTTAGAAATTGTATATAAAAAAGTTCAGAGGTTTTAAATGATACTTTCTTTTAAAAGGGTTTACTTTTTCCTTTGCTAAGAAATAGAGTAGGGGTAGGTTGCTATAATCCTGGTTGAGTTTGGGCTATAGTTTTTTTAAGACTCAATGTACTTCTTACCGCTCCTCTCCCTTTCCTGAGTCGTAACCCTCTAGAAAGTTTAGGCAAGAGCTGGGTGTGTTCATTGGTATTTCTCCCTTGGTAGATCCTAAACTCTTGTGTGTGTCTCTTCACGGGGCCAGTTTACCTCTCAGTTGGAGTCAGGGGTCCATTTTTGACAATGTTTCATCAGCCTCTTGTTTGCTTTACTTTTAGGGGTAACCCTTCCAGGGTTCCCACTGAGGGCTTGGGGGTATTCACTGGGGCTTTTCCTCATGTAGGTTCTAAATTTTAATTAATTTCTCCTCAGTGTTATGGGATTTCTAAATATTCCCTCCCCCCCTTGGTTTTCACTGGCTTTCAGCTTAGTTTTTTCTTCTTCTTTTTTTTTTATCCTCATCACTTGCAGTTCAAGGATTTATCAAAAGTTTTGATGGAAGAGTGCTGAAAGTTTAGGGAAAGTTCCCAGGCCCTACCTTTCCAGTAGATTCTGGCTCTTTAAAAGTCCGTTATTTTTATCTCTAGCCTCAAGAGAGTTCCAGAAATGCTGCAGTGTGGTTTTTTTGTTTGTTTTGGTTTGCTTCTTAATAGCATCTTTCTGTTTGTGCCCTTTGCCCAAATTATTCTTCTCTAGCCCTGTGTGCAGAATTGGTAAATAAGCTGAGGGAAAAATGGCTGCAACGGTGGCTTACCTCTCCTCTGTTCCCCCTTTTCAGGACCTTGGTTCTTTAGGTCTTGGTTGCCTTAGCAATTCTATGATACCTCCAACCTTTTTTTTTTTTCCCTCTTGCATCAGGCTACTCTGATGATTCTCAGTGAAAGTGTAGGTCTGTAGCAGGATACTCCATTTTAGCCAGGTATTGTTGTTACATATAACTTCAAATGTACTGTTGTGGTGATATCGTGGACTGGTTAATGCTATTCATGTGATTAGGCATTATTTGGTAAGGTGCCACTCCTGAATAGGATTTGGGAAAAATGGAACTTTTTTTTTTTTTAAAGATGGAACTTTTAAATAAAATTTAGCATAACCAGGAGAGAGGAGACAGAAGACAAGTAATGAATTGAGATGAACTAAGAGCAGTTTGGCTGGAAGTATGAAGATTTGTCTTGAGGCATTGACATCATGGACCTGGTCATTCTTTGGATTTAAGGTGTTATAGAAAAATCAGGTTGACTTACTTTCAGATGCTTAAACGTTAAGATCTTAGTGTTTAGAGGATACTTAGGAATGTAGGAAGGACTTGGGAAGGGGAAACCCTTTTCAAAGTTGTGACATGTTTGGAAGAACTCTAGTAATGAAGTAGTTGAAGCACTGAGAATGCAAATATGAGATTTGTGAATCATTCATTTTTTTTTTCTCACCTAACTATTGAATGCCTATAATGTAAGACCGTGGATAACCATAGGCAAGACTTTAATAAAGATTCCTCAAGGAACTTATGTCTAGTGGGAGAGTCAGAATTTAAGTAGATGATCGCAGTAGTATTTAATTCTAACTGTGATAAGTACTACAGAATATAATTATAGGGATTCTGGAGAGCCATTAACAAGGTATAAGAGAAATAGTAGAAGTATTAAAATATCTTATGGAATAAGTGTTTTTTAGGGACAAAAAGAAAGTATTGAGTTTTGCTTTGCATTATGCCTATTGTTCTGATGTGGGATAAAAAGGAACAGATGTCTAGCTTGGATAATAGATGAAGCCAAAAGGAAGGTTATGAATGCCTCTATCATAGCACTGATCACAATATGAATGCTTGCCTCTTCCTTAGACTAAAATTATTTTATACAGGGACTTACATTTTCGAAGTTTCTGTCCTGTGCCACTGACTGCTATAGCCACTTTATATAATGCCTAGTTAATTCTCTGAATAAATTTCAAGATACATATTTTTATGTTCAGCTTTATATATAAAATGTGTATGTAGCCAAGACTGGCTGCATAACAGTTCTTAGGCATTCTGTGTGAATGGTGCTGCCTTGAATTGTGCTATGGAGTAGCTCTGATAAGGATCCTTCACTAAAGTGCCCTCATATACTTGGAGATAGGTTTTATTAGTCTCACCCTCAATATGTGCCTGTCTCATCATGGATAAAATTGGCCACATGCAAAATTAACCCATCCTGAGAGATAGTTATGAAATCTGTTGTTTAGATTTGTGAGAGATCAAAGTTTAATTATAGTGACTAGTGTGCGTGATTGAATTAGAATATAGCTGCTGTTACCGAATCACTTGTTTCACAGTCTTTACAGATGAAGAATGTGTTAGCAAAAGAGAAATTGCTTGCGTGGATTGTCAGAAGCCAGATAGTAAGATTTTGTCAGTATTTATTCAGTTCTTTCTGGAGTAAGAAAATCTATCAATTTTATTTTTGTGATTTAATCCTTGAATCAGGTCTGGCAATGTTGGCATAGGGTTTCAGACCATCAGTGCCAACACTGAGAGTTGAATTGTGCTATCCACATACTAGAATTGCTACCTTTTGAGGCCTTGCCTAGATAGCTGGCCAGCTTCTTAATTTAAAATATCTCTTAAAATGACACAGACAATAATTTGTATGACAAATTGATTTGAATGGATTGTCAGAATCTTAATGATTTGTAGACAATGTCAGTATGTCTTTGTTTTTCTTACACTTTAATATTCTTGTAGATTTGTTAGTATAATGGTAAAATCTGATAATGAAAGAAAAATCCTTTTTTTTTAAGGTAATGAAGACTTTGCTGTGTTTTTAAATTACATAACTGACATATCCAATCAATTCTATATGATGAGGCTTTATAAAAAATTAGGAAAAAGTAGAAATATTTAGAATATGACTGAAATCTTTTTTCTTTTATTCACATACATTTTTTTTTTATGGAAATGGCATTGAGAATTAGTAACTGACCTTAAGTTTGATTGCTATTATAATTTCTGTACTTGTTTTCAACTTGTATAAAAACACACTAAAAACAGCTATTGTCTGAAGGGTAAAAAGATGATGGTAAGTCAGTGATTTTGGGTATTACACAGTTCACAAAGGTAAGTGATGCAAAAAGCTGTCTTGATAGGTTTCTGTTCACTTCTGCTTGTGTTGTTTAGCAGAAGGGCTCATTAAAAGGATAAGAATTAGAGTCCTTGGGGTTTAACAGGATTTTCTGTTCAGAAACATTAGGATGTTAAGGATATCAAGAATGTCCTGGCGTTGAAAGCACTAAATACTTGTTGTTATAAGTAGGTTGATCTACATTCCACTTTACCTAGGATAATCCTAGTTTATGCTTTTTATCCTGGCCTCTTGCAGTCTCAGAAGTGTCTTTTTGGAAGAAATATGTAGTCATCTTAGTTAGAAGATACTTAATGTTTGTTTTAGTAATCACATGGCCCTAGGTAATTCAGAGATTAAATAGTTCTAACAGGGCAAGTGTGATCTGATGGTTTTATTCTTTTTTTAAGACAGCATATATATCAATTAGAGTGAGTAGAATTCAACTATTTGGCCTTTTAAATTTGTCTAGGGAAAGAACTGAGTTTTATTAAATTTGTTGTGCTGTTGAAAGATTGTAAATACATACTAAGTTGAATTTTTAATTAAGTATCTTATTTTGGTAATGAACTTACTAATCCATTGATATTTTCTATAACTCCCAGTGCATTTCAAAGAACTGTATACCATATTGGGAGAAATGGAGATACTTGTTAGGAGGAAATTAATTCCAGTAACTGGACAAGAGTTTTAATTCTGGCTTA
Organism: Mustela nigripes; assembly: GCF_022355385.1. Lineage (NCBI taxonomy): Eukaryota > Metazoa > Chordata > Mammalia > Carnivora > Mustelidae > Mustela > Mustela nigripes. Next base: position 63,951,293 of record NC_081563.1, read on the forward strand.
TCAGCTCTGTGTCATTGGGCGAGTAATGTAAATTCTCTGAGCCACGTTTTATTTTTCAAATGAAACTAATAATACTTAATAGTAAGGGTTAATAAGAAACATGTGTTATTTGATTCAAAGAATGCCATGTATAAAATAGGTTTAAAGTTGAGCTACTAGTTCACCTAAAAATGTCAGACTATATATGAGTTTTATAGCTCTTAATTAGTGTTATGATTTCATTATAACCAGTAATGATAATTTTCACTGCATATTGCATAAGAACATAGATGTTAATAAGTATGATTTTCATCCTAAATTATCTTTATCATAGAGTGCTTTTTTTCTCATATATATTCAAATCACTGAAAAAGTGGAGATTATCTAATAATGAAAAAATTGTTTTTCTAAATTGGTAATATGTTTATAGTATGTAATTTAAACAGTTTGCATTCAGTTGTTTGAAACTTGCATATAAAATCAATAAATATTGAACCAGTCTGATAGTAACTTCTCCATGGTCATGTAATGCATAGAGCATTGATGTAATGCATAGTTTAAAACTTTAATATTCCTTAGAAAAAAGTTGATTTGACTGGGAAGCAAAAACTTGAAAAGGAACAGTGTGACAGTTTTGAGAAAGTCCTTTCGAAGATTCATTTATTTGAGAGAGAGTTCACCTGCTTGTGCATGCATATGCAAGTGAGGAGTGGGGCAGAGAGAGAGGGCGGAGAGAATCTCAAGCAGACTCTGAGACCTTGGTGGGGCTCAGTCTCAAGACTCCTGAGATCATGACCTGAACTGAAACCAAGAGTTGGACACTAAACCAACTGAGCCACCCGGGGCTCAGATGATTTAGGAAGGTTCTTCTTAAAGGAGGTGAGTATTGGGATAAGCTTGGAAGGAATGTAGAGAGCCTTAAAAGGCAGTGGTGGAAGTAGGTATGTAGTGATGGAAATGTGCAGTTCATCTTTGGACTTTGTAGTAGATCAGTTGCTCACAGAAGAGGATAGAAACCAGGGCCTAACTGAAAGGTCTTTCCTACTAGACTAAGGATTCTGTATATGCAAATGATGGGGACTCACTGATTATTTTTGAGCAAGGGGTTGATAGGATTTTATAAAAGTATCTAGGAAGATAGGGGCACCTGGGTGGCTTAGTCGGTTAAGTACCTGACTCTTGGTTTTGGCTCAGTTGTGATCTCAGGGTCTTGAGCTCAAGCCCCACGTTGGGCTTCCCGCGCAGCAGGGAGTCTGGGACTGTCCCTTTCCCTCTGCCCCTCCTACTCATGCTCTCTCTCTATATATATAATACATAAATCTTAAAAAAAAAAAAGTATTTAGGAAGATTAATTTAGTCATGAAAGGCAGAATAGATTGATGTACAGAAGATACAAGAAATAAAGACACCATTTAGGGAGATTGTTTTTTGAAGTAGTTAATGCTTAAACCTGAGGGTGGTAATGAAGATGAAATTGATGCTTTATTAAAACATGAAGATCTTTAGTCTGCCTTTGATGTTATTGCTACATCTATGCCTCTAGGTATTTAAAGAAAAACTATGTAACCTAAGCTTTTAGTCAAAGTAAATACTGTATTTCAAGAAAAACAAAGCAAATTTGTTTTGCCTGTCTGTACTGATACCATTCAGCTTTTACCAGGAACAGTGGAAACCTCTATGAATCTTAAGTATTAGTATCCTTTTTCAAAGGTTTTAAAAATTTTAACTCAAGTGTAGTGCCATTTTATTATAAGCAGTAACTTATAAAGAAATGCAGCAAGTGATAAATACAAAGTTAAGTGCCAAAAATATATATTCTTTAGATTTTATATTTGTGTTTTTCTATTTCCTTAGTCTATTTTAGAATATGCCTATTTAAGTAATAACACCAAAACTTCTAAATACAAATTTAAAATGTGATTTCAAACTTTTCAAAAATTGAGCTTTTCACTGATTTTCCTAAATTTATCACTTGCATGAGCTTATATCTTATTTAAATGAATGAAACTGTTTACTCCATATTGTCTAAATTGAGAGACGCAACTTTATAATAAAGCAGAGCATTTGAAACAGACTTTTTTCAGAAAAATGGATTTTGATATTACTTGTAAGATTTTATCACTTTAACTCCTTCCTTTAATAATCTCTTCCATAGACCAAACCCTAAGATACTCTTTCCTGTTGTGGATAGAAATACATTGTATTAGTAAGGATACAAGCTGAGCTGCCATTAACAAAGAGAACCCTAAATTCTCAGTGTTCCAGACAAGGTTAGAATTTTATTCATCTCTCTCATTTAACAGTTGAGAGGTAGGCAGATGGTCAGGAATGAGTTGGTAGCTCTGTTCCACAGGGTCATCTAAGAATCCATGTTTATTTTGTTTCTCAATCATCCAGTCTGGCTGCATTGTTAAGTACATAGGTCTTAGCCATATGTGGCTATTGACATTGACATTTATATTTAAATTACATTAACAATTCAGGGTCTATACCAGCTGTATTTTAAGTTCTTCATATCCACACATGGCCGTGGTTACTATTTTGGACAGTGCAGAGAGAGACGACCTCCATCACTGCGGAGGGTTCTGTTGGTCGCAGCTGCTCTGAGTGTTGTTCTTGTCTGCATGGTCTTTGCTGGCTCTCATTGGCCCAAGTTTTAGTCTGTAGTAGGGAAGATGAGAGGGGGTGGGGAGAAGGCACAGTTCTGTTATAAATGGATAAGAGATGCACACATCCCTGCTGCTTACAGTTCTTTGACCAAGATTTATTGATATGCCGACACCCAAGGGCAGCTGGAAGGGTTTTAGCTGAGTAGAATGTACCCTGCTAAAATTTGGTTTAGTTAGGGATGCTGTGGAGGCAGGGATCCTATTACCAAAAGGAAGGAGGTGAGAAGAGCTAGCACTGAACATTTTGCAATCTAGGTTGGATGTACCAAAGTGTCAATAATCGCAGTAAGGTTTCTTCCTGTCCCTCATACAAAGTAGACAGGGAGTCAGCATGAGTAAAATGTTTAATTTTAAATGACTGTGCTGAGATTAACTCATAATTATACATTTTTTGCTGCCTTATTTGAATTAGTTCTTAAAAGTTCAAGATTAACATTATGATCATTTTGACTGCAAGGCCATATTTGGAGCAGGACAGTGTTTATCTCTAAGGTATTATTTCTGTCTTAACTATTGTGGGAAGTTGATTTTTTTGTATGATTCTGTAAAGACTAGACCTTTTGTTTATTTCTATCTTATAGGTGTTCAATAATGATTTCTAGTATATTGATGCTGAGCAGAAATGTGAAGCATGAGAAGTACTAGGTGGTGACTTAGTTCCTTCTCTTGTCATCTGTTCTTGCTTTCTGTGTGCATATTTATCTGACTCTTTTAGACAGACACTCTTAAATGTTCATGTGTACAACTTCTATATTTCTAAATAATATGACTTTTTCAGTGTAACTTACCAGTCTTAGAAATACTGTACTGGTTACTATAATAAAAATGGATTCGGCTCATATGCCACCTTTTCTCTCCCTTCTTCACTATTATTCTTCTATTCGCCCTAAAATTTCTTAAACTTCCTTCATGTTCCTTCAATTAAAGATGTTATGTCTTCCTCTCAAATTAGCAATTACAATTTTTTTTTAAGATTATTTATTTATTTATTTGACAGAGAGAGATCACAAGTAGACAGGCAGGCAGAGAGAGAGGGAAGCAGGCTCCCCGCTGAGCAGAGAGCCCGATGCAGGACTCGATCCCAGGACCCTGAGATCATGACCTGAGCAGAAGGCAGCGGCCCAACCCACTGAGCCACCCAGGTGCCCCAGCAATTATAAATTTTAGTGTTCCTTATCTTCCTTCCTCATATATTTCCCCTTCTACCTCTCAATTTTTGTCATCTCTACTTTTTAAATTGCTGTGGTCAAATATATTTACATTAATTTCTGTAGCTATAATTAAGTCTTTTAGCTTTTGTCTGTTGTTGGATTCTAAAAATTGGGATTAGTAAGCAGTTACATTTTTAATGACTACATAAATACTTTTCACTGAAAAGCTAATGGTAGAGCAATTGCACTTTCATCATAGCTTTATTGTTTATAACTTAGTTTAAAATTTCTTCATCCCTTTTGGTTTCTTGTATTTTTTATATTAATTTTGTCTTATATATTAAGTCCTACCCTCTAGTCTATATATTCTACAGATTTTTTTGTCCACTATCTTCCTCCAGGAGTCTTCTTTCTTTTTCTTCTAATCTGTTTTGTTGGGACACCGGAGTGGCTCAGTCGTTAAGAGTCTGCCTTCTGCTCAGGTCATGATCCCAGGGTCCTTGGATTGAGCCCTGCATCAGGCGCTCTGCTCAGCAGGAGGCCTGCTTCCTCACCCCCCAGCCTCACCCCCGACCCTCACCCCCCAGCTGCCTCTCTGCCTACTTGTGATCTCTGTCTGTCAAAGAAAACCTTTAAAGTCTTAATGTTCTACATTTTTGGGAGGAGAGGGATTTGAGGTGTTTACAGATAGAGCTGTAGGAAAATGATTATATATATATATATATATATATGAAGCCATTGATATTTTAATGTAAATATTTTTTTCTAGAATAATTTTACTTTTTATTTTCCAGGACTCTAGACTATTCATAGTTTCTGATATAAATTTCTTCTGTTGATAAAGATTGTTTTGTTTTGCTTTTGATTCTACTATTGAAGATACATATCTTTTCAGATTCAGATCTGTTTTTCATTACAAGCAGTGTTCACAGCTCTTGCCCAGTATTTCTTGAAATTGACCCATTTTAACCATTATATCTGGCCAGTGACTGAGTGGCATATAGTGATGTTAAAAGAAATGTTTCCTAGGTTAGGAGGCTAATGTTAGTTCTGAACTATAATGGGTCTCACCATCAGTCTGGGTGATAAGTTGTGCAATACTCTTAGGCTACTTTTTATCTTTACAAGAGAATAGTATTGTAAAAATGTCAAAAAAAAATCCACATGCCCAGTTCGCTAGTAAATATACTGCTAAATTTGAACCTTTTTGGCAGTAGCTTATGCTACTCAAGGGACCGTATTTTTACAGAATGATATATTTCAAAGGGTATTGGTTTCCGTTGTAGAAAATTCATACATTTAGAGCAACTTAAAGCCAAAAACAATTGTGCTGTGCTATAGGTTTAAAATTATTAGTCATTTTGAATACATGTCCAGGTTAAATGTCAGAAGCTATATATTGCATGGAAAGAAAATTTATTGTTAGCAGATTAGACTGTACTTGTGCTTATATAACATTTTCCTTAGAGGATCAGTTGAGTATATGAACTAATATCAGCCAGATTTTTGTACACTAACATTATTGATAATAAAGGAGAAGTTCATTGAAGGGAAAAACAAATAAAGGAAGCATAAAAGTCTCCTAGTGTATGAAACTACAGAAATGGATCAAAGAGTTTGACAGGAAGTTTAATGTGTACATAAGCAGAGGCTGACAGCAACATGCTGTGTGTGCCAAAGGTTCCAGTGATGGAAAACCGAAACATAGTGCTCACTGACCACAGCATGAGCCTTGACACACATTGTAAATAATCCAGAGATCTATGACTGCATTAAGCACCAGGCTGGTGTATTAACGGCAGTAAATCTATAGCTGCATAAAGGGCTGGCATGCAGAAATTCCTCTGATTAATTTTTGTAATGGATTCATAGGAATACAGCAAATATTTTCATTTTGAATCCTACCATCCTCCAACTTCCCCTCCCCCCATCTTTGCCCTCCCTAGTTTGATCATTTTTTATTTCCTTCTGTTCACCAGACTTGTATATGTGGATACTTGTCTCAGTACCATCAAGTTAAAAGCTGAAGATGCTTCTGGTAGAAAGCATCTAATTACTCTCAAGTTGAAGGCAAAGGTATGTGCTTCATTAAACTGTTATTATAGTCAGGAAATACTCTGTGAAATGAACTCTGAATGTTTTCAATGTAGGAAGTGCTAATGGCTTCTGAAAAGGTATTTGGTATTTTAAAAAATTTATTTTGGAAAGCTCAAAAAATTTACCCACTAGGTTTCCAAAAGCCTAGACATGATTTTGTGTCGCTCTTTTATTACAGACTTGCTCAAAATATAGACTTCATAGTGAAGGAATATTAGAAATAAGATTGGGCAGGCTCAGAGGACCTTGATGTCCTTTTTGTAACATTGTACAAAGACAAAATGTGAGTTTCCACTTTCCCAAGTAAAGTTTCACTGAAGTCTCTTGTCTTCAACTTTTACTATGAATTACACTCTCCAAACACATCCATATGTATACCTTTTTATTCTTTGTTTTGGCTAAAATTTTAATTCTGTATTTTAAGAACTTGCAAAGGTTATGCCTCCATTTATAGACTCTTTACAGGCTAGTGATCTATAATTACTAATTCTGTTGGCACAAAACATAGCTGTCTTTATGTCTTTGTTTTAGTTCTAGGTTATGAATTTTGAGAAATAAGTAGAGTAAGCAAGTTCAGCATATTAATCATTTATTTAGTAATCACTAGGGACACATTAGAATTTGAGAAAACCTGGACATTTAACTTTTTTTATTGTTCCCAGGAATCATCAATCAACTCTGGTTCAGAAGATTGTAGTATGAAAAGATCAATTGTGTTTGTCCGTTTTAAAAATGTGTCTGGCATTTAAGCTTTCCATGAGAGAAAATTAATACATAAAGCTGGGTGACACAGAAAAGTTGGTATCTTAGAGTGCCTCTTTATCAGGCAATTTGAGAAATGACTCATTCTCTTTTTCTCACACACAGAATATTCAGGTATAATTTTAAGATTCATGTGTGATAAGTATTGAAAATATTAGTGGGATAGAAATTTATTTGTGAAAGAAGTTACATGGATATTTTTGTCAAAATGAATAAAAAATTATTTTTTAATTTTTAAAGGTGAGCTTTGTTTTTACCCTTAAGATCAGGGAGAAATTTTCCTTTATTTCTCCAAAGATCACATGGGTTTCTGTAATTTACTTCAGAGTTTTAATTGTTTGTACTTTGTACATTTATAAAAATTGCTTTGCTGTTGTGAAGACCAGAATGAAAAATTTTAAATGCATCCTGTCTTGACTCGTGGTGGTGGTGGTGGTTTTTTTTAATAGCCTTATTTTTACACTGTACTTTACTAAGGAGATTCTCTGTCTAGAACTACATCTATAAAATTTTATTATTCCAGTTAATGACTTTAGTTGGTAATATCAAGAGGAAGGATGTAGCCATTAGAATGGCCCATCCTTTTTGCTTTTTCTTATACCTTTTCAGGGTAGATAAGGTGACACTTAATATTTCTGTGAAGGATGTATCTAAGTTTTTGCAGCATTGGTAACTGTGAAGCACTATTATGGATTCTCTGGGAAGAGAGCAGAGAAGACTTTATTTAAATTAAGAAGGAATCGAGAAACAAATTTGTATAAAAAAAAGTGGAAATGAATGATTTTTATATTGATATGATTTATTAGAATCTTTAATTGTATATTGAGTTCAGGTTACATAGACCGAAGTTGTATTTTAGTTGTGGTAATTTCTTCTGGAATATTTAGTTCTGGGATTGTCAGTTAAAAACAGTGATAGCTGAAGCTGTATATTAAAAGTATGTAGTGCAAATTCACATTTAAAACTAAATTTTAAAGGTCAAGCTGATCTTTTTTAAACCTTAATGCAGACTGCAGACTTGTTTTTGTAAATATAAAACCTTTATTTCTTTTACTTGGTATTTTTTGATTTACAGTAAAGGAACACATTTGTTTCATTTTTTTTTTCCTGTTGAATACCTGTTCTCCCAATTCTGCCATTTTCCCTCACTCCCTCCAACCCTTGAAGAAAACAATGCCAATTTTAATTAAACAGTCCTTATTAAGAGTGAATATATAAGTCAAAAAGAAATATAATAAGGGAAATAGTTGAATTTTGTCATTTTTATAGGTGTATTTCTATGCAATATTTAAAGTACATGCTGAACTATGGGATGGAACTATTATCTTTTCTTTTAAAAAAGGAGATCAGGGCTTCTTCAGCTTTGGTCAAGATCCAAGAACTACTTGAAAAACACAGATGTGTTTCAGAGGCTGGGCACTCTGTCTGCTGGCCGTTTTTGTAATTTGCTACAGTTTGTATGTGTTTACTTCAAGGAAGCCTTACTGCTTAGATGGTCCAATCACAGAAGAGATTGGGTTAAAATTTTCCTTAGAACAACGTTCTATAGAATCTAAAAAATACCATATATGACAAAAATAGTTACTTAATATTGTATGACAATTGTATTCTTTGATAGCTATTGATTTGATGGGTTCTTTTACATGAGATTTGAAAAACTGTATGTTAATTAAGAACAAGAATTACTTATTTTTCAATTAATATTCCTTTATGTGGAGCTTTCATCGTTTCAGTTGGACTACTAAAGTAAAACTTGGCAATTAGTCTCTAGTTTTTATATATCTGTACAACTTACTACTGAAAACTACCTGAATTTTGATAGTACAGTATTGCATTTAGTTACCTATGTTATAGTTTTATAATACAAAAGATTCTGAAATATCTAGGATGCTACTTACTAATTGACGTTAAATCATCCAGAAGTATATCAGTTTTTTAATTAGGTTCTGTACAGTTATATGAAGTTTATTGTATAAACAGAATTGATCTTGAACATGGATGTAATTAACATATATATTTGCATTTAATTTACAATAGATATACAGTAAAGCCACCTCTATAGATCAGTCTAATTTATTACATATTTGTATGTCTGTATAATTACACATAAAAATGTATTTGAATACATCATCTCAGAAATTGTGACTCATATATATGGGATCATATGGAATTTATAATCTGCTTTTTTGTTTAACTATTTGTAGGTTTTTTTTTTAATCAGTATATATGTACCATTCACTATATTGAGTCCTATTTGAATGCAGGAGATCATCTTCTCTTTTAAAATGTGCTGTATGTACTAAATGACTTCCAAAGTCACAGATATTTTTCTTTGTTCATCTACTCTAAATACAGTGAACATCTTATTAACTTCATACTCTTACTGAGATTGATGATTTAAGTTGATATTTTTCATTGTCAACATGAGTAGGAGATTAAAAAAAACTCAAAATGAAGTAAATGCTCCATTTTGACCACAGAGGTCTGAAGTGTGCATTATAATTTTTACAGAATCTTAACATGTTAGAAGGAAAAGAGACTTGATAACACTTTTGCTTGAGTTCCATCAATTTTACCTATCAAACAGCTATTGAAGTTAAATGACTTATCCAAGATCACATAAGTTAGCAGAATTGGAAACCAGAGAAATTAAGGTCTCTGTCTGCACTTATTGAGATAATTACATGACTTGTAAAGTGGCTTACAGATTGTTTCTGTAGTGACTATAGCAGTTATACTCAGAAGTACATCAACTCTTATTTTGAATTGTAATAGAGCTCCTTCCTAAATCTCAGCTTGACCTTTTCTTTTTTCTTTTTCTCCAAATGAGAGCATTTTATATTTTTATTATTTCCTGTGTATTTGCCTTTGTGTTTTCAGTTTTGCATAGCCAGATAACCATCAGAGTATAAGTTGATAAATTTCTTTTTAGCGAATTGCTTACTATAACTAAATGTTAATTCTTTTCAAAACATTGACTTCAGAAGGGCTAATGTTTGCTAAATACTATAGTGATAATTTTTGGAACCCATTTGCTTATTCGGCGAAGTTGTGAGAAATAAAATGCTGAAGAAAGTGAAAATCTAAAACTTATTTTAAGACTTTGTTGAATGAGAGCTAGGAGTTTTCCAAAATTAATTTTCTTTTGGTAAATTTTGCTTTTTAATGAAAATAAGTGAATTTTCTTTAATTACATCTGACTTCTGAGAATCCAGAACTGGTTTTTACAAAAGTCATGTAGTACAATTCTTTAATAACAAAATTGATTTTAAGAAAAACTGTCTTTTGTCTTTCTTAACTTAGATACCTAATTTATCCTTAATGACTATCACTTTTTGAATAAAGCTGTTGAATTAATTTTTTTATTGACCATGAAAAGGTTTTTCTTAAAACTATTACTTTTTTCTTTTTGTTTATTATATATTTGCTAGGACTAATTGCTTTATTAGGAAAAATACATTTTTCTACACTTCTTGGCTCTTTTAACAGATAACTTTTTTAAAGTGGTGCCTGAGATGGAGATTAAATTTTAGATTGAAAGGAAATTAAATATTAACCAGTTTGATCTCTCTTTTTAAAGGTAAAGAAACTGAGATCCTGTGCGTTTCACCCCTCAATTTAGTTAGTAGCTGACCTGACACTGACTTAATTCATTATTCTTTACTCAAAACCTATTGCTTTGGCACCCCAAATCAAACTTTGTACCTCCTGAACATAAGTTGACTTATTAGTCAGCTCTTGACATCTTCTACAATAATAGAATCAAAATATTAACATATAATACATTTGCATTTATAAGACTTTTCCTATTCAGTTTTTCTAAAATAGTTCATGTGAAATTGTCACGACAGAAGCAAATATGACCTAATTTTATGCCTTTTTATAGTACCCAGCAGAATCTCCAGATTGTTTCGTGGATTTTCCTGTGTCATTTTCTATTTCTTGGACACCACAGGTAAGTTCTTAGATTTAAGTAGCTGAAAAGCATATTCTATTAAAACAATAGGTTATAGGTTACAGCTATAGGTTATAAATATATATATTTTTTATATATATATAATAAATATAGGTTATAGGTTACATTTTAGGTTATAAAGTTTTTTTTTTTTTTTGGTAAGCATTTATGTATAAACAGAACTTTCAGAGTGCTTTCGTTCCCTGTATTCCCTAGTAGTTAATGTCCAGTTTCTCCCTCCCCTCCCACATAAACACACCATCCAGTCTTTAGGTGTTTATGCCTCATAGTAGATAAAAATGAAGTTCTATTCACAGAAGTTTAATTTTAATTTAAATCATAAAGAACTCTACAGCAGTGAGCAGTAAGTAGAAAGTTGGGTGAATTTTTCGGATTGCTGAAACTGTTAATATTGATGGCATAATATCAGAAGATCTCTTTCAGAGAAGAAAGAGTTATGCCTGACAATACAAATCACTTGCACTGAGTTTTTATTGTTTTAAAGTGGTTGTCCGTAATTCATCCTTCAGCTTAGGCTATATTTTTGTATGGGCTTTGGGACATTTGTACTTGTATAAAGAATATAGGAAATTCTTTCTTCTGTTTCTATCAGCTTAATTTCTCAAAATACTGATACCTAAGAAGAATATGAAATTAAAAGTACACTGGAAATGGTAATACAACGTAGATGTAAGGTTTTTAATTGTATGAACACCCAACATTATGTGTGTGTGGTTTTTAAAGATCTGGCAGAGTGCTGGTTGGATTCAGAGAACAATCGAGTCATGACAGGCATGGTCCATCTTTCACCAAGTAAATTGTGACATTTGGTAGCAAAATGGAGAGAACATTTCTTTTCTTATCCACAGAGCAGGGGGAAATTCCTATTAACATTTTACAAATATTCTGTAGAGGCTACCTGTACTTTTGTTAGGAAATTTTGATGGGGTCAAGTGAAAACTTATGCCTAATTTTTAAAGTACATATATACAGTAATTGTGTATGAAGGTAGTTTTTAAAAAGACCTAACAGGATTTAAATAGCGTTGTGTAGGTTCAAATGTCATTCATTTATTACATTAATGACACATATATATTAAAAATTATTTTTTGTATTTTTTTCTTTAAAAGCAATCTCCCTCCTTTAAATGGAAACTGAGAAAACGCAGCAAAAGAAAAGAGAGGAAAAACCCTGTAATTTGCTTTTGATATTCTGATACAGGTTATAAAAATCTAAGTCACTGTGTTCACTTAAAAAAATTTTTTTTAAAGACACTTTTCCTCTTTTTTAAATATAAATTTTCTGTTTGGCTTTCTTCTTTCTAAAATAAACATTTTCCTCTTTTTAAAATGTGAATTTCCTATTTGGCTCTGTAAACTTTGTTTTATGTGAGATTATGAGATAGGGCTGTACCTGGATTATATTATTCTTTGCAGATATGCTATCTCTAGATTAAATTTTAATATGTATCAGAATCCCAATTCAAAAACTGTATTTTTGAAGAATTTGTAGTGTTTTTAATGTAGATAAACATACAAGCTTTTCCAGCCTTAAATCTGTGAAAAAGTTTGCATCTCCACAAGAAGACTGTTTAGCGCTTACCTTATTCTGTCATTTAGCAAAATTATTTTGTGATTTCAACACACTGGGAAATCTTTGAGGGTAATTTCTTTCAAATTTGCTATCTGTATTTAACACCAGCTCAATGCCTTGCACATTTATGCATGGGATGAATTTTAGATCTAGTAAGGTCATACAGCAAGTTTTCTGTTTTGTACTAGCTCCCAGAGAACAGAACCTAATTAGTAGTAACTGGAATGTTATTTTTTTTCCAATTAAAGAATATACTAAGATTCTTAGTAAATCACAGATAAAAACTTGGATACCTTTTTATCCACAACTCAGATTTGACAGATGTTCATTTTTTGTCATTAAATGCTTTATATAGTTACATTGTATGAATCCACCAGTTAATTTATTCGTTGTCCTACTGCTAAAGTTGTTCACAATTTCTTAAGTTGTGCGCTAGTGAATATCCTTACATTTCCTTATTATGTATATGAGACTCAGTGTGGCTTATGCCTAGAGAAAATTTTGGATTGAGGGGAATGTACCTCTTTGAGATTACTAAATATTGCCAAATTGCCTTCTCAGATTGGTTGTATAAGTTTATTTCCCTGCTCAGCAATGCATGTAATATCTACTTCTCCAAATTCTTTCCAGGACTTAGCCTGACCTTTATTCTTAACAAGAATTGAAATTATTATTATTGTGTTTATAATCTTTGCTTATTTAAAAATTTTTCTTAATTTGGATACCGATTATTGGTTATATCAGATGTATTTTCTCTCTGTGGTATACTTTTTACCTTTGTATGTAATCTGTTTTGTCAGTCAGAAGTTTAACTTTCAGTGTTGTCCCAAGTCTTGTCCTTGTGATTTCTGCTTTTTGTGTCTTGAATGAAAAAACCTTTCATATCTTGTTCTGAGAAGATAATTTCCTATCATTCTTAAAGTTAGTATTTTTTTCACATTTTTAATTTACACTTGCCTATTTTATATATGCACTTAGAATTTGGATGTGTCTTCATTTGTTTAGATCTGGGGCTAATTTCAGTTTTTCTTTTATATTTGCTATTAAAATGTTTCAAAATACATTATTTACTTATTTTAGAGTCTAGCAGTACATCATAAATATTTTGGTAATAATACTACCAGTGGTATGAGCTCTTGAGTCTTTTAGACATGATGAGAGTATTGGCAATATTAGTTTATGTTTTAAAAGTAAGCAATATCAGACCACTTTGCTGTGTATGATCTTTTTTCATTGATTTGTTAGAAATAATTCTGCTTGTGAGAATTATTTTTTCTTAACCGCTTTTAAACAGTGTGGTTCTTAAGCAAAATAAATGCAGTCTAGCAGCAAACTTACATTTAAGTGATTGTACATGGGTTCCAGATAATTCATTAAAAAATAATCCTTGTCTGTTTTTGTTTTGTACATTTATTTCCTCTTTGGATTCAGTGTTTCTGGACTTTAAACTTGGAAGATCTTTATTTTCCTTTCTTTTTGTGAAAAATAGGCATGGCTTTGTGGCATCCATATTAAAAATGGGTAATTTTCCTTATGGTCCCTGTCTTCCTGCTGGGTTGATAATGTTTTGATGTATTTTTCTTTTGCTCTGATGAGAGGTCTGCTGCTGCTGCTCTGACATATTCATTTGGATGAATAATTATAACTTGCACAATGTCAAGCTGAAGATGGTAGGGTTTTGTGCGTCATGACAAGCCTAGTAGCCAGTGCAGGTGTCTCACAGCATGATCAGCAACAGCCAGTGTATTCTGGCTCAGAGGAGACATTTAGAGTAGTAAGAAATCAGCACCAAGGGCAAGGCTGCTGCTACTACTGCTGCGGTGATCTGTGCCAAAGAAACACAAAGTGCTTCTCAAAGACGAGTGACTGCATACCTCTTTTCAGATATTTACTTTGCTTACCCAGTAAATTTTCTTTTATGGATTTGGCATAGAATGTAAGGACATCTCATTTTTATCTTAATCTGCTTTCTAGCATCACAGATGCTCCATGTATCTTTAATAGCCTGCTGCCTTTTGGACTTTTACATACAGGTCATATATGTGAATTTTGTTGACTAATGAGTCCATAGGATGCTCTAATGTAAGATTTTAAGTGCATTGATATTGGGGTCTATAAGAACAAAATTCACTACTAAAGAGTGCGCGCGCACTCTTTCTCTACTATGAATGCTTTTTTTTTTTTTTAAATATTTTATTTATTTATTTGACAGAGATCACAAGTAGGTCACTGACCAGCCCAAAATAGGTGTTAATCTGGGTGATGCAGTCTATTAAGTGTCCAACTCTTGGCTTCGGCTCAGGTCATCATATCAGGGTCTTCAGATAGAGCCCCATGTCAGGCTCTGTCAGGCTACTGTACTCAGCTCGGAGTCTGCTTAGAACTCATTCTCCCTCTCCCTCTGCTCCCCTCCACGTGTGTGTGCGCGCGCACACACTCTTTCTCAAATAAATAAATAAATCTTTAGGTAAAAAAATGGTAGTTCTGCCTATAAATGTGCCATTAAGTGCAGGCTTGGTGAAGTATCCTTGCCATGGCAGTTGGAATTTTCAGATTTGGTAGGATACAATAAGCAGTGGTCTTTATATTTTTTATCACGGAAATCTCATATTCTTAGAATAAGTTCATGAATGCAAGAATAACAAAACTAATGATGAAGCCTCTGGCTGGTAAGCTGATGGTGAATGAAGAATTTGTAATTAAAGGAAACAGTCCTATTACATAGCAGGGAGCATGATCCATTAGTTAGAGCAGCAGACTAGCAGTTGGATAGCTTAGGTTCTGTTTACAGTTCAGTCATTGCCTTAATTGTATAATTTCAAACAAGTCATGTGTCTGCCCTTTGCTTCAGTTCATATTATATGGAAATAATGAACTTTTTCACAGAGATGTTAAGAAAAATAAGTTTGATTTAAAATAAACTGTCAGGGGAAGAACCGTCAAAATCCACTCTAAGGGTCCGGTGGAACTTCTCCCTTTTTGACCTGCTACTTGGTTATCGTTCTTTCCATTTTTCCTCTTTGCTGCCTTTGTTGGAGAACTCTTAGTACTGGATTTTTGTTCACTCTTAAATTAGTTAAGTAAATACACTTTTGCCTTTTATTGTTGCTTTAGCAGTATAGTATGTTTAAAAAGACACAAAGAAACTTAATTCATTATTGAGATTATGTGATATGGTAGAAGAACTATCCGTGTGATCTGTTGGACTCAGTAGCCTCTTAACCACCTTCCTTTTTCTTCAGTAACTTATTTTAAAAGTACCCTGTATTGATTCTTTAAAAAAACAAATAGAGCAAATACAAACGAGCAAAAGTAGGGAAATATAAAATACAAAAGTACAAATTTTGCACTTAAAATATAAAATTAGGAAAATATAAAATCTAAATGAAATGTATTTAGAATGGTGGTCTCAGTAGATAATAGCTTTGAAACTAGGGTTGTCACTTAAAATATTTCAGTTTTAAAACATCACTGGTAATATTGTACATTTATTCCAAGTATTCCTTAGAATCATTTAATTTTTAGTTATAATTAGGTTTACTTTTATCCATCGGATTAAGAACTATTGTGTTCACATTCTAGAAACTGGCTATATCTACATTTATTTAGGTCCCTCAGTTAAGAGTAGTTTCTTTGTCTACACTTGCATTTTTTTGTTTACTCTATTCCTAAATTTAAAATTTTTTTCTTGCTACTATGAATGCTTTTTTTTTTTAAAGATTTTATTTATTTATTTGACACACAGAGAGAGATCACAAGTAGGCAGAGAGGCAGGCAGATAGAGAAGTGGGGGGAAGCAGGCCCCCTGCTGAGCAGAGAGCCCGATGTGGGGCTCAATCCTAGGACCCTGGGTTCATGACCTGAGCGGAAGGCATCGGCTTAACCGCTTGAGCCACCCAGGTGTCCCTATGAATGCTTTTTTAAAAAAGTCATATTTTCTAGTTTACTATGAGAATGTGGGCAAGCTATTTTCTTTTTAAAGCTTTTGCTTTTATTAAAGTTACATAAGAACATAGTTTAGAGTTAGGTTACAGGATTTTTTGTTGGTGCCGTTTTCTTTTTCGACCAAAGAGCATTTCCTCGCCTCCTTCCCACCTTTTTCTCCTTCTGCAGGTCAACGACTTCTGAGTGTTAGCTGATTCTTTTGGTGCTACAGTATTCTTGATGTTATTGCGTGTTCTTGTAATTATGCTGCCTTTGGTTTGCTTGGTTTAGGCATTATCTTTTAACTTTGCCTTTTGGTGGGTTTGCTGTATCTTCGACCTGCTCCCGCTCCACACACCTGTATACTTCCTAGCTTCCTGTTTTTCTCAAATAGTTATCTTGTATTTTTATTTAATTTTTTAATGTTTTATATGGAATACTTCACAGATTTGTATGTCACCTTGCGCATGGGCCCTGCTAGTCTTCTCTGTCTTGTTCCATTGTTAGTATATGTGCTGCTGAAGTGAGCCCCCACATAGTTATCTTTTAATTTTGATTATATCAGTACTCAGTGTTCACATTATGAACATGTATATATGCTATGCAGAGATAAGCCATGTGGTTAAAATAACTATTATTTTTCTTTTGTTACCTGGTTTTTGTTATTCCTAGAGTTAACAATTATCTTAATTTTTCATTTCTGTAGTTTTCTCTATACTTAAAACTCCTTTAACCTCCAATTTCCCATCACTCATCTAGATCTCTTCTTAGTCATCTGTATTAGGTTCCTGTTGACTCTATTTCTGGGGAATTTCATGCAATTTACCTAATAACCTTCCTGTTGAAATTTTTTTTTTACTTTAGTCATGTTAATTTCTTAGAGTTTACTTCATAAGTGTATGTACTTTTCCCCCCAGAAATACTGTTTTTCCCCTCTAAGTAGTTTCTTTTCCTTTCAGTTACTCTTTTTTTTTCTGCACTTAAAATCTTTGCTCATCTGCTTGTGGTTAAAAGTCAGATATAGGGGCATCTGAGTGAATCAGTGGGTTAAAGCCTCTGCCTTCGACTCAGGTCATGATCCCAGGGTCCTGGGTTCAAGCCCCGCATGGGAGCTGTCTGCTCAGCAGGGAGCCTGCTTCCCTGCTCCCCCTGCCCCCACCCGCCTGCCTCTCTGCCTACTTGTGATCTCCTTCTGTCAAAAAAATAAATAAAAATCTTTTTTAAAAAAGTCGGATATAAAAAGCTGGGGAAAAAAAACTAAAAAAGCTGTTTGGAAGCTCTCAGTGCATGCATGAGGCTTGTCAACTGTGAACTTTATTTCCGAGTCATCTGACTAGATCTCATAATGAGGAATGCCAAATGTCAATACCTTCAGGACTTTTTGAGTGACTGGTCGCTCAGATTTCTTGGAGAAGACTCTTCCAACATTCTGTTTCTGATCAAGCAGAATACATTCCTCTGAGGTGTAAATTGACCAGGCTGGTGGACAGGAAACCACAGCCTGAATTAGCAAGCCCGTAACTTGATGCCATCTTCTACTTGATAGGGCTGAACATAGTGTAGCCGTGAAAGAGACATGCTTACGGTAAACCTCCATTATCACAGAGCAGGTAATAAGGGTGGATTTGGAGCTAAGAGGCAAAAAATGGTATCCTAGTCAATCACTTGGTTTTTTCAGACTGTAATTTTGGCCATTCTTTGTTGTGTGTAGCAGTCATTTTTTTCTCCCTTCAGTTTTGTTTGTTGCTGATGTATGTACATTTTTTTTTTTTTTTAAGATTTTACTTATTTACTTGATAGTGCAGGAGTACAAGCAGGGGAGCTGCAGAGGGAGAGGGAGAAGCAGGCTCCCTGTGCCGATGCGGGGCTTGATCGCAGGACCCTCACCCTCGGATCATGACCTGAGCCAAAGGCAGACGCTTAACCTTCTGAGCCACCCAGGCACCCCTATAAATCTGTTTTTTTTTTTTTTTTTAATGGTTTTCTATCCAGTAGCCTTGTTAAACTTTTATCTAATATTTTTATCAGTAAATTTATCTGGATTTTTCTGTGAACAGAATATTTGTAATAACAGTTTCATTTCCTCCATTCCCATCTTTATACCTCCCTTTCCCCCCACCCCCATATTGCTCTGGCTAGGCTTTCTAAAACAATGTGAAATAGTAAACATTTTTGTTCCATATCTCAAAAAACAAAAAACATAAAACTTTAGCGTTTTATTATTAGGTAGATTTCTTTTTTTTTTTTAAGATTTTATTTATTTATTTGACAGAGAGATCACAAGCAGGCAGAGAGGCAGGCAGAGAGAGAGGAGGAAGCAGGCTCCCTGCTGAGCAGAGAGCCTGAGATCATGACCTGAGTCGAAGGCAGCGGCTTAACCCACTGAGCCACCCAGGCGCCCTATTAGGTAAATTTTTGTATATGTATTTCTTTTACTAAATCCTCTAACAATTAATGGAATTTATTTCTATTTCTGTTTTGCTAGGAGTTTTGTTATGAAAAGTTGAATTTTGTCAAATATATTCTTTCTATATATTAAAATAGTCAGTTTGTTTTCTCCTTTAATCTGTTAATGTGGCAAATTGATTGTTTGATTTCCTAATGTTAAGCCAGTCCGCTGTTCTTGAAATACACTCAGGTTGTGGTATATGTTATATTTCTCTGTTGCTCACACATGTGATCTCTGGTGCATATTGCTTATTGCCAGATTTCATTTTTTAATTTTTTTAGGAATTTGCATGTATGCTTATGTGAATTTGCATGTATGCCTTTGTTTTTCTGATTCCACAATTTTTCTTCTTGTCGCCTCTCCAATTTTCCCTGTTCTCTTTGAGATTATGCCTTAAAGGAAAAACAGGAGCAACACAGTTTTAGTGAGTTTTGAGGAGAGGCTGAAATGAGATGTGTGTATTTAATCCACCTTCCTTACCTAATAGCTTTTACCCTCTTTCTACGGAATATTAAATGTGTCATTACTACTTTCTTTCTTTGAATTCTGATGTATAAACTAGTTGTGAACAAGGAATATTAAAATTTTTTCATTGCTTTAACCAATGGGCTGTTAAAGAGAAATATTAATTTAAATATTAAGATTTCTAAATAAGTATGCTAAATATGAATGGGGTTGCCACATAGGCAAGTGACAAAAGAAATCCTCTTGTTTTCCCATCCACTTGTGTAATAGGGAGGGTATTAGTGTGGAACGGTCAGGTTTCTTTGGACCTTCTTAAAACTTAGGGTAAGATAAATAAGAAGAACTAACTTACAAAAGTTGATTAGGGAAGTTCTGTCCTAATTTTAGAGCTTTACTAGATGAAATTTGTATAGCTGTCACAGTTACCTTGAAAAAGTACATAAGCAGAAAAGCAAGGAGCAACATTTTTCAGTAGGAAACAATTTAAATGTAACATACCTTTATTATCCACTGTCTGTGGAGCAGTGAGCTGGATTCTGAGGATGTTAAAGTGAATTAGGTTCTAATACCTAGCTAGGATAGGCTTTCAGGATTCGCTTTCTGTCTGATGAGGAAAGAAGTATTTAAAAAGATAATTTCAGTAAAATGTGTTGAGTGTTATGATGAGCCATTTTGATGAGGTAGAGTGGAAGCATGTAATCTAACCTAATATGGTCAACCAAGTTTTCTGGATAAGATGTTATTTGAGTTCAGTGTGTCTTGAGGAGTAAGAAGTTAGGCTTGGGAGGAGACAGGAAACTTCAGGGGAGAACTGTATTAGCCAAAGAACAAATACATGAATTTATAGGAGGTAAGGCATGAATTACACAGCATTTGGTACTCTATGGTCAGAGTTAGCGATAAGACTGGACGTTTTGCTAGAGTTTAGGCAGGGTCTGGTGTACAGGCATACCTCGTGTTACTGTACTTTGCTGTATTGTGCTTCACAGATAATGGGTATTTTAACAAATTGAAAGTTTGTGGCAGTCTGTCTTGAAGTCTGTTGGTGCCATTTTCCAATAGCATTTGCTCACTTTATGTCTCACATTGTAGTAATTCTTATAGTATTTTAAGCTTTTTCATTATTATTGATTATGATCTGTGACGTGATCTTTGATGTGACTGTTGTAATTGTTTTGAGTCAGTATGAATTGCAACCTTATAAGATGGCGAACTTAATGTGTTCTGATTGCTTCACATACTGCACATTCCCCCTATCTCTCCCTCTCCTTTGGCTATCCTGGTCCCAAGACACAAATTTTGAAATTAGGCCAGTTGATAAGCCTAAATGGCCTCTGAGAGGAAAAGTCACCTGTCTCTCACTTTAAATCGAAAGCTAGAAATGATTAAATTTAGTGAGGAACACCTGGCAAAAACCAGGATAGACCAAAAGCTAGACCTTTTGAGCCAAACACTTAGCCAGGTTGTGAATGCTAAGGAAAAGTTCTCGAAGGAAATTAAAAGTGCTACTCCAGTGAACAAACAAATGATAAGAAAACAAAACTGTCTTATTGCTGATACAGAGAAGGTTTTAGTGGTCTGGATAGAAAATCAAATCAGCTGCAGTGTTCTCTTAAGCCTAAGCCCAATCCAGAGCAAAGCCTTAACTCTTCAATTTTATGAAGGCAAAGAAGAGGTGAGGAAGCTGCAGAAGAAAAGTTTGAGGCTACAGAAGTTGGTTCACGAGGTTTAAGGAAAGAAATACTCTGTCTAGCATCAAAGTGCAAGGTGGGTGAGCACCTGGGTTATCTAATCTAATCCAGACCTCCTTCAGCTTTTGTTTATCTGAGAATATCTTTATTTCTTCCACACTGATGAAGGACAGTTTGGCCAGAAACAGGATTCTTGGTTGACAGTTTTTGTTTTTGTTTTGTTTAAGCACTTGGAATATATCAGCCTACTGCCTTCTGCCTTTCAAAATTTCCTTTAAGAAATCTGATTGTTTTTGAGGGTCTCTAATACATGATGAGTCGCCTTTTTTCCCCCAAGACTCTCTGAATCTGGCTTTGAAAGTGTGATTATAATGTGTCTTGGTGTGGGTCTCTTTGATTTCATCTTGCTTGGACTTTTTTGATCTCTTGGATGTTTATATTCATGTCTTTCATCAAAATCGGGAGTTTTAAGACATTGTTCAAATATTCTCTCCGTGCCACTGTCTTCTTTTGGGTCCCTACAGTGCACACATTGGTCGGTTTGTCCCACATTTCCTTTAGGTTCTGTTTGCTTCTCTGTATTCCTTTTCTTTCTGTAGTTCACATTTGATAGTTGACATTGTCTTGTCATTAAAGTCTCAGATTCTTCTCTCAGATTAAAGTCTCAAATCTGCCTTTAGGTTCCTTTTGTGAATTTTTCATTTCAGTCATTGTACTTTCAGCTCCACAATTTCTTTTTAGGTTTTCTTTCTCTTGTTGATATTTCCATTTTGTTCATCATTTTCTTTCTCCACATCTTTCTCCGCATCTTTTTAATTTTTAGAGCATACTTAAAACATCCTTTTCAAATTCTGAATTTTTAAAAAAATTTTTTTTTTATTTATTTGAGAGACAGAGATCACAAGTAGGCATAGAGGCAGGCAGAGAGATAGGAAGGGAAGGGGGCTTGATCCCAGGACCCTGGGATCATGACCTGAGCCAAAGGCAGAGGCTTTAACCCACTGAGCCACCCAGTGGGTCCTTTTCAAATTCCCCCTCCTTTTCAAATTCTTGTCTAATCTATTCTCAGATCTTTATTAGGGAAAATTGCTGTTAATATTTTTTTTCCTTTGGATCAAGGCCTCACTTTCCTGTTCTTTTATGCCTTGTAATTTTGTTGTTTTTAAAAACTGGATACTTTAATAGCAAGGTAACTCTAGAAATTGGATTTTCCTTTTTCCCTAGAGAAGAAAGATTAAAATCTCCCATGTTTAAAATTTTATTCCTAAGTTTTGATTGTTATAGGCTATCTCTGTGCTAAGGATAAGCCTTTGGTATAAGTTTAAAGTCTGCTGATCATTTTTGAGCCTTCATCTTCCCTGGGCTTGCACAGTGACTTCCATGTTTCTTTGTGCAGTTACTTTGGTGTGTTTGTATCCTTGATGTCTGATTCCCAAAAGGGGAAAAAAAGAAAAATGAAGTGGAGGGGGAGGGAACTGGCTCTTTGAATATTCAGGAAGTTACTTCTCCAGGAGGAGGAGAGGTTTGCAGTCATGGGGCATTGGAGCAGAGCACAGATCCTTGGACGTGGAAGACTGATCCCTTTGCCTACCCTAGCTCCAGTAAGCCGTGTGTACATTACTTCTGAGTACCTATGACTCTCTGAAGCCCCATATTCAGGGCTGCTGAATATGGGGTTGGTTGATGGGTGGCCTCTGTCAAGCTCAGAGCTGAAATTGATAGAATTTGCAAGCCTTCAATAGACTCCAGAGTCCCAAAATATATCTGGGTCTATCAGTGTCAATGTCTAGGTGGGGAGACCGTTTCCTGGTGCTTTCTGCTTAGCCATCTACTCAGAATCCTCTCCTCATTGGCTTGCTGTTGATTTTTTTTCTTAATGGTCTGTAATACAGGATAGCTAAGGACCACACTATGAGAGTGTCTCCTAATCTTCCGCATGCAATTTGGCAGATGTTTCTTTCTTTAAAGGTAGTTGCTATAATCATTCTGTAGTGGCTGCATAGGAACGTATTAAGTGAGTCTGTTTCATTTGACTTTATGGATAGATACTTGTTCACATGTCCTAAAAATAGTAGCAGATCTTTTAAATAATCCTCAGTATTGGTCAGTTATAGTAAAAATAAACTTAAGTATAGGAAGGGTTGATATGTTCCATGTGGATTGTTTGACAGAGAATAGCATTTGATTAAATAGATGTAGTTATAGAGCTACTTAGAGAAAGTGTGGAGAACATCAATGAAGCTTGCAAATAAGATCAAATGAACTGGATATTAAGAGATTTGCTCTCTCTTTAAAGATATCTGATTAGAAATATTGCAATTAATATTAAAATTAAATTTCTTAAAAAATTTAATCTCTTGATATTTCCTTATTCTATTGAAGCTTTTTGAATCCCCCAGAGATAAAGAAAAAATGATTATTAGAGGATTTATCTGCACATATTATAGGAGGAAAGTATAAAAAAAATCAGAAGGGAAAGCAACTGTTGCAAGTACCAGAAAATTATGCTATTAATTTAAGTGTCATCAGAGCACAAAAGATCACATTCCAGGACTGTGAGAAAATTATTAAAATACTGGAAATAATAGTACTTAAGATGAAGATATTATACTCTAAGATCTGGTTAAGTGACTGACATTATTATATCACTTCAGGTATTATAAAAGTAACAAAATGCTTCTAAAGATAATAAGCGTTACATTTTGAGATTGGCAGTGTTCACACTTTTCTGCTTAAGTGCTTTCCTAGTTTAACATAATTTAATAACAGTTATGGGGGAATAGCTAACATCTGAGTTCTCATATATATCCTTTTTCTTTTTCCTTCCTTCTTCAGTATATACACATCTTAGGCATCTATATATATAAAAGTGATACAATTTCATTCTCTTAAGTGGTGGGTTTATGAACCGTTACTTTTCTGCCTTTGTCCTCGGTGTTAGAACTATTGCTACTTTTTAATTTTTTAGCTCCTAATTATTGATTATTCTACTGCAAAAAAAGTAGCACTAATGTAGATCCCATTACTACCCAGAAATCAGAAATTTTTTAATAACTTTATTAATGTATAATTGATATGTAATAAACTGAACGTATTTCAAGTGTACAATTTGAGTTTTGACCAGTGTTTACACCTGTGAAATCAACCCCACAATCAAGATAATAAATAAACATTTCCATTAGTCCCAAGTTTCCCCATGCCCCTTTATAATCTCTGGCCCTCTTGGCCTTCCCCTTGGTCCCCAGGCAACTACTCATCTACTTTCTGGAATTTTATATAATTCTATGTATTCTCTGTCACATTTCTTTCCCCAGCATAGAGATTCATTCATTGTGGCATATAATAACAGTTCATTCTTTTTATGCTGAATGGTACTCCATTGTATGGATTTACTGCATATTGTCCATTTAGTTGTTGATGGACATATGAATTGTTTTCAAGATTTGGCTGTTAAAAATAGAGCTGCTGTGAACATTATGTGATGTCATTATATGAGCATATGCTTTCATTTCTCTTTAGCAAATACTTACGAGTGGAATGCTGAATCATTTAAGAGGTGTATGTTTAATTTTTTAAGTAAATACTCACATTAAAAACAGTTGCTTATAAAAGTGGTTGTTACATTTTTACATTCCAAACAGTAGTGTCTGAGATCCTTTTTCTCTGTGTCCTTCATCCTTGCTCATACTTGGTATGGCTAGTCTTTCTTCTTTTTCTTCTGCTTTTCTTTTCCTTAAGTAGGCTTCACACCCAATACGGAGCCCACCACAGGGCCCAAACTCATGACAACGAGATCAAGACTTGAGCAGAGACAAGAGTTGGATACTTCACTGACTGAGCCACCCAGGTGCCCGTCTTTCTCATTTTAGCCATCCTAATAGTAGTGTAGTGGTATTTCATTGTGCTTTTAATTGCATTCCTTAATGACCAATGATATGGGCATATTTTTATGTGCTTGTCATCCATACATCCTTTTTGATGAAATACCTGCAAATTTTTTGCCTAAAGGCTTAATTAGTTAGAGAGATAGGCCACATTAATGCATTAGACTTTTCAATATTGTTCAGATGTTAGTTCTCTTCAAATAGATCTATGGATCCAGTGCAGTCCCAGTCAGAATCCCCTTAGATGGATTTTAGAAATTGGCAGTATAATTCTAAAATACATAAGGAAGGTGTAAAGGACCTAGAATAAGAAACTGAAAAAGAATGAAGTGGGAAAACTAATATGAACTGATTTCAAGATACAGATCTACCCTTATCAAGACAGTGTGGCATTATGGTAGAAATACTCCTGGACTTAAGATGGGGTTACCCAGTCCTAAAGATGATAAACCCATCATAAGTTACAAATACTCTAAGTTGAAAATGCAGTTAATACATGTAACCTACCAAACATTACAGCTTAGCTCAGAATGCTTACATGAGCCAACAGTTGGGCAAGGTCCTCTAACACAAAGCCTATTTTATAATAATGTGTTGAATATCTCATGTAATTTATTGAATACTGTATTGAAAACAAAAAGCAGAATGGTTGTATGGGCACAGAATGGTTTGTAAGTGTATTGGTTGTTTACCCTTGTGATTGCATGGTTCACTGCCCAGCATTACAAGAATATCATAATGCATAATACTAGCCTGGAGAGATCAAATTTCAAAATTTTGAAGTACTGAATTGAATGAATGCATATCATTTTTCACCCCAATGTAAAGTCAAAAACCATTAAGTTGGGCCATTTTAAGTTGGGGATCATATGTATACCCATACAAATTGTTTTCTGAAAATAGTTGTATATATATATATAAAGGTGCAAAGATCATTCAGTGAAGTAATGGCAGTCTTTTCATTAAGTTGTGCTGAAACAGTTTGCAGAATACAAAAAAAGATTAACTTTAGCCCATATACAGAAATTAACTCCAAATGGATTATAAACTTTATGTAAAACCTAAGACAAATGAAACTTCTGGGGGGAAAAAAATAAAGTTTTGGGACTTTGGGATTTCTTAGTATAACACCCCAAGCAAGATCCATATAAGAACAAACTGATAAATTGGACTTAATCAAATAAAAAAAATTTAAAGATTTTATTTATTTATTTGACAGAGAGAGAGAGACAGGGAGAGAGGGAACCTAAGCAGGGGAGTGGGAGAGGGAGAAGCAGGCTCCCTGCTGAGCAGGGAGACTGAGTCAGGGCTAGATTCCAGGACCCTGGTATCAAGACCTGAGCTGAAGGCAGATGCTTAACAACTGAGCCACCCAGGCGCCCCCAAAATTAAAAATTTCTATTCTTGAAAAACAGTTAAGAGAATGAAAAGACAAGCTGCAGACTAAGAAACAATATTTGCAAATTACATGCCTGATAATTGACTTTATTTAGATTATGTAATGAGCATTTAGGCTCAATAATATAACAAAGTAAAATGAGCAGACCTTTCTATAGACATAATATTTTGTGTACCTCAAACCCTTTTGTTACTATTAAAGCTTTAAATAACTTGATTTCATGAGAAAAAACTTCTCAAGATTTTTTTTCCTTTTAGAGAATTGACTGTATGTTTCCCTTGTTGGCAAGTAGCTAGGAATCAGGTAATTCTCACTCCCCACTTCACTTCCTTTGCATTAACTTTTTACCTAGTCGTATTTCATTCAGCCTCAGAGTGGTGTTTCTTGACAAAACACCTCACCTCAGCTCAACCACTGCTCATTTTTTCCTTTGTCCCAGAGTTTTTCTAATGCCAGGACTAGGAGTGTATGTATGCCTCTGGTATGTATGCAAATCTGGAAATGTGAGAATTAATAATCTTTTTAGGACAACTTGACCAGTTGGAAACAGAAACCAGTGAATAAATGTTTTGAGATTCTCTCTTTTTAGGCCATGAGTCTCAGCTTTCTATATAACTTTTCAAAGAGTCACCATTGACCACAGTGACTGGCTTGACAGCACGCTCTTATTTTGGCTTTCTGTCCTCTGTTTCATTCTTTCCACTACCCACTGCCTCTCAGGTTATTGGCAGTAATCTTAGGGACTGTCTGCATATAAGTTCTGTCTTACAGTGCTTTTTGGGGCAGACCCCAAGCTCAAATTATCATTGTGTATATCACTGGCTGGTATAGCTACAGATATAGCTACAGATAAATGCCAGGACTAGGAGTGTATGTATGCCTCTGGTATGTATGCAAATAAAGATGATGTGGAACAAAGGTCCAAATATACCAGTCATACCTATGGGCCAGAAATTTACCTCCTAAAAAAAAAAGGAAAAAAAATGTGTTTTGCTTATTTGATCGTTTCTCTCTCTTTTTTTTTAAAAGATTGAACAAAACACATGTAGGACTTTCTGTATAGTATAACTTGACAGAGCTTCTTAAAATCAATTTATAAGTCAAAGACTACACGAGTCTTCTCTCAGGTGATTTCCTTGCCTCTAGAACATTGTGATCTTCACAGATGCTATAAGCTTCCTTAACTTGTCACCACCATTTGAAAATTTTGTGTAACTTCTGTACAGCAGTGGACCATAGGAACTAACTTCTTAGCTTGTACTTATACATAGTTTCTTTGTAGACTGTAAAAAAAATATGTATATAGGTATTAACATGTTTTCCCCCCTCTGAGGGGATTTTTTTTTATTTTAAGATTTTACTTATTTTTTTTTTAAATATTTTATTTATTTACTTGAGAGTGAGACCATGAGAACAAGAAAGAGAGCACATGAGAGGGTACAGGGTCAGAGGGAGAAGCAGACACGGTTTTGAGCAGGGAGCCCAGATGTGGAACTCCATCTGGGGACTCCAGTATCATGACCTGAGCCAAAGGCAGTTGCTTAACCAACTGAGCCATCCAGGTGCCCAAGATTTTACTTATTTGAGAGAGAACATGAGTAGGGGGTGGGAGGATGAGGGAGGAGCAGAGGGAGAGGGAGAAGGGCTCCCTGCTGAGCAGGGAGCCTGGTGTGGGGCTCAATCCCAGGATTCTGGGATCATGAACTGAGCTGAAGGCAGATGCTTAACGCACTGAGCCACACAGATGACCCTGTTTTATTTTTATAATTAAAAAAAAAAAAATCGGAACATTTCCCATGTAGATTCATAAGAAATCCTAGAAAAATAGCAAGATCAAAATATTAATGGCAGAATTTGAAGCTTTGTGATAGGCCACTACATTTTTTATAAAAGAAAGATTTTATTAGCATTTTCTACGCTGTATAGACTTCAATTAAATGCATTTAAAGATCTAGCATTCCCCATGGAATTAGCATTGTTTTGGTTTTGGTTTTGTTTGTTTTTTACTTTTTTTTTAATCAGTTAACATAAAGTGTATTACTAGTTGCAGAGGTAGAGTTCATGATCCATCAGTTTTACATAATACCCAGTGCTATTACGTCACCTAGTTACCCATTCCCTTACCCCCACCCCTCCAGCAGCTCTGTTTGTTTCCTATGATTAAGAGTCCCATATGGTTTGTCTCCCTTTCTGATTTTTATCTTGTTTAATTTTTCCATCCCTTCCCCTATGCTTCTGTTTTTTTCTTAAATTCTACATATGAATGAAATCCTATAACTGTCTTTCTCTGATTGACTGACTTCATTTAGCATAATACCCTCTAGTTCAATCTGCTTCATTGCAGATGGCAAGATTTCATTCTTTTTAATGGCTGAGTAGTATTCTGTTGTATATAAATACCACCTTTTCTTTATCCTTTCATCTGTTGGTGGACATCTGGGCTCTCTCCATAGTTTGGCTGTTGTGAACATTGCTGCTATAAACATTGGGAATGCAGGTGCCCCTTTGGATCTCTGCAATTGTATCTTTGGGGAAAATACCTAGTAGTATAATTGCTAGGTCACAAGGTAGCTCTATTTTCAACTTTTTGAAGAACCTCCCAACTGTTTTCCAGAGTGGCTGTACCAGCTTGCACTCCCACCAACAGTATAAGAGGGTTCCCATTTTTTGAAAAGAGTTTAGACTTAAGCATACAGACAGTTAATCAGTGGACGATTAATACTGTGGAAACCAGATAAGTGATTTTTTTTTCTCTAAAGATGCATTGTCTAGTCATAGAGCTAGTAAGAACAACTTTATCTACCTCCCTGTTCACTGGGTATGCATCTTTAAAAAAAGACACCATTTAAAGTATTTAGAGTAATGATAAAACCTACTTTTCTGATGGTTTATTTTATTTATTAAACATGAACTATAATAACCAACTTGACCTTTATGTGCTCAGATGTCAGGGTACTTGATTCATGTACATCCTCCACCGATAAAAGTGGGTAAGCATTGCCAGAATAGGCTGTGCTTTAGCATTATAACACTAGTCAGAAAATAAAATAAACCTTTTAGGTTTTTGGAAGGCATGTAGACCTTCGACCAGACAGACTGTCAATTGGTTCATGATCTCAAGGTTTAAATTCCAAATCTATCACACTGACCAGACTGTTTGCTTAGAAGTCTTTTTAGTTGTGTGTTTTTTTTTTTGTTTGTTTTTTTTTGTTTTTTTTTTTTTCAGAAATTTTCAATGAATCAATGCAGGTATCCCACATAGAGATCTTTCCATTGAGAAGCGCATATACAGAATGGTCCAGGTATTCTGATTTCAGTGCAGAGAATGTCAGTGTCTTAGGTCAATCTAAGATTAGATTGATCTCTTAATATCTTCATGCTTGCTCTTTTCAAATCATGTTGAGAAGTCTATTATTTTTTCCTATTCTTCCCAAGATTAATAAATGCTTGTTATTTTCTGACCTTTGCTTTACACACAGGAGGATTGGAGTCCACACCCAAGAACACACCCCTATTAGCTTTGTGCTTCCTGTTCCCGTAATGTTACAGAGGTAGTTTTCCAGTTCCTGGTGTTTGGTCTGTACCTTTTTTTTCTGTTATAGTTCTGCTCCATGTGGAAATAGACAGACTTGAAAGGTAGTGTGTTTGATATGCCTCAACATGGTACCTTGCCGCATGTCTTTGGAGCAGGTAGAGTAGAATGTCCTTTTCCCACCTTGTTTTATATTTTCTGAATATTTCAGGAGTTCTCTTCCTTTCCTTATTATTTATTTATTTTTTAAGATTTTATTTATTTATTTGAGAGAGAGAGAGAGAGCAGGAGCAAGGGGAAGTGGCAGAGGGAGATGGAGAAGCAGGCTCTCAAATGAGCAGGGAGCCTGGTGCTGGGCTCAGTCCCAGATCCCAGGGTCCAGGGATCATGACCTGAGTGAAGGGTAGATGCTTATTCAGCTGAGTCACCTACATGTCCTTTTCCCTTTTATTTTTTAATGTTTTAAGGATAGGAGTTTGCTTAGCTTCCTGTCTTCTCCTTTCTCCTACCACAGGAAGGCTTAGGGTTTAGGTTTCTGCATCATTATTGGTTACTGGGATACATTTCTTCCCTGTAAAACAGATTATTGCTTTTGGGATCCTAAGGCTATTTTGTGTGTGTTGATGGTTTTTTTTGGGTTGTTTTTGCTTTTGCTTTTGTTTTTTGCTGCTTATTTTTGTCTTCTTTAGTTTTTTTTTCCCTGTCTTATGTCTTCCTTCCTCTATTTCATTTCCTCTCATCATGGTATTATGTATATGTGCAAAAAGAAAAAAAAAGAAAAAACTGGCATTTTTTCTTTGATTAGTAAATTAATACCTACAGTGTTCTGGGTATGATTTTTGGCTCTTTGCCATGTTATAGCTATATAATTGCTTGCTGTGATTTGTGATTCCTAACCTATTCCAAAATCTCAAAAGTTTAGAAAGACTGATTTTTTTCCTCTTTATTTAAAAAATAATGGTAGTTGTGTAATGCATCATTGACTTCTGTCCTTGAATACATGGGGATAGAGAATAAAATATTGTCTAAATAGTTTAATTCTGGTATGATTAAAGAGGGAATGACTATGTTGAATCATATAAATTGTTCATAGATAATGGATAGATACTTATATATAACTTGAATGAGAAAATCTGTTTATACACATGAATTGGGCTAAATGGGAGTACATTATAGTAGTTGGCGTCTTGAAAGATAGGTACTTTTAAGTGGACAGAACTGTCTGCTTCATGGATTTTCAAACAGTTATATTTAGAATTCTTCACTTTTAGAATGGGAAGTCACCTTAGAAGTTGTCTAGTGCTTGAGTGCCTGGGTGGCTCAGTGGGTTGAAGCCTCTGCCTTCAGCTCAGGTCATGATCCCAGGGTCCTGGGATCGAGCCCCACATCGGGCTCTCTGTTCGGCAGGGAGACTGCTTCCCCTCCTCTCTCTCTGCCTGCCTCTGCCTACTTGTGATCTCTGTCTGTCAAAAAAAAAAAAATTGTCTACTGCATACCCATATTTATTGATTTATTAAGTCTTTAAGAGGCTAAGAAGGTCTTGATCAAATACTTCATTACTATCAAGATGAGAGCTGTGACCTTGTGTACTGGATACTCTTATCTTTGTGTCAGAGATTCCCAACATAGACCTGACACATAGTTGAAGTATTAATTAGGCTAGTGTGCTTTTCACTGATTTGTGCACATCATGAAGTGAAAGGATTGCTCTCTGACCATTTATTTTTACATATGAAATAAAAATGATTATGATTACAAAAATTATGATTTTCTGATTGGAAAAGTAATACATATTATTATAGTTAATGTGGAAAAATACAAAGAAGGAAATAAAAATTGTTGTAAAAATGGGTAAAGCCACACTAACCAGGGACCATTGGAACTTACTAGACAAAGTCATTGGAGCCAAATCAGAACAAAACCACTCTGGACTATTCTGGAATGGATTAAGGGCATGTATCATGGTCCTATATGAACTAGAGAATGCTCACCTCTTCAGTGAGGTTCTAAAATCGAGTAGTCACTAATAATGTGAGAAGCAGTGACTAATAATGTGAGTGTGATAAGAGAAGCCAAGCTATGGAACTGAGCTACCTCAGCTTTGAAGGAAAAGCTGCTCTGGTGAAAGTGGACCACCCATCCAGTCTACCTCATTTTCCTCACCATCCTTTAATTCTTGAGGCTTTGCTCCTTTCTTCTCTCTCTCTTACTCTTAAGTCTTGCAATTAGATGAGTAGTGTCTAAACTTAGGAGGTTGAATATTTTTCATTTGATCACGTGTATTTTTTCTTTGGGGAGTTACCTTTTCATCCCTTCCCTTCTTTAAGTCCTGTGTACTTTTTTTAAAACTGATTTTTTCCCCTTCATTTTGTTTTTATTATAGCATGTTTGCTTAATTTACAGCAAGCAGAAAATAAGCTGGGTCTTGTTTTGATCCAAACATTGATGTTTTAAAGGTTGTATACAATATTTGTTAAAAAGAACATATAAAAATACCTTTTTAGAAGCTTCTATAAGAAAGAAAATACAAAGTTTAACCTCACAACTTTCCTCTTTGCTAGAACTGCAAACTACTGCTACAGTTTTAAGTAGACTTTTTGTTGTTTAAACTATACATCCAGGAAAATCTAAAAAATTAAAGAAACGTGCATATAAATGATTGCATAGCAGAACATGAACATTAACTGCAAACAGGAAAGAAATGAAAGTTAGAAATACTATCAAATATACAAAGGTTCTAGAATCAGTCCTTTAAACACATTCCACAAACAATTTAAAAACCATCTTTTTTGTTCTTTACAGGCAAGGCCTATATTACTAAAACCAAAATTGGAAAAAAGTAATCCTCTAAAAGGAGTCGTTTCCCCACAATATTTCTTACTTATACCTGCAAGCAAGCAATCTAAAAATTTTAAAGATGCTAGCTTTTATTCTGAAATGAGATTGGACATATTCCTTTTAATTGCCCTCTCCCTCCAATGATCTCTCAGAGAAACGCTAGAAATTATAAACGGTTAGGGTCTTGTTTTCTTTTTTAGTCGGGTACTGCCAGGTACTACATTGATAATCAATCAGACTCAGAGATGGGACTCTTTCATTCTTTTTCCAAAATATTTTAAATTTCATGGCACCACAGGATCTCCTAGAATGGGAGTGTTCTCTTTCAACTTGCCTCACATGAAATAAGCTGATGTGTGAAGAACAAGTCTCCTTCATAAAGTGGGAGGCAAATTTTGATACAAATGCACAGACCAAGTGCTATAAGCATCAAAATTCAGTTTACACTATGCATATGCATAAACAAAATCTACTCTGAAACAATTTACTTGCTGCTTTTTAACAGCAGTAAGAAAACTAAGCAGTATTACCAACAATGCTCCTTAAAGTTGAGAGGAACTACTTGAGAGCATTTTTTTTCCCTTAAAATTATTTCTGCCATTATTGACCTGCTTAAATTTTAAGGTGAGTTCTTCTGATGTTTATATGTTTCAAATCTTCACAGAAACCAGAAAAAAAGCAGTGAAGGCTCCATGTTTCAGTCAAAAACTCAATCTTCCCCCAAATGCTACTTAACCCAGTTGGCATCATTCCCCAAGATGGTGGGGTTAACAAAAGAACTATTCCACGCTCTGTCATAATTAACTATTATCATGGACCTAGACATCTTAACAAGACAAAAAGGTCCACCCTGAACCTAAATGTCATTGTTGTACTGTGCCTACAACTTCACTGTTGTATCATTCTATCTTATTAGCAAGCTACATTTCTAGGTTAACAGTTCTACCAAATATGGATATGAAAGTTTATTTTCAATAAGACAATGTTGCATATTATGGTCAACCAACATCTTTTCACCAATACTTCAAGCATAAAAAATGAGAATCTTTACAAAAATATACAGAGACACCACAAATTGGTAGCTGCCCATAACATTAAACAAACTGGACTCTTAAGAGTGGCTTCTCAACAGCATATCATTTTAATTATAACCATTTGCCTGGTACAGGGAAAACTGACAAGTGTTTTTAAAGCATCATTGCAACATTGTATTCCTGATAATTTAAGTAAACCAAACTATGAGTAAATGAATGATACAGGCCTAAAAATATCAAGGTTTATACTATCAGTGGCCACTGGACTTAGGACTGGTCCAAGACCTCGATCTAGATTTTGACCTAGACCTAGATTGTGATCTTGACTGAGATTTGGATCTAGGTGCTTCTTTTTTCCTTGATTCCTTTTCATATCTTGAGCCAGACTTATAATGTGTTTTGGAATCTGTTTTAGAGGTGCCTCTAGTTTTGGTGTGAGATGCAGACCTAGAACGTGATTTAGCCTTCATTTCTTTCTTGGGCTGGATCTTGGACCGTGATCTTGAATTGGATTTAGATCTTAAAAAAGATTGATTTCAGTGTTTGAATCTATCATTGTCGGAATGGTTTGAATCTATCATTGTCGGAATGGCTTCTGCTAGGCCGTGGTCTTCCAGCCGGTCTACTGTTTCTAGGACTCTAATATCTTCTATAGTTGTAATCAAAGGACCAGCTTCTTGATCTTCTTCTTTCATAACTCCGGCTTCTAGAATGTCTGTATCTGTCATAATCATCATAGCGTGAAGAGCTGTACACATTCCTCCCTTCCTTGGCTTTCATTTGATTTGGAATCTTCCGATCCCCTTGTGCAAACTGTATTTCAATTTGGCATCTGCAAATCCATTTTCTGTCCAAATTATGTAAAGCATCTTTGGCATCACGGACATCCTCAAATTGAACATAAGCAAATCCTCTTGGACGGCACGTGTAGAAATCAAGTGGAACATACACATCAACTATAGGACCATAACGACCAAATTCTCGTCGTAAATCTTCAGACCTGGTGTCGTTGGCCACATTCCTTATGAACAGAGACATATTGGGGGGGTGCAGGTAGCGGGACATGACGGCGATGGGAGTCTTTGCTCGGCAGGGGCACTAATGGAACGGGCTCAGTAAACCGACCACGGATGCGGCGGTGGATCATCACCTTAAACTGATTTTTTAATAACCATTTTATATTAAGAGTGTTGATACTTTGTCTGGTATGATACAGGTATCTTTCAGTTGCTCTTCTTGTTCACGGGCTGTGAACTTCTCCAGGTCAAGGACTGTATGACTTTTAACAGTGGCTTTCAACTTTTAAACATACACTATATGCTAAGCAGTTAAACGTTTTATATATATGATCTCACTCAAATCTTATATAGATTAACACTATTTCCGTATTGCAGAAGCTAAGTGAATTGATTTGCTACAAAAGATGTAGCTAGCTTTAAGAGGTGGACCTGGGAATCAGATTCAAGATTTGACCAGTCTGTGATTTTTTTTTTTTTTCTTAAGATTTTATTTATTCGAGAGAGAGAGTGAGCAGGGGGAGGGGCAGAGGAAGATGGAGATGCAGGCTCCCTGCTGAGTAGGGACTCCCACTTGGGGCTGGATCCCAGGAACCTGGGATCATGACCTGAGCCGAAGGCCGATGCTTAACCAACTGAGCCACCCAGGTACCTCTAAAGTCTTTTCTCTTAACTAACATGTATTGCATCTTATATTTCATTAGGTCAACCAGTATCTTTGATAGAGCTTAATACTTAGTAGACATTTCTGTACTTTCGCTGGATTGAATTGTATTAACACATAACTCTTTGATGTATTTGCTTATTTGATTTTGTATAATTCAGTGTGTTGTAAATAAGAACATGCATTCTTTCATCTTTTTTTTTTTTTAATTTCTTTCCTCTTTTTTTGACTAAAGTTCAGTTGGCTTGCACCGTTACATTAGTGTCACATATACAACATAGTGATTCAATAAGTCTGTACTTCATGTGGTGCTCACCCCAGGTGCAGCACTATCTGTCACCATACAACAACATTTAATACCATTGACTATGTTCCCTATGCTGTACCCTTTATCACCATGACTTAGTCATGCCATAACCGGAATTCTGCATCTCCTGCTCTTCCCTTGTTTGTCCGTCTCCCCACTTCCCTGCCCCTGGCATCCATCAGATGTTCTCTGTATGGATCTGTTTGTGGTTTTTGTTTATTTTTTGTTTTGTGTTTTAGATTCTACATATAAGTAAATCATACAATATTTGTTTTTCAGTTCTTGATCCAGATAGTTTGTGGAATGTGGTTACAAGCTGATTGTTTATAAGTTGAAGGTAAAACTTTTTTCCATAGGTCTAATTTTATAGAACTTGTTAATTTTTTTAAAATTTATTGTATGATCCCCCCAAATCCCAAAATTAAAATTCTGTTTAAACATTAAAAAATGGTCAAATTAAGATATAAATGTTAAGGATGCCTTTTTCCTCGTAAACTGGACTGCTCGAATCTTTTTCTTTTATTGAAGTATAATTAACATACAATGTTTTTAGTTTCAGGTGTACAAATTGATTCAACACTTCTGTACATTGCCCAGTGTTTACTATGAGTATAGTCACCATCTGTCGACATATATTATTACTACAGTACTATACTGTTCGTCTCCACGACTTATTTTATAATTGAAGTTTGGCTTAAATCTCTGTTTAACCTCCCCCACCCTCAAAACGACCAGTTTGTTTTTTTGTTTTTTTAAATTGACATCATAATTTACTTGTCTTTCTCTGTCTGGTTCTTTTAACTTAACTTAATACCCTCCAGGTCAATCCATGTTGTTATAAATGTCAAGATTTCATCCCTTTTATGGCTGCATAGTATTCCGTTGTGTATATGTGGACACTTACATTGCTTTCATATCATGGATTCTGTACATAACAGTGCAATCAACAGAGGGGTGCACACACCTTTTCAAATTAATGTTTTTATATTCTTTGGGTAAGTACCCAATAGTGGAATTACAGAGTCATATGATATTTCTATTTTTAATTTTTTGAGGAGCTACCATACTGTTTTCCTCCGCAGTAGCTACGCTAGTTTGCATTCCGACCAGTAGTGATTTTTCCCCCCTCTGCATCTTCGCCAACACTTGTTATTTCTTGTTTTTTGATTCTGGTCATTCTGACAGGTGTAGGCTGATATCTCTTTGTGGTTTTGATTTGCACTTCCCTGATGATTAGTGATGTTGAGCATCTTTTGATGTGTTTGTTTGCCATCTGTTTGTCTTCTAGAGAAAACTGTCTATTCAGGTCCTCTGCCTTTTTTTTTTTTTTTTTTTTTTTTTTTAACGAGAAAGGGATGTAGGAGTGCAGAGGCAGGGGGAGAGAGAGAATCTTCAGCAGGCTCCACACCTAGCACAGAGCCTCATGTGCGGCTTGATATCACAATCCTGAGATGATGACCTGAGCTAAATCAAGAGTCAGATGATTTACCAACTGAGCTACCCAGGTACACCCCTTGCCCATTTTTTATTTGAATATTTGTTTTTTTTTTTTTGGTCTTCACTTGTGTAAGTTCTTTATATATTTTGGATATTAACTTCTTAACAAATATATCATTTATCAGTTTCCTTTTCATTTTGTTGATGGTTTCTTTCACAGCAAAAGCTTTTTCTTTGGTGTCGTCCCAGCAGTTTGTTTTTGTTTTTCTTGCCTGAGGTGATACATTCAGAAAAATGTTACTAAGGCTGCTATCAAAGAGATTACTACCTGTTGTTTCTTCTAGGATTTTTGTGGTTTCAGGTCTCATTTGGGTCTTTAATCCAATATGAATTTATTTTTGAGTATGGTGTAAGAAAGTGGTCCAGTTTAATTGTTTTGCATGAAGCTGTCCAGTCTCCCCAGCATAATTTATTAAAAATACTTTCTTTTCCCTATTATTTATTCCTGCCTTCTTCATCATAGATTAATTGACCTTATAAGCGTGGGTTTATTTCTCTTTAGTCTTTCCATTGATCTATGTATCTATTTTTGTGCCAGGTCTTTCATCTTTTTTTTTTTTTTTTTTTTAGATTTTATTTATTTGACAGAGATCACAAGTAGGCAGAGAGGCAGGCAGAGAAAGAGGGGGAGGCAGGCTCCCTGCTGAGCAGAGAGCCCAGTATGGGGCTCGATCCCAGGACGCTGGATCATGACCTAAACTGAAGGGAGAGGCTTTAACCCACTGAGCCACCCAGGTGCCCTGGTCTTTGACCTTCTTAAGTTTTTTCCCAAGTATTTAATTTTTTGGGGTGTAATTGTAAATGTTATTGTTTTCTTAATCTCTGCTTCTGCTACTCAGTATATAGAAATGCAAGAGATTTCTGTAATACTAATTTTGTATCCTGCAACTCTCCTGAATTCATTGATCAGTTCTAATAGTTTTTTGGTGGAGCCTTTAAGGTGTTCTATATGGAGTTTTATGTCATCTGCAAAGAGTGACAGTTTACTTTATCCTTAATATTTTGGATGATGTTTATTTCTTTTTCCTGTCTCATTCCTATAGTTCGGACTTCCAGTACTATATTGAATAAAAGTGGTAGGAGTGGACATCCTTACCTTGTTTCTGATCTTAGGTGAAGAGCTCTGTTTTTCACCATTGAGTATGGTGCTATTTGTCAGTTTGTCATATATGGCCTTCATTGTGTTGAGATACATTTCCTTTCAAACCACTTCATTGAGAGATTTTATCATAAAAGTATGTTGTATTTTGTCAAATGCTTTTTTGCATCTTACTGTGGTATTCATACCATTTTTATCCTTTCTATTAATGTGAAATTAATGTGAAATATCATATTGGTGAGTATTGAACCAATCCTTCTTGATCGTGCTGAATGATTTTTTTTAATGTGTTGAATTTTTTTAAAGTATTTTTATATCTTTGTTCATCAGAGATACTGGCCTGTGGTTTCTTCTTTTTGTAGTGTCTTTGTCTGATTTTGGTATCAGGGTAATGCTGGCCTTATAGAATGAATTCAGAAGTTTTCCCTCTTTTTCTGTTTTTTTTTTTTTTTTTTTTTTTTTTTTTAATATAGTTTGGGAAGAATGTGTATTGAGTCGTCTTTAAATGTTTGGTAGCATTTACATGTCCTGAATTTTGTTTGTTGTTGTTTTTTTTTGTTGTTGTTGCTGATTCAGTTTTATTAGTAGTAATTGGTCAGTTCAAATTTTCTCTTCATGATTCAGTTTTGGAAGATTGTGTTTCTAGGATTTATCCATTTCTCCTAGGTTGTCTAATTTGTTGGCGTATAATTTTTCATAATCTCATAATCCTCTGTATTTTTGTAAGGTCAGGTATTTCTCATTTTAATTATATTAGTCCTATCTTTGTTGATGAGTCTGGCTAAGACTTTATCAATTTTGTTTGTTTTCAAGGAGTTTGTTCCTGGTTTTAGTGATCTTTTCTATTTTTCAAATCTCAATTTTTTTCCTTCCTGCTCTGATATTTATCATTCCTCTTTCTCTGACTTTGGGCATTGTTTTTTTGGGTCTAGCCATTCTAGGTGTAAGGTTAAGTTGTTTGAGATTTGCTTTTTTTTTAAGTAGTCCTGTATTGCTATAAGCTTCCCTTTTAGAACACCTTTTGTTGTATTCCAGAGATTTTGAACCATTGTGTTGTCATTTTTCTCCATTTTTAAAATTTTTCTGTGATTTTTACTTGACTGATTCATTGTTGAGTAGCATGTTATTTAGCATCTATGTATAATGTACTTTCCAGACTTTTGTCATAATTGATTTCTACTTTCCTACTGTAGTGGTTAGGAAAGATGCTTGATAAAATTCTTGAGGCTTTTTGTAGCCTAACATCTGATCTCTTCTGGAGGGTGTTCTGTGTGCACTTGAATAGACTTTGAAGAAGACTCTATATATTTTTTTACCTAAACCTAATGGGAGGAGGCTAAGCAGTTAGTTA
Organism: Mustela nigripes; assembly: GCF_022355385.1. Classification (NCBI taxonomy): domain Eukaryota; kingdom Metazoa; phylum Chordata; class Mammalia; order Carnivora; family Mustelidae; genus Mustela; species Mustela nigripes. The sequence continues at coordinate 63,990,649 of NC_081563.1, forward strand.
CAATTTAAAGCCAAGGTAGGGAGAATTGATATCTTCTTACTAAAAGGCTCCAGGCAAGAGGGGAAAGGATGGAAATGTCCCATGGGATGGGCTTTGTGTGAGACAGTTTTAGGTACATTCTTGAATTTACTCCTCCATCCTTAGGATGGTGGCACATCATGCCCATGTTACAGTCAGGGAAAGTGAGGTCCTGAGAAGTTAAACTTTGAGTTAGAGCTGAGATTTGAACCAAGTCTGCTGGCTCTTCTATCAATACTCTTTTTCCTCTAGCCACCACCCTTTACCATGTGCAATCACTCCTACCAATATCTGTATTGAATTTGCAGAGGGTCTGCCTTTGTGTTCCCAGTCCAGGTTACAATGCGGGGTGGGGGGGGATGGGGGTCATGAAATCAATGCCAGGAAAGTGCAGTCTAAGGCCACCCAGCAGCTCCCATGGATTGCTGAGAGCCAGCAGCCACCCATGAACAGCTCTGGAGAAAGAGGTGAGGTCCTTGCTGGCATTCTTTTCCTCACCACAGAATGGTTGGCAGTGCCTGTGTCTCTTACCTGTTTCTTTCTTTCCCAATGCCCTCTCAAGTTTGGTTCTTTCTTTCCTCAATTATCCACTTCCTCCCCACCCTCCCCAGTCTCTTCCTTCAGAATAATTTGTATGAGCACCTGTATACATTGCTTTTCATTTCCTTTCAACATTGGCTCTACTTCCATTTTTGCCCTCTGCACCCCACCATTCTTGATTTCGTCAGAATAGGCAACATAAGCAATTACCTGCCACAAATATATTTGGAACCTCCCCTCAATGACCAAGTCCTTCCTCATCCCACAGTGAAGTCTAGTGATAATAAAGTTGAGAGAGAGACATTTGGACATCGGCATACAAATTTTCTAGATTATACCCCAGGCATTATTTAGGTCAGTTTTTATTTTAAGGACTAGGTGTTATGCTTTCTGTACTTTTTTTTTTTTTTTTTTTGTCACCCACATTATTTATCTTGGAGTTGCCAGGTGCTTAACCAACGTCTTGGGAGGATAGCATCTCTTTAGCTCCTGCTAAGTGTCAGCAGGTAGGGAGGTAATACACTTTATAATCAGGTAGAATTGGGTATGAAGAAGCTAGATCCATCATTCACTGGCTCTGAGAGATAGAGCAAACTACTTTAAAAAAAAAAAAAAGAACGAGTGTTTTTGCTGTTTCTGAATGCAAAATTATGTATATGAAGTGTTCAAGTCCTCAACTTGTATTACTGTCAGTTTCTCCTTTCTTGGCTATTAATGATTGCTTTGTGTTTTTAGGTGCTCCTTTGTTGGGTACATAAATATGTACAGCTGGATTCTTATCTTTGTCATTATGTAGTGTTCATCTTTGTCTCGAGCTACATGAATTGTTTAAATCTTTTAGAAATACGATCCTGTAACTTTTGGACTACAACAGGGATGGCTATTCATTGTTCTACTAGTCTTTCTTAACTTTTTCTGCACGTTAGAATCCTTTGGGGAGCTTTTAGACGTACCAAAGCCAAGGCCACGTTGAACCAAGGTTAATTAAAAAGGAAAGGCTGACAATGGAATCTAGATATTAGTGTTGAAGTTCCTTAGGTGATTGCAATATAATTTTTATTGTAGAGAAAGTTACAGGTATTGATACTATTTGTTGTTATCTGAATCTGTTGAAGGAAATGCTAGATGTTACTTCAAGAATATAAAGATGTATTTTTTTCACCTAAACTTATGATTTTTCTGGTTAAGAATATCTGTTACAGACTTTTCATAGATTATAACTTGCCTTATACAGTGGGCTTTTTTCTAGGAAATATTCCTGTTTTGTTCTGGGAGAGGTTGTTAAATATTTTAAATGTATAGGTCTAAAGAATTAAAAGTCAGTTACTGAATATTTGAAAAAAAATGAAAGATTAGTCTATAACCCAACTCAACTAATTGAATTCAATTTCTGTTACAATAAATAGCTCACACTTAAGTTCTATAATTTGCCTTCCCCCAGTATTTTATTAAAACTTTTCAAAGGTACAGGAACATTGAAAAAGTTTATCATGAATTCTCATGTACCTACCACCTAGATTTTAGAGTTTACATTTATGGTTCTTATTTCATCACCTGTCTTTCCATTTGTGCATTTCTCCATCCTTAAGTTGATTTGAGTTTTGGTGCCTTTCAAAGTAATTTGCTGGTGTCCAAAGATCTTTCCCCCAAATACTTCAGCGTATCTACCTTTACAAAAGTTTAGTTCTTTGTAAAATATGGGAACCGTGAAACACATAAATTCCAGTGTGTATAACATAAATATCTGTAAATGAATATACTCATTCATGCAGTCTATTTTCAGGATACAGAGTATTACCATTATCTAGTTCTTTTATCTCCTACTAGTAATCCCTGTTGTTGTTTTTATTTTTTATTTTAACTAGGCCTTATTTTTACCTGTTTCAGACTTCTATCATCTTTTGGAGATAGCCTCATTTCACCCAGTATATATGTATTTTTTTATTAACATATGTATTATTTGCCCCAGAGGTACAGGTTTGTGAATCATCAGTCTTATACAATTCACAGGACTCACCATAGCACATACCCTCCTTGATGTCCATAAGCCAGCCACCCTGTCCCTTCCTCCCAGCCCCCAGCAACCCTCAGTTTGTTTCATGAGGTTAAGAGTCTCTTATGGTTTGTCTCCCTCCTGATTCCATCTTGTTTCATTTTTTTCTTCACTTCCCTCCATGACCCCCTGCCCTACCTCTCAAATTCCTCATGTCAGAGAGATCATATGATAAATGTCTTTCTCTGGTTGACTTATTTCACTCAGCATAATACCCTCTAGTTCCATCCATGTCATTGCAGACAGCAAGATTTCATTTCTTTTAATGGCTGCATAGTATTCCATTGTGTATATATACCACATCTTCTTTATCCATTCATCTGTTGGTGGGCATCTAGGTTCTTTCCATAGTTTGGCTATTGTGGATATTGTTGCTATAAACATTCATCACCCAGCATATTTTTAAAATTCTCCATGTTGTGACATGTATCAGTGGTTTGTTCTTTTTATTCCTGAGTGGTAGTCCATTACATGAATATACTTGAATTTGTTTATTCTAACTTTTATTAAATGACATTTGGACTTATACTAATTTTCGGCTGTTTGAATAAAACTGATACAAACATTCTTATATAAGTCTTTCTATGGACAAATCTTTTCACCTCTATTGGAGTGGAATTGCTAGGTCATAAGATAGGAGTATATTTAGTTTAATTTAAAGAAGGGGTTAGGTCTTTTCAAAAGTGTTGTGCCATTTTACATGCTTACCAGCAGCATAGGAGAGTTAAGATTGTTTTACAGCTTTGCCTACATTTTATATTTTATTTTAGTATTACTTTTTAATGTCAGTATTCTTTTTTCCTGAATTTTGCTTTATTTGATTAATTTTTTAAAAAAATTTTTTAAAGGTTTTATTTATTTATTTGACAGAGAGAGAGAGAGAGAGACAGAGATCACAAGTAGGCAGAGAGGCAGGCAGAGGCAGAGAGAGAAGCAGGCTTCCCGCTGAGCAAGGAGCCCGATGTGGGGCTCGATCCCAGGATCCTGATTATGACCTGAGCTGAAGGCAGCAGCTTAACCCACTGAGCCACCCAGGCACCCCTATTTGATTCATTTTTAAATTCATTTTGCACATTGTAAATTTGCTCTGCTACATCCCCTCCCCCCCCCAAATCTTAAAAAAGTAGCTTTGGTGAGATGTGAAACTCCTTACATTAAAAAAATGGGAACTTGGCAATTTTTATTTTTGAAAAAATTTTTTAGAAAACTTTTCTTCTTGTAAAATATTTAGCTTTGATATTAATTTTGGCCATATAGTGTACATTCCTTTTGCATTTATGATTATATATGTAGAATTTTGCATTGTTTGAAACTACATTTAGAAATGGGCTTTTGTTTTCCAGTTTCAGTAGGAAAGTTAGTTCAAAATAAGAGTTTGTGAATGATTTATTGGATAAAATGAGCAGTTGGGAAAAAACCCGTTTTTCAGATAGCTTACCAATACATTAGTTTTGATGTCTACCTCCTAAGTTCATTGAAATTCCCAAGAGAAATGTTTCTGTGTCTCAGTATTCACCTTTTTTGGACTCTGTCTAGAACATAAAAATAATAACGTATCCACTTCACATGACTGTGTAGTAAAATATGATGATGACTTATTTTTATTATTTGTTCAAAATGTAGAGTTAGTTTTAAGTGGAGCTATGTTTAGGATTTCATTTACAGTCAGGCACACCAGAAATGGACATTGTGTTTTGGCATACTTCCTTTCAAATGAAAGATGCCACTGTGAAAAAACATTTTGTGACTTTTTGGTTTTTTTGTTTAGTTTTTCCATGGCTTAACAATGAAATAGGTAATTGTAGATTTCTATACAGATATAGCTATAAGTGGAGAAAAAGCCATTATTGTGCTGATTTTGAAAAAGAATAGTCTCTTCAACAAATAGTATTGGGAAGTAGGCTATCCACAACAAAAAAAGAAATTGAACCCTTACCTTGCATTGTACACAAAAATAAAAATGAATTAATGACTTAAATAGTAAGACCTGCAACTAAAAACTACTACAAATACAAAGCAGGGGGGAATACTTCCTGTCTTAGTCTCACTAATGATCTCTTGATTGACACCAGAAGCACAGGCAACAAAGCAAAAATAGACACAGTCATCAGCTTGTACATGTTAAATATGTACAGTTCTTGTGTATCATTCATATCTCAATAAAGTTATTAATAAATCAACATACTGTCCAGTAATTGTATTGTTGTGTATGTATCTGAAGATTTCTCTAGAGAAAGGAATGACATCAGTGTGGAGCAATAGGAATGTGATACGTCTGTTAACCATGTGGAGATCATCTATATAGTGATAGCTGAGCAGTTCTGGAGTTCTCTATCTGGCCTAAAGAAATTTGGGAATCATAGAAATTTGAGATTGTAGTTAGAGAAGATCCTTACTGAAGCTTGGGAAGTATTTGTTTACTCTGTGTAAACATAACTATGGATGCATATTAAACAATGTTAATTGCAAGCCATGATAAAGAACTGTGGTTTTAATCAGTAACATAAAACAATTTGCAAGCTACCTGTTAACTAATAGTAGCCTTAAGAAATAAAATGATGAAGCTCATAAATAATTAGTTTTATGTCAGGTAGTTGACTTCAGTTTACTTAAATCTTGGAATTTGTGTTGCTGTCATTAAGTGGTGGTATAACAAAGAAAAAATACCACTTTGAGAAGAACTGCATTTACATTGTTGTAAGCCAGGAAGTTACACTTTCAGGTTTGCAGAACACAAATATCAACCTAATTGCAATATAAATAATTGGCTTGAGGGGACTATGACTAGAGAGGAAAACATCCAGTTGGTGTTTTGAATGGTTTTCGGAGGCAGACTCATAAGTTCAGTTTACATTTTAGGTAGGGTATGCTGCGGTAAGTCAGTGATGGTATGTCTGGATGTGGAAACAAGAGCGAGGGGGTTATTTTAATAGTAAATAGTAATACTAGGGTAAATAGAGTTACCAAGAAATATGTTAAAATGAAATTTAAAAAAGGTCTTTAGTTATTGAATGTATTAGCTGTAAAAAGAAATCACAGCTGATTTCTTGTTTGGTTATCTAAAGAACAGTGGCATGTTTAATAACAAAACAAAACTTGGGAGTTTGGTTTCTGATTTGTTTGGCATCTAAATTTGTAGATAAGTATGGCATAACAAAAGAGAACAAGTATTCTACCTTCAAGATTTTATTCCTACACTTAACCTACCTCACACACCCCCTACCCATGGGCCCCTGTTTATTGAAGGTTGCAGAGTTGAATTGGCTTTGTGAAACTGAGCCATGACTTCATCTAGGTGTGCCTTAAGCATGTGTAAGTACAAAGTATACCTTTAAGGAAGTACTTCCTTTTCACGATACTCAGGGTATACTGCATTGCTGACTTGTATCAGTTATTTGGGATAAATACATTTGTAATATTATTTTCAGTGACTTTTTAAAAATATGTTTTGCTTCTTTGAAACAGTAAGATCCTTAAATGTTCTCTTTTTTTTTTTTTTTAAGATTTTATTTATTTACTTGACAAAAGATCACAAGTAGGCAGAGAGGCAGAGAGAAAGGGAAGCAGGCTAGCCGCTGAGTAGAGCGCCCGATGCGGTGCTCAATCCCAGGACCCTGAGATCATGACCTGAGCCCAAGGCAGAGACTTAACCCACTGAGCCACCCAGGCGCCCGGATCCTTAATTGTTCTTTTTAAACTTTTAGTTTTGTTTTTAGTATAACATATTTAATAAATAGTGGTGACCATTAAAATACTACTTTATAAGAAACTGTTGACTTTGAAAGTAATGATGAATTGATTTTTAAAATCAGGAATGGTAGAGGCATCTGGTGGCTCAGTTGGTTAAGCATCTGCCTTTAGTTTGGATCATGATCCAAGGGTCTTAGGATCAAGCCTCCTTCTCCCTCTCACCCCCCCCCCCCCCCCCATATTGCTCTCTCTTCCTCTCAAATACATAAACAAAATCCTTTTTCTTTCTTTCTTTTTTTTTTTTTTTTAATTTATATATTTGACAGAGATCACAAGTAGTCAGAGAGGCAGGCAGAGAGAGAGGAGGAAGCTGGCTCTCTGTTGAGCAGAGAGCCCAATGTGGGGCTCGATCCCAGGACCCTGAGATCATGACCTGAGCCGAAAGCAGAGACTTTAACCCACTGAGCCACACAGGCGCCACCATAAACAAAATCCTTAAAAAAAAAAAATGGCTTTAGTTTTTATTATTACTGAAAATGTATTTGTTAATTCCTATGAAAGATTAATGTCTGAAATACAGAATTCAGATGTTGGCTAGAAACTTAACATTAGAAGAAATCTTATTTGTAATTTGTTTGAATTCTCAGAAATATGTAAAACCCAGTCGTTGTTTTATTACATATTCGAAAGTTGGAAAGAGTAAATCTTAAAAGTTCTCATCACAAGGGCAGAATTTTTTTTTGGAACTTCAGTGACAGATAACTAGGTTTACTGTGATTGCTTAACAGTATACACAAATAATAAATTGGAGTGTACACGTGAGATTAATATAACGTATGTCGATTTTACCTCAAAAAAAAAAGTGGAACCTCATGGAATTTACAGATGTCTTCTTAGTAATGAATAGTCTCTATTAAAATCCTTGCTTCTGGATTTATATCAGTATTTGTCAGTACTAGATATTCCACAAGGTGCCTATGTGTGTGAAAAAACATTTTCAGGGTTAATACAAGTACAATTTCATTACAGACATTAACAGATAAACATTTGCAATTGATTTTGATAAAGGGATCACTAAATTTTAGCCCCAATTAAACATTGTTCCCCATCCACATTATTCTCATTAATAGATCTATATTACAAAAAATGTACTCCATTATTATTTGATTTTAATCAATAAAAACCTTGTGGGAAAATATATGTAGAACCTTTTTATACTCTTTGCCTAAATAAGTCTGTAAAGTTAATAATGTTCAAAAGTAATTTAACTGAGGGATATTTGGGTGGTTCAGATAGTTGGGTGTCTGCCTTCAGCTCAGGTCGTGATCCCAGGGTCCTGAGAACAGGTCCGGCATCTGGCTCCTTGCTCAGCAGGCATCTGCTTCTCTCTCTGCCTGCCGCTGCCACTGCTTGTGCACACTACTCTTTCTCTCCCCATTCTGACAAATAAATAAAATCTTTAAAAAAATAGTAATTTATGGGGCACCTGGGTGGCTCAGTGGGTTAAAGCCTCTGTCTTTGGCTCAGGTCATGATCCCAGGGTCCTGGGATTCGAGTCCCACATCGAGCTCTCTGCTTGGTGGGGAGCCTGCTTCCCCCTCTCTCTCTGACTGCCTCTCTGCCTTGTGATCTCAATCTCTCTCTCTCTCTGTGTCAATAAATAAATAAAATCTTTTTAAAAAATAGTAATTTAATTGAATTACAAATAGCGCTACATTTAACTTGATAACTGCATATTAGATAACTTGATAACTTTCATAGTAAAATTGTATAGAGACTATGCTCAATACATATACAATATAGCCGTTAATAAAGTACATACATGTTGTACTAGTAATTACTGTTCTATAAATGTAGTGCAGAATGCATCATGGTAAAAAATAAATATGGTCTTTAAAAAACAATTTCTGGCAAGATGCACAGTCCCAATGACAAATAGAAAATTCTGTCAATGCTAATGGAGGTGAAGAGAGGTGAAGCAGAGAGAGTTGACTCTTGTTTACTTGAGTAGTTTCAGCTAAAATGAAACAGAGCTTAAAATTTCTAAATTGAATTGTATTTTAAGTGAAAGATTATCTGCTGTTGATAAGAGCATCATGCAACTTATGCAGCTTTTATCTGTCTTTCACAGAGCTCCTTAATAAGCATTTACGGTCAGTTTTTGGCAGCCTTAGAATCACTGAAGGCATTCTGGGACGTTATGGATGAAATCGATGAGAAGACTTGGGTGCTTGAGCCAGAAAAACCTACCCGGAGTGCGACAGCACGCAGAATTGCACTAGGTACAGAAAAAGGATTAAGGAGACTTTGTGTGTGTGCGTTTGTACTTTGTATTAATTAGGAAAATGGGCCCAAACAGGACATTGGACTCTTAGGTGAGACTCTTCTTTTTGCATGAAGTTAACTATTAAAACTTACTGGGATGAACTGTGATTTATTACTATGTATTTGAGTAACTATTTCAGGAGAAAAGGGCAAACACTGAGATGTTTCATTATAAAAGGTGATGATCAATGGAAGTATCATTCAGAGATACTGTTTAATTAGCTTTTAATTAGCACAGAAATAGTGAAACAGATTTTTCAAAACTTACATGACTTAGGGAAAAAATTGTAATAATGAAGTCTTTATCCATGAGACTAGACAAGATTAATATGAACAGATCTGGGAATATTTTCTGACAAAATTTAGAGGATAAAAGAAGCTGAAGTGGGCCATGCCTGCCATTAAAGAATAATCAGAAAGCACAAAATAATAAGCATTTTAGGTATTTTCTTTACTATAAATAACATGATATTAATGAATAAGATGTGATAGAACAGTAAATATCCTTGTAACATTACCATATTCTCTTTATTATAAAATTATTGCTTTATGTATTTTCATTATGAAAAAGCAATATGTCAGTTTTAGAGTTCAACCTCTCAATATTTTAGATGTTTTAAACTATATTTGAGTTCACAGTAAGTAGTGTAGATGATTATAAGATACCTATTTATATCTTTCCTTCTTGTTTTCCTTGAAAGCCCAAATAAATATATTGTTAAAAGGCATATATTTCTAAGGATGTTATGAAATTCTGTTGTGAATCATATCCACATTAGCAGTTTTTGTAGTTTCTCCCCAGGCGTAATAGATTATCTGGGAGAAAAGAAGTAACATGTAATTATGAGAAAAGGAAGGTATCATTGTGCAAGCAGTTCTGCAAGTAGTATTGTTACTCCGTCTAAAAAGTCTAACGGTATTTAATTTGGAATAATTAACAAATTATGGTGTATTTGTGAACAAATAGATATTAAGAATGAAAGCATTTTCTTCAAAGGAGTGTAGTAATTAATTTTCTTCATAGCTCCATTTAAATCATTATTTTGATCAGGTAATGATTAAATATACCTTTTATTATATTTTTCATTGTTCAGCATAGACAACCTGGTTTTTTATTCACTCTCTCTATATTTACTTTTAGCTCTTTTTTTTTTTTTGCCTCAGGCATTGATTTGTCTTTTTAAGACCCAAGTTTTCAGCAAAGTAATTGAAATATATTAAATAATATACCCACTGTTAAGTGAAAGCACTTTCTGGAGCCATTAGTACATGACATTGCTAAAGGCTAATACAGAATTTGTGCTCATGGTAACGAATGTATAAACAAATGAGACTGTAAGTTAACTTAAAATTTTTGTTTTTCTCAGGAATGATTTGTAGTCATTTTGTTTTACTTGATTATCTCCTTTTGTCAGATCTATTGTAATTGTGTTCATATTGTTGCCAACCTTAGCCAAAAGCTAATGTTACACTGTATAAACTTTATCAAGCCATTTTTACTGTAAAAAATCCAAATAGACCTTATAGTTATACTAATGTACCTTTAAGAAATAGTAACATTTCTAAAATTATTACAATATTCCAGTAGGTAGAATTTATAAAGGAATTTACTGCCAAATAGAAATAGATTTTCTTAGATTCCATAAACTAGGTAAGTTGTTTTGTTATTGAATAAACAGTATCTGATTTAATATGAATTGAATCCATTGTTAACTTATAATGGAACAAAAGAACTCAAAATATTTTTTATTTCTGTATTATTTTTTTTTTTAGTTTTTAAATTCCAGGTGACCTACTATGTAATATTAGTTTCAGATGTACCATATAGTGATTTAGTACTTCCATACAATACTGGGTGCTCATCACAAGTGCCCTCCTTAATCCCCATCACCTGTTTAACCCATTCCACCACCTACCTCCCCTCTGGTAACCATCACTTTGCTCTCTATAGTTAAGAGTCTCTTTTCTTGGTTTGCCTCTCTCTTTCTTATCTCCCTATGCTAATTTGTTTTCTGAAATTCCATATATGAGTGAAATCATATGGTATTTATCTCTCTCTGACTGATTTCACTTAGTGTAATTCTTTCTCGCTCCATCCACATAGTGCCACAGCAAGATTTCATTTTTTTTTTTTTAATGGCTGGTAATATTCCATTGTATATCTATACCCCTACTTCTTTATCCATTCATCAGTTGATGGACACTTGGGCTGTTTTCATAATTTGGCTATTGTAGATAATGTTGCTATAAACATCAGGGTGCATGTATCCCTTAAAATTAGTATTTTTGTATTCTTTGGGTAAATACCTAGAAGTACAATCGCTGGTATGTAGGGTAGTTCTGTTTTTAATGTTTTAAGGAACCTCTGTATTGTTTTCCAGAGTGGCTGCATTAGTTTGAATTCCCACCAACAGTGTAAGAGGGTTCCCCTTTCTGCACATCCTCACCACCACCTGTTGTTTCTTTTGTTGTTTTTTAGCCATTCTGATAGGTGTGAAGTGCTGTCTCATTGTAGTTTTGATTTCTGTTTCCCTGATGAAGAGTGATGTTGAGCATCTTTTTGTGTCTGTTGGCCATCAGTATGTCTTCTTTGCAAAAATGTCTATTCATATCTTCTGCCCACTTTCAATTGGATTGTTTTTTGGGTATTGAGTTTCACAAGGTCTTTATATATTTTGTATACTAACCCTATATCAGATATATCATTTGCAAATAACTTCTCCCATTCCATACAGTGCTTTTTAGTCTTGTGGATTCATTCTGTTTGCAGAAGCTTTTTATTCTGATAAGGTCTCAATAGTTTATCTTTGCTTTTGTTTCCCTTGTCTCAGAAGATAGTTCTAGAAAGAGGTTGCTATGGCCAGTGTCACAAAGAGATTACTGCCTGTGTTCTCTTCTAGGATTTTTATGGATTAAGGTCCCATACTTAGGTCGTCTTTCAGCCATTTTGAAATTATTTTTGTGTTTGGTGTAAGAAAGTAGTTCAGTTTCATTCTCCTGCATGTTTCTGTCCAGTTTCCCCATCATCATTTCCCATGAGATATTCTTTCCTGCTTTGTCAAAGATTAGTTGACCATATAGTTGTAGGTTTATTTCTGGGTATTCTGTTCCATTGATCTAGGTGTCTGTTTTTGTGCCATTACCATACTGTTTTGATCACTGCAGCTTTGTAATATAATTTGAAGTTTGGAATTTTGATGCCTCCAGCTTTGCTTTTCTTTTTCAAGGTTTCTTTGGCTATTCAGGGTCTTTTGTGATTCCATATAAATTTTAGGGTTTATGTTCTGTGAAAAATGTTGGTAGTTTGATAGAGATTGCATTAAATGTGTAGATTGCTTTGGTTAGTATAGACATTTCGACAATATTTGTTCTTCCTATCCATGAGCATGGGATGTCTTTACATTTCTTTGTGTCATCTTCAGTTTTTTTGATCATTGTTTTATAGTTTTCAGAGTGCAGGTCTTTCACCTCTTTGACTAGGTTTATTCCTAGGTATCTTATTTTTGGTGCAGTTGTAAATGGGGTTGATTCCTTTATTTCATTTTCTGCTGATTCATTATTGGTGTATATTAACGGAACAGACTTGTGTATGTTGATTTTGTATCCTTCAACTTTACTGAATCCGTTTATCTGTTCCAGCAGTCTTTTGGTGGAGTCTTCTGGGTTTTCTATATAGATATCATGTGTTCTGCAGAGAATGAAAGTTTGGCTTCTTCCTTGCTGATTTGGATGCCTTTTAATTCTTTTTGTTTTCTGATTGCTGTGGCTAGAATTCACCTGTGAAGCCATCTAGCCATGGACTTTGTTTCCTGGGAGTTTTGGATTACTAATTAAATGTTTTTGCTTGTTATCAGTCTGTACAAGTTTTCTATTTCTTCCTGATCCAGTTTGGTAGTTTTTATGTTTCTAGGAATTTATCCACTTCCAGGTTGTCCCAATTATTTGCCTATAAATTTTCATAATCTCTAATAATTGTATTTCTTTGGTGTTGGTTGTTATTTCTCCTCTTTCATTTGTGATTTTATTTATTTGGGTCCTTTCTGTTTTCTTTTTGACAAGTCTGGCTAGAGCTCTATTAATTTTATTTTCTCAGAGAAACAGCACCTGGTTTCATTGATCTTTTCTATTGTTTTGTTTTGTTTAGTTTATCATTTATTTCTGTCTTAATCTTTATTATTTCTGTCCTTTTGCTGGCTTTAGGCTTCATTTATTGTTGTTTTTCTAGCTCCTTTAAGCTTACGGTTAGGTGGTTGGAGATTTTTCTTGCTTCTTGAGGTAGCCCTGTATTGCCATATATACTTCGGTGTTAAGACCACTTTTGTCGCATCTCCACAGTTTTGGACTGTTGTTATCATTTTCATTTATTTCCATTTATTTAAATTTCTTCCTTTATTTCCTGGTTGACCCCATTCATTGTTGAGTAGCATGTTGTTCAACCTCCATTTATTTGTGGTCTTCCTCAATTTTTCTTAGGTGGGTTGACTTCATTGCATTGACTAAAAAAGGGGGTGGTTTCAGTCTTTTTGTATTTGGTGAGGTCTGTTTTGTGACCTAATATGTGATCTATTCTGTAGAATGTTCCATGTGCTCTTGAAAAGAATGTGTATTCTGCTCTTTTAGGATGGAATATTCTGAATATTTGTTAGGTCCATCTGGTTCAATGTGTCATTCATAGCCATTGTTTCCTTGTTGCTGTTCTGTTGAGATGATCTGTCCATTGATGAAAGTAGGGTGTTAAAGTCTCCTACTATTATTGTTTTTATCACTTAGTTCTTTTATGTTTGTTATTGTTTTATATATTTGGGTGCTTCTACTTTGGGTGCATAAATATTTGCAGTTGTTAGATGTTCTTGTTAGATTGTCCCCTTTTTCATCTCTTGTTACAGTCTTGGTTTAAAGTCTAGTTTGTCCATAGTTTAAAATAAAGCTATCCTATGACCAGCAATTGAACTACTAGGTATTTATCCAAAAGATACAAACAGTGATTTGAAGGTGAATATGCACCCCGATGTTTATAGCAGCAGTGTCCGCAATAGCCAAAATATGGAAAGAATCCAGATGTGTCCACAACAGATGAAAGGATAAAGAAGATGTGGTATATATAAATACAGTGGAGTATTAGCCATCAAAAAGTGAAATCTTACCATTTGCAACATTGTGGATGGAACTAGAGGGTATTATGCTAAGTGAAGTCAGTCAGAGAAAGACAGTTATGATTTTACTCATATGTGGAATTTAAGAAACAACAGATGATTATAAAGGAAGGGATAGAAAAATAAGATGAAATCAGAGAGGGAGACAAACTGTAAGAGACTCTTAATCATAGGAGACAAAAACTAAGGGTTGCTGGAAGGGATGGGGTGAAGGGATGGGATAATTGGGTGATGGGCTTTAAGGAGGGCACTTGGTGTAATGAGCTCTGGGTGTTATATGCAACTGATAAATTACTAAACTCTACCTCTGAAACTAGTAATACATTGTATAATGACTGAATTTAAAGAAAATAAAGTCATTTGTCCAATGTAAGTATGGCTACTCCCTCTTTCTTTTGATACCCATTTGTGTGACAAGTGTTTCTCCACCCCCTCCCTTTCAATCTGCAGCTATCTTTAGGTGTAAAATGAATCTCTTGTAGGCAGCATATAGATGGGTCTTGTGGTTTTTTTTCAATCCATTCTGAAACCCTGTGTCATTAGATTGGAAAATTTAGTCCAGTTACATTGAAAGTGATTATTTTTAGAAAATGTTTTGATAAAACTTCTTAAAAAGTCATAAACATGTTTGTCTTTACCATTTATTGTATTTCTGGTCTTTTAATTTTTGACCGCAGTTCTGCTTTTCAAGAAAGTCATGGAAGTCATTTAGATAACAATTTCCTAATCTTATGATTTCTTTTAATGTTAAAGATCTTTATCACTCTATAGGTAACTTTTTAATGTATAATAGAATTCTGACCAGAATTCTAGTATAAAGTATAGTAACTCAGTGGATTGACTGTGTATTTTGAAACTTTGGGTGGATCCCCAAATCTTTAGTCATAATCATAATTTCAAAATTTATTTCTCTTAGACTGTAAAATACTAATATACTTACACAAAAACTATAAAACATTGGCTAATCATTTGGTATAGTAAGTACCAGATAGATGCCCCTTTATTTTTTGTTTGATGAACTTTTCTACTTCTATAAACTTCAATATTCTTTTATTTTAGGAAATAATGTTTCAATAAATATAGAGGTTGACCCCAGGCATCCTAGTATGCTTCCTGAGTACTGCTTTCTTGGAGCAGATCATGGTATGAGATCTCATATTTAAATGTTTTTAACAGGGTCATAAAATTCTTATCTTGCACTGTTAAGATATTCTGAAATAGTAATTATTGGTAATCATTTTAAATGAAAATATTCTGAACTATGTACTTTTGTGATGTTTAAAAAATATGATTTGGATTTTCCAGCCAAGTAATTAGGAAATTCTGTATTTAACTATTTATATTTGTAAGTTGTTAAGAGAATAGATTTTAAAAGTTCTCATCAAAAAAATAAAAACTTTGTAATTACAAGTGGTGATATGTTAACTAACCTTTGTAGTGAGTGTATTGCAATAAGTACATATACCTAATCATTATGTTGTACCCCCAAGACTAATACAATGTTATTTGCCAATTATAGCTCAGTAAAAAAAAAAAAAAAAAAAAAAAAAATTCGGTGTTTAATGTCTTTACAAAGTGAGAGCAGCGATGCTAAATTATTAAACTTTTTTTTTTTTTTTTTTTAATATCTGAAGTGGTAAAACCTCTGGGAATTAAGCTGAGCAGAAACATACATTTGTGGTAGGTATCTCTGCAATACAATTGTTCTTTTTCTATTTTGCAAATTTAACAACACATTTTTTTTATGCTTTCAGGGATCCAGAAAATAGTCTGTTACAAAACTTGAAAGATGTTTTAGAAATAGATTTTCCAGCTCGTGCTAACCTGGAAAAATCTGTAAGTTTTATCAGTGCTTTGATATTCCAAACAGCATAGCATAATGAAAGTTAAATGTTCTTCTTTTAGACACCAGAGAAAAATGAGGCTGAAAGGGAGGGAGTTGGAAGAATATTATAACAGACTTCTGAACTGCAAGCAACAGTAGCATCAAAGAACTTGTTAACCTTTGATTAGTGGTTTAAGTATACTTTTTTCATGGTCTTCGCAGCAATAACGTGATTAATGACAGACATCTTTATTATTAAAAATAGGGGGAAAGGTCCAAAGTAGCTAATGAGATGTTTGGATATTCTGTTACTATCTACTTATGGATGATTGAAATAAAGTTTTAATTAACTAGATGTTATTTGTGAAAGGTGGCAGTACAGTTTTTAAAAATGAATAGACATTACTATGTTGTAAAAATAATAACCTTAGAATTGATTTTTGATAAAGTAGCTGGGGTTGCAGACAGTTAAAGTGGTAGGGATATTTTTTTAATTCCTTTAGTTACAGAATTTTGAAATTTAGTAATCAAATGTCAGTTCTTCTCTTTCATACTACAGTGGCATTATACTGAAGTACAATATGGAAAAATTATCTAAGCCCAAAATAGAATCTATTTTGAGTATATCTGTGTGCATTACTTACTGGATGAAAAAGGAAGCACTCTTCTTAGCAATAGCTTTTCTAAGGTGTTAAACAGTCATATAGCTACCTTTATAAAAAACTTTATAAAAAGTTAATATTTATCTATACTATATTCACTTTTATGTTATGTGTATGTTTTAAACACATATACTTATCAATATTTGTTTTCTTTTGAAGGATTTTTCTATGGATTGTGGGATTTGTTATGCCTATCAGCTTGATGGCAGCATTCCTGATCAAGTGTGTGATAACTCCCAGTGTGGACAGCCTTTCCATCAAATATGCTTATATGAGGTAGAAATAAAATAAAAATAACCTTGGCAAGGCTTTTTTTGGCTACCATGACATAGGGAGTATGCATATTTGAAATACACAGAGTGTAAATTCTGTTTAGTGAATGGTGATCTCTTTTGCCATTGGCCCCTTTATCAGTTGATTTCCAGATGCCCATGTGCTTTTATTTCTTCATCCTGGTTACTAGTAAGTGAAGAAATGTCCTAAAGTATCCCAAGGAAGGAGAAAATGTATCCAGAATATATTCATGGACTGTTTACTGATGCTAACAAATGAAATTAGTGGTACCTTGGACTGTTTAAGGCCTCCTGTAACTCAAGGCAAACTCTGTAGACTCATCCAAGAGGGAGTAGTGGCAATAAGGTGAAAGGGAAGTAGCACTATTGAGTATCTATTACTTTTCAGAGTAGACTTAAGTATAAAATAAATATAATAATCATTTGATATTGAGAAGAATGTATTTTTCTAAAAGTGTGATAGGACTCTCAGTGACATTTTATTTACTGTTATTTACTATATGTGAAGTCTGCTTTCATTCCTGTGTAGTCACTTGATCTCTATAGCATTCATCTTAGTGCACAGTTGACTTGATTATATAGAGCACCTTTCAGTTGTATAGTGCTTCCTGTCTTCCTTAATATCACCTACCATCTTTGCACTTAGCAGTTGGTGTTAACAATGGAGAACTTGGAGATGTCAATTTACCTTATATAAAACCATTAAATATCAAGTCTAATTATAGAGATATTCTTAAGGGAACATGTGCTTTTTTTGTAATAATGAATATTCATTTAATTTTTAAAAATGGATTGCCTCATGCTTCTAATTAATGGATTGAGAATTGACCCACTATTGGTGATTAAGACCTAAATATTCAAGAGCCTATGGTATCTTTTACAGCAGGAGTTCTTAATTTGTAATGATTTTAGGTGGGGTCTATGAACCCCATGGACTTGTGTGCATTATTTTTGTATCTTTTGGGGTTGAGAAAGTACATAAAGGGGCCTGTAATTTAGCTATAAACCAGTGGTATAAACCCTGAAATCCATGCTGGTCTCCCCTTGTTATTCAGCATATTACCAGTCTGGTATTGGCTCAGGAAATGTTCCCCTTACTTTTTGTTAAAAGAAAATTAAGAAGGTCAATGTTTGGGAATAAAAATATTTGGAGTATCTGTAATTTGTAGTCATGCTGACACTCTCCCTTTATCTTCTCTTTTTAAAACCTACAGTGGTTGAGAGGACTACCGACTAGTAGACAGAGTTTTAACATCATATTTGGTGAATGCCCATATTGTAGCAAGGTAAGAAAACCATTAATCACATTTCATAAAGTGTGCCTAGCTTATAGTAACATGTTCTGGAGGGTAAGCTGATACACTACATACATATCTATCTTAAACATTTTGTTACTTCTGTTCTTCTAGATATATTTTTAAAAAAATAAAATTGTCCCTATGAATAACATTGTTTTTTAAATTGCTCCTTTGGCCAAAAAAGTATTTTCCAAAGTGTATCATGACACCCATTTTCTAGCATAAAGCAATCTTACTTTTAGAATGTCCACAAACTTAATGTGTTAAAATGTATTCTCTTTTTACAAGCCAATTACCTTGAAAATGTCTGGAAGGAAATCCTGAAATAAGAATGTAACATTTCTGTGAAGAACTGGCAACTTTAAAAATTATCCAAAGGATTTTATTTGATATCGTCATAGAAGATATAAAGCAAGACATACTAAAGTCAAAAGAAAAAGAATGATGAAGCCGTAGTAATACATGTCTGCCTTCATCTCTTCACTCAGAGTAAAGTCTGTCATCTCCATACCAGTTGTAGACGTGTGTGTATACCAAGATGAAGATCTCCAATTACTGACTATGTCTGGACTGGCAGAATCTTGATAGGATTCATAAAATGAATTTGGGAATTGTATGCTACTGGATTGTTGTGGAGAACTTTTTATTTCATTCAGAATTTCTTGAGACTTACAGTACTTCTGTCGTCTTCTTGTGCTTTCCTATAGAAAAAAAAATACGTATATTGTTAGGTTTGAGTTATCCTAGTATTTTTGTATTCTGTAAGAATACTAAATACAACATGTTACATAAAAAGAACAAATTTTTGTATATTTTTCCTGAGTTTAGGTCCTTGATCTTACATTATAGAGTTTACAGAAGTACTTATACCACATTAAGCAACTGAAATCTAGTTAAACTGATAGTCCTTTTAAATCAGGAAATAGGCTGTCTCATAAGTAATTTATCCTCTAAAAATATGATGAAATATGAAAACTAAATTTTCTTGGCAAGACAAAAAACTGGGCTTAATCTTCGATGGGCAAGACAGTCATAATTAGAAAGCTTTTTGGTCATTAATAATTAGTGATTCCAAGGGAGCCAAGACAGCAAACAAGATGGTAGGGGCAGTGCTCTATGTCCTCAGAGCAGTCTCCTGCCCAGGCTCCAGAGAATGATGTCTTCCAATAACAGACCTTGAGAAGACAGCTGGTTAAAGTCCTTATTTGTCCTGAAAGTTGATCCAAGAAAAGATGCTCATTCTAGTCCTAGCCAAAAAGGAAACAAGCAGGCTCTACAAATAATACAGTGTTGAGCTGGAATGTCTAGAAGCATATGACAAAATTTGTGAAGAGATTCTGCCAGAGTCTCATGAAGATAAACATTAACCTTGTACTTTGGTAGGGACTTGGAACACAGTATACGGCAAGTATGATCAAGCGGTCTACCTCTGGAGGTAGGTATCTACTTAATGGATATCTTCATAATGAGTAAACTCAGAAAAATCAGGTATTTGTGGAATTCATAAGGCAGCCATTTCTTAGGAAGAATCAGCAGCTGACCCATGGCAAGGATCTAGTATATGTAAACTCAGATCTTAGCAACCCCAGCCAGGAACTGTGACTGCATAGGGCAATTACTGTGCAGCAAAAAAAAAAAAAAAAAAAAAAAAAAAAAATTCCACCCCCAAACCAATCTATAGGATTGAACACAATCTCATTCAGAATCCTAGCAGGCTTTGGAAATGCAAAGAACTGAAAATAGTTAAAACAACCTTGATGAAGAACAGAGTTGAAAGACACACTTCTCCATTTCAAAACTGACCACAAAGCTAGAGAAATCCAGACAGTATATGAGCAATTGGTTTCCAACTAATGTACCGAGGCAATTCAGTGGAGACAGATAATCTTTGACAAGGATGCAGAGACAACTAGACATCCTTGCAGAAAGATTAAAAAAACAAACAACAACAAAAAACCCCTACCTCATTTTATACAAAAAGTGTAGACCTAGACCTAAATAAAATAGCTAGAATCTAAAAATTTTAGGAAAAAACAAAATCTTTGTGTCCTAGAGTTAGGTAAATCGTTGTCATATATTAAATTCAAAGGACATCATTTTAAAAAAATTAAAAGACAAGTCACAGATTGGGAGAAAATTCTGCAAACCACTTATCTAATAAAGGACTTCTATCCAGAATATGTAAGGAAGACTTGAATAGGCAATTCTCTAAAAGCGTATGAAAAGATGCTCAGCATCACGGACTGTAAGAGAAATGCAGATCAAAACCAGAGTGAGAGATCATCTTACGTCTTTTAGGATGGCTGTTATCCAAAGAACAGAAAGTAACAAATGGTGAAAATGTCTGGAAACCTTTGTATACTCTTGGTAGAACTATAAAATGGTGCCTTCATTAAGGGAAACAATACAGAAGGTTCCTCAAAATATTAAAAGTCAGATTACCATATTCTGGGTATATATTCAAAAGAAATCAATTTAGCTTCTTGCAGACATATCTGTACACCCATCATAGCATTATTTACAGTAGCCAAGAGGGAGAAACAAATATCTATTGGTAGATGAATGGATAAATTAAGTGTGGTAAAAAAATAATGGAATATTATGCAACCTTAAAGGAAATCCTGCCACATGCTCCAATATGGATGAATCTTAAGGAAGTTACGCAGAGCAAAATAAGCCAGTCACAAAGGGACATACATAATTCCACTAATACAAAATATTTAAAGTAGTCAAGATAACAAAGTAAAAAGGTAGTTGTCAAAGTGTAGGGAAGTTGGTATTTTACGGGTCTAGAGTTTCAATTTTGCAAGATGTAAAGTTCTAGAGATCTGTTATACAGCAGTATGAATATACTTGGCACTACTAAACCTTACAGTTGAGGTAAGTTTCATGTGTGCAAAATTTACCACAATAAAAAATTTTAAAAGATTTAAAAATAATATAGTGATTCCCAACATTTATCATGACATGGCACCCTTTACTCAATATACATGCCACATATTGGGTAAGGGAACAGGCTATTTCTAACCAGAGGAAACTGCCCCAGGGTGGATACTGTGGCATATCTCTTTGAATGCTCTAGGAAGAGACCAACCACTATGGACTGAACAGATACTGATACATGCAAGTTCCAGAAATTTCTTAAATGTTTTTTAACATCATTCCTATTAGCCAAAGCTCTGAGAGTCAGTTCCCTGTTCTTAGCTTGTTGGGAGATTTTTCTGTTTCTGCTTTACCTCAGTGTCCTGGCCTGCCCTCTCCTTGTACCATTTATCAAGTAACTTGGAAGAAAAGAAATTTATAAACAAGACAAAATATTTCAATCTTCATTTGATGTAGTACCATCATTCTTCACGATAGCTACCTTCTTGACCTCTAAACAACCATTCTTCAAAGAGCCTTTTTTACCCCACAAAAGTCACTTTAAGGATACAGAGTTTTAGAAGATAAGTTACTTCTACATAAGGTATATAAAACAAAATAGATGTCTTAAAGATACTTTAGCTCTTCTACTTAGAAGAAACTGTTGGGAGTCAAATAACTAACTTTAAATTACTCTTTACTACCCGAGAGCCAATAAAGATACACTATCACAATTTTCCTAAATTTCTGTCAACTTTAGAGGCACCTGGCTGGCCCGGGTAGAGCATGTGACTCTTGAACTCAGGGTCATGAGTTCAAGCCTCATGTGGGCATGGAGACTACTTAAAAAAAAAAGTTTTGTCAGCTTTATTTGCTAAAGGCAAAATGTGCAAATAATTACTCCTGTGGACTCAAGCATTGTTCTTCCACAATAAAAAAGAGATAATGCCATCAAATTGTCTATTTTTAAAGGCTGAGGCTACTGGTAAGCTAACTTCAGTAGCATTTATATATAACTTATATGTGGAAATGGATGACATCCCATCAAGGTAAGAAGTCAAGCTACTAAAATTTCAAGATAAAATTGTCTACTATGTAACCCACGTACCCAGTCTCTCTGTAAGCGCAACAACTAGTATCAAATGGGAAAGCACTCACCTAAGGATTTAACTACCAGTTGTCTTCAGCGCACTGAGTGATCTGCTTGGAAAAGAACCTGTGGCATGGGCTGTAAAAATGTTGTGAGCTGCCTGTTCTGTGAATAAAGACTGGAACACAGCCACGCTCATTTGTTTATGTATTGTCTATGGCTGCTTTTATATTGCAGTGGTGGAGTTGAATTGTTCTGACAATGATTAGGCTGTAAACCTAAAATATTTACTATCTGGCTCTGTAAGAAAAAGTCTGATCTATGGCATAGTTTTTCAAACATTAGAAAACGCATACAAATCACCTTGGGTTCTTGTTAAAATGCAGATCTCATTCAGAAGGTCAGACATGAGGGAGACCTTAGAGTCTGTGTTTCTGAGAAGCTCCAGGTAATGCCAGTGCAGCTGGCTGGCTCAGCACACTTTCAGTAGCAGGGGTTTAAGGTATGCAGTGATCTACTCTGCTAGTATAGTGTTTCTCAACCTGTGAGAGTTTTGTGCTACAGTGTACATACAGGACAGCTCCTTAACCCAGCTCCGTATGTCCACAGTGATGCTGTTCAGAAACCATGAATTCTGAGCAAGTTACTAGCCTCGAATGCATATCAGAGTCAATTAGAGACAGGAAAAATACCAACACCCCTTTTAGTTCTGGCCATGAATAATGGGCATCTGACCTCCCCTCCTGCTGTGGAAGCCCATGAAATAAAGTATACAGTATAAGAGAGTTGGACAAAGTATATGAAGCAACTTATCAGGCACAGAAAATAAACAAGGCTGTGATTCTTGAAGCAAGGAAAACAGCCCAGATCTTAGGCTACAGTTTCTGATGGTATTTACCTTAGATCAGCCTCCAAAAGGCCTAAACAGAAGTAAGGACATGACTCACGTTGACCCACCAATAAATACCTACCAGGATAAAAGTCAGTATTCTCTAAAGGAATACAGGAAAATGTAGAGTTTCAAGAACTGACTAGCATCCACAATATTCAGCTCATAATAAAACTTTACCACACAGGGAACAGGAAAATGTGAAAAGAAGAGAAATAGATGTGACCCAGATGGTGAAATTACCAAACAAAGCCAATGAAACCTCTATGTAAGTATGTTCACAGACTTAAATGAAAAGTTAAACATAACTAATGAGCAGATTGGGAGACTCAGCAGAGAAATGAGAACTACAAAGTGCTTCTGGAATGGAAAAATACAGTACATGAAATTAAAAATCCACCAGTTAGGTTTAATAATCAACTAGAGGCCAGGCAAAGGATCAGACTGAAGCACAGCAAGATAAAAGACTAAACTGAAAAAACAGGGCCTCAGAAAAGGGCTGTGAGAAAAGGTAAATTATTCTAACTTGCATGTATTTGGATATCAGAAGGAGAAGAGGGATTAAGGGCATGAAACAAATCAGAGCTGAAACTTTTCCAGTTTGATGACAATTATCAACCCAGAGATAAAAACAAAAAAACCCAATGAACCCAAAGCAGAATAAACATAAAGACAGCCATCTCTAGAAAACCAAAAATAAAGAATATTAAAAGCAGCAAGAAGAGACACATACAAGAATGTCAATGATAAGAGTAACTGTTAACTTACTAGAAAACACAAACAAACAAGAAGACAGGAAATAGCATCTTTAAGTTCAGAATGAAAAATCCCATATCCAGTTAACCCTTCACAGTGAAGGTGAGGGGCATCTAATTCCAGACAAGACAGTAAGTACATTCAACTTAATTCCTTCTTCTAATTACTACTAATTAGTTTTAGACAAAAGCAACTAACAGAACTTTCTCCAAGTTGTAGAATAGAAGGCAGACTGGATAAGGGCCTTACTACACAAGGAAGGACACAGCCACTAGTCTAACTCCAACCCCCTTCCTTTTTAATGCCTGTTTAACCCAGCCTGGGCTATAATGTGGTCTACAGTTTGAAACAGGAATATACACAGATCAAAAAGTTCCAAGAAAAGCCTGCTGTCTTTGAACAATGGATCAGCCAGAGGGCAAGTATACAGTTCAGAATACTTTGACTATACCTGTTGTACTCTAGATGAATACCATGAGAAAAGCTGTCCCCCTCCCACTTCCCATGAGGTGGTGTGGAAAGTGGGGAGTAGAGTCCTGTCAATGTATCACCACCCTCAGCTAACCAGGGAGCACACCTGGTTAGCACTCCCCTCACTGAGGAGACTGAAGCAGAGACTTGTCAGCAAGACCATCCCCACACTAACAAAGCAGTATCCTCTCCCACTGGGGTTATTTATGAGACAGAGCCCTGTCAGCCACTTCCAGCCTGAACAACTGAGGTGGTACTTCTCCCTCCCTGCCAGATGCTGTGGATACTCAAGGGATAATGTGGAGAGGAGCCTACTGACCCATCATTGCCATGCATTAAGAAAAGGCAATACCCCACATCCTTCTAAATAGAAAACCCTGTTCTAGGCAATTAACAGACTACAAGAGAGATAACTAGTTAAGCTATAGAAAAAAACTGGCCCCAGAAACCAATGGGATCTAAGTGATTATAGAGAACTCCACCTCAAAACAGAAGAATGCATGTTCTTTTCAATTGCCATTGGAACATTCAGCAAGACTGATCATACCCTGGGTCATAAAATAAACCTTAACAATTTAAAAAGTATAGAAAGTGTATTTTCAAATAATAACATAAATTAGAAATCAGTAACAAAGAAAATGGAAAAAAAAGTCTTCAAACAATTAGCTCTAATAGCCAGGGTATCGAAAGAAGTCTCATGAAAAAGTACAAAATTAAACAAAAAATATAATACATGAGGATTTATGGGATGTAGGTAAATCAGGACTTAACAGGACATTTATAGCATTAAATACTACATTAGGAAAAAATGAAAGGGTTAAAAACAAACTAGAGAAAGAAAAGAGAAAATAAACGAAGAATCAAACTGAAAAAATAGGAAAATCTCCACAAACACTTGAAAATTTAAAAACATTCTTTGGGACACCTGGGTGGCTCAGCTGGTTAAGTGTCCACCTTTGGCTCAGGTCATCCCAGGGTCCTGGGGTCAAGCCCCACATCAGGCTCCTTGCTCAGTGGGGAGCCTGCTTCTTCTTCTCCCTGTCCCTCTCCCAGCTTGCTCTCACTCTCTCAAATAAAATCTCAAAAAAATTAACATTTTTCTGAAAGGTCAGAGACACAAGATAAAAACATACTGAAGTAAATGAAAATATATCAAAATATATGGAATATATCTAACACAGTGCTAGAAATCTAGAATATTAAATACCTAGGAAAAAAGAGAAGTCTCAATTCAATAATTAGACTTAAGTCTCCATCTCAAGAAACTAGAAAAATCCATAGAGGAAAGAAGAGCAGAGATCAGTGAAACTGACAACAGAAAAAGAGAAAAAAGCTCATTCTTTAAAAAGAACCAATATAATTGAAAAACTCCCAATATCTAGAAAGTACTTCTACAGACTCCACAGCCATTTACAGGATTTAAATAAGGGAATACTATGAACATTTCTACACAAAAATATGACCACTTAGATAAAATGGACCAATTCTTAGAAAACCACAAATAATCAAAACTAATTCAAGATGAAATAGATTAGGGGTTGGTAAACTGTGGTTGATAGTCAAATCCAGCCCACCACCTGTTTTTGTAGAGCTACCAACTAGGAATGAATTTTACATATTTAAATGGTTGGGAAAGTATTTTGTGGATCTCAAACTTACATGCCATAAAATTTTGTTAGAATTCATTGATACTCATTTGTTTATGTATTGTGCGTGATGCTTTTGTGCTACAATGCACAGATCAATAGTTGTAACAGAGACCATGTGACCCTGTAAAACCTAAATATTTAACTATCTGGCTTTTTGCAGAGAAGTTTGACCACTCTTAATATTGAATTCATAGTTAAAAAGGAAAAAAATCCTTAGGCCCAGATGATTTTACTGGAGAATTCTCAAACATTTTAAAAACAACACCCCCCCCCCCAAAAAAGAGAGCAGGAAAGAAAAAAAGAACAGCAGTTCTACTCATTCTCTTCCAGAAAATAGGTCAGCACTGCCACGATACCACAACCAGACAAAGACACAGAATAAAAAGAAAACTGTATACCAATAGTTCTCATTAACAGACGTAAAAGTCCTCAACAAAATACTAGCAAATTGAATCCAGCAACATGTGAAAAGAATAATACACCATATCCTCGTGCGGTTTATTCAGGGAGTCAAAGACTAGTTCAGTGTCTTGATTCAAACGCTAATAAACGTCTTCCACCGTGGCAACAGTATAAAGCTGAAAAATCATATGATTATATTACTAACTGATAAAGCAAACCATCTGATAAAATCAGTACCCATTCATGGTAACTTGAATACACTAGAAATGCAAGTGACCTTTATAAACTTGATAAAGAACACCTACCAAAATCTATAGCTAACATACTAAATGGTGAAAGGTAAAAAAGTGGAAACTCACATGTTCAACACTACATCCACAATACTATGTACTTATTAATAAAAAGGAATGAACTAAACTATGATCCATGCAAAACTCAGATGCATCTTTAGAGCATTATGGTGAATGAAATAAAGCCCATCTCAACAAGTTATGTAGTTTATAATTTGATTTTTACAACATGCTGAAGATATCAAATATACTAATGCAGAACAAATCAGTGCTTTCCAGGGATTAGGATAAGGGGGAAGGTGCCCCTATAACGCAACACACAGAAGTTTCTTTGTAAGGGAGTTTCTTTCTAGAACAGTTCTGTAGAGTAATTGTGGTGGTTACTCTATACATATAGTAAAATTGTATAGGAACATACACACAAATGCATGTAAAAACTGATGACCAGGGACGCCTGGGTGGCTCAGTCGGTTAAGCAGGTGCCTTCGGCTCAGGTCATGATCCCAGCGTCCTGGGATCGAGTCCCATATCGGGCTCATTGCTCCGCAGGGAGCCTGCTTCTCCTTCTGACTCTGCCTTCCACTCTGTCTGCCTGTGCTCGCTCTTGCTCGCTCTCTCTGACAAGTAAATAAAATCTTTAAAAAAAAAAAAAAAAAACTGATGACCAAATAAGGTAGTTAATATGTTCTTGGTTTTGAAAATTATACTATGGTTATAGGATGGTCATTGGGGAAGCTGAGTGAAGGGTACATGGGAGCTCTCTGTTATTGTTGCAATTATGTTACAATGTTAATAAATTCGGAAGTAAAATAGTTCCCCCTCTCCCCACACCAAAAAAAAGTAAAGGTGAAATAAAGATAGTTTAGACAGGTAAGAAGTGAGAGAATTAGTCCCCAGGAAACCTATAGTACAATAAATGTTAATCAAACTTTTTTTTTTTTTAAAGATTTATGTATTTATTTTAGCGGGAAGGTGAGAAAGAACAGGGATGGGAGGAGGGTCAGAGAGAGAAACAAGCAGATTCCCCAGTGAGTGGGGAGTCTGACACATGGCTTGATCTCAGCATCCTGAGATTATGACCTGAGTTGAAACCAAGAATTGCCCACTTAACCGACTGAGCCTCCTTGGTGCCCCTAAAGGAATTTTTCCAGGAGGAAGGGAAATGAACCAACTGTAAACTCAAATGGGGATATTTAAGACTTTTTCTTCTTCCTTTAATTTGAAATAAAACTGATTTTTTAAAGTACCATAGTTAACTGCATTGTGGAATTAATTACATATTAATTAGTTTTATAAAAATGAAATGTATGACAACGATAGCAACAAGGATGGGGATAAATGGAAATGTGTTTTCACAAGGTTCTTACATTATATATGAAGTGGTATATTAGATCAAGGTAGATTGTGGTATCTAAGCTTAAGATGTATATTGTAATTTCTAGAGCTATGCTAATATAGTAGCCACTGACCACATATGACTTGCACACTTGGAATATGGCTAGTCTGAATTAAGGTGTGCTGTTAGTAAACACACCATATTATGAAGACTTACTATGAAAAAAAAAATAAAATGTTTCAATTTTTATTACAATGTTTTAGATATTGATTTAATTAGAGTATATTATTAAAGTAAACTTTACCTGTTTCTTTAAAATTACATCTGTGGCTTACATTTTATTTCTATTAGAGTTGTTTTAGAGCTGGGGTTTGCAGACTTCTCCTTTGAAAGGCAGATAGTAAATATTTTAGGATTTTGGGGCAGTCTGTGACACAGTTACTCAGCTTTGCCACTATAGCATGAAAGAAGCTGTAGACAATATGTAAGAGACTTAGCAAATAAGTCTGGCTAGGTTGTAATATAACTATTTACAGAATTAGGTGGCTTGCTGAATTTGGCCCATAGGCCATACTACAACAAAAACAAAAGCCCAGAAACCAAAAAAGAACCCCAAAAAGTATAGTTTAAAAATTGAAGAGATGAGAGACAAATTCTCCATTACTCCAAAAGAAAGCAGGAGGGAGGTAAAAAGTGACAAAGAATAAACAGGGCAAAAAGAAATCAAATAGATTGTAGATTTAACTCAACTACGATGAATATATTAAATAGATATGGAGAGATGAAAAGGAAGTTTTGTGAGGTTGTACAAAAGAAAAGGACAAACTCTGTTAATTTACAAAAGTATTCACAGACACAAAGAAAACTCCACACTGAGCACAGAGCCCAACACAGGATTATGGATTGAGGATTATGGCCTTAATCCCATGAAGCCAGAATCACTACCTGAGCCAAAACCAAGAGTCAGGTGTTTAACCAACTGTGCCACCCAGGCGCCCCACTATACATTTTAGAAAAGAGACTTAAGTTCAGCTTTTATCTTAAGAAGCTTGAAAGAAGAGAGTACCTAAAATAAGTAAAAGGAAGGAAATGATGAAGAATGGAAATGAGTGAAATAGAAAAAAAAAAAAATCAACAGTAGATAAATCAACAAATCCAAAAACTGGTTCTTTGAAATGATCAATAAAAATGATAGGCATCGGGGAGCCTGGGTGGTTCAGTGGGTTAAAGCCTCTGCCTTCGGCTCAGGTCATGATCCCAGGGTCCTGGGATCGAGCCCCGCATGGGGCTCTCCGCTCTGCAGGGAAGCCTGCTTCCTCCTCTCTCTCTCTCTGCCTGCCTCTCTGCCTACTTGGGGTCTCTGTCTGTCAAATAAATAAATTAAATCTTAAAAAAAAAATGATAGGCATCTAGCTAGACTATCAAAAAAAGAAAAAGAAACTAAAAAGTTACCATTATCAAGAATGAAAGAAGGGGCAATCAAAATGGATACTGAAGATGTTAAAAGATTAATAATAGTATCATGAACTACATAATACTGAGGAATGTGATAACTTAGATGAAATGGACAAATTCCTTGAAAGATACATATTACCAAAATTGACACAAGAAGAAAAAGAAAATCTAATAATTTCATTATTCATAATTATAAATTTTCCTACAAAACTCTAGACTCAGATGATTTTCTTACTAAATTCTATTAAACAATTATGAAAGACAAATCTTAGTAAAATACTTCCTGAAAATAGACACCTCCAACCGATACAATGACCTGAAAACAAAAGCACCCAAGGATATTATGAGGAAAGATATTACAGATCAAGATCTCTCATTAATGTAGATATAAGAAAAACCCCTTAATGGAATAATAGCAAATCAAATTCAGTATGACAACACATCATGACTAAATGGGTTTTATCCAAAGACAAAAGGTTGATTTAATATTCAAAAACCAGTGTAATTCCTTATACTAGTAAAGGAGAAAAATCATATGATCAGGAGATCCCCAAAATTACTTAATACACATCCATGACTTAAATTTTGTTTTCTTTCAATAAAGTACAATGAAATTTCCTCAGCCTGATAAAGGGCATTTAGGAAAAAACCTATAGCTAACATCATATTTAATGGTTAAAGAATGAATATTTTCCACCAAAGAACAGGAACAAAGCAAGAATGCCCACTCTTGATGGCAGGTGTGATAAAGCATGAAAAAAAGATATAAAAGGCATACATGTTGGAAAGGATGAAGTAAAACTCCCATTCACAAACATGCCTGATGATGTAGAAAATTCTAAGAATCTTTCAAAGAACTACTAGAATTAAAAAGTGAATTTAGAAAGATCACAAGATTCAAGGTCAATATACAAAATTATATTTACAATAGAATTTAAAATATTTAGAGATAATTTTAATGGAAAATGTGTAAGATGTCTACACAAAAAAACTACAGAACACTGTTGAAAGAAATGAAAGATCTATACAAATGGAGAGGAGTATCAGTTTCATGCTTTCGAAGACTCCAGTGTGTTGCCCCTAAACTGATCTTTAGATTGAGTAGAGTCACAATCAAAATCCCATGGTGCTTTTTAGTGGGAATTGAAAAAACTGGTTCTTAAATTTTATGGAAAGGGACAGAATCTAAAATGGCCAGTGCATTCTTGAAGAAAAGTGTTGAAGGACTTCTACTCATTTCAGAACTTGTGAAGCTGCAGTAATTGATGCAGTGGAGCTCTGGTATAAGGACAAAGAGACTGAGAGAAGAGAAGAGAGTCCAGAAACAGACCATTACTTAGAATGTCAGGGGACTTTTGAAAAAGATTCCTGTGAAACTTAATTAGGAAAAGGAACATCTTTTTACACATGGTGCTGAGACAGCTCGCTCTCTATAATGCAAGAGAAGGAACTTAACCCCTTCCACCATACACCAGAATATCTGACATGGCTCAGAGACTCAAAATGAAAACTAAAACTATAAGCCTTTTTAAAAAGGTGTAGTAACCTGTAACCCTAAGATAGGCAAAATTTTCTCAGGTTTCTTTACAGAATAAAAAAAGACAAATTGAACTTCAAAGAAAAATAACACAGTTTTTGCTCACTGATGACACTGTTAAGATAAATGATAGGCTACACACTAGAACATATCCATAGTACAGATATGTAAAGAATACCTACAACTCAGTAATAAAGAGACAATCATCCACATAAAAATGGATCAAGACATTTCATGAAAGAAGATACAGGATGGGCAGTGAGCACATGAAAAAGTGCCCAAAGATAATAATTATCAGGTACATGATAACTGGAATCAACGGAGATACTAATACATAAATATTGCAATAGCTAAAATTAGGAAGACCAACAGCAGATGTTGGGGAAGATCTGTGATTACTGGTGGGAGTATAAAATGGAAGTATTTGTCAACTTTTTATTAAGGTGAACATACATCTGCCCTATGAAATAGCAGTTCCACTTCTCAGGACAAACAAAATGTATCCATAGAAGGACTTGTGACACAAAGCTATTATTCATGGTGACTAGAGCCAGGGGCAGCCCAGTTATTAATGGGAGACTGGATATATGAATTATGATGTAGTTCCACAATGGAGTATTACTCAACAAGAAAAAGAAGAAATGACTAATATATATGCAGCAATGTGGATGAACTTCAAAAATACATGCTGAGGAGACCTGGGTGGCTCAGTGGGTCGGAGCCTCTGCCTTTGGCTCAGGTCATGATCCCAGGGTCCTGGGATAGAGCCCTGCATCGGGGGCTCTGCTCAGCGGGAAGCCTGCCTCCCCCCCCCCCACCCCGACTGCCTACCCCTCTCTCTCTGCCTACCTCTCTGCCTACTTGTGATCTCTGTCAAATAAATAAATAAAATCTTAAAAAAAAAAAATACATGCTGAGTGAAAAAAGCCAGACACAAGAGTTTATACTGTGTGACTATATGGTATGTGACTTTCTAGAAGACGCTAAAGTAGCCTAGTAATGAAAATCAGAACAGTGGTTGTCTGGGAGAAAGGGTCTAACTGAGAAAGAGAACAAAGAGCTTTCTGGAATGATAAAATCTGTACACATGTATCACAATGCTATCCCAATTAAAATAAATCAATGTCTTTGCTTAGAACCTGGGCATCAGTTGTTTTTTTTTTTTTTATAGTCCCTCCCTACCTCCATACGTAAGTGATTACGGTGGACAGTAACAGTTGAAAAAGAACACTCAAGAAATCTCAAAAATTTGTCAGCAAGCAGTATTGTAAATTTATAAATGGGAACTATAACTGCAAAAGATTCTTACTAGTACTAAAGAGCATTCTCTGGATAAACATGCATGCTTGCTAGTTGGATAAGAAATGCCCAACTTGTATATGTCTAATTTTCGTCCTGGCTGCCAAGAAGTTCAGAGCCAAATTCAGTGTTCAGTTTAGTGATTAACATCCCAGCTGCCTGATAGACCAATCTGTGGGGTGGCGGGGGGGGGGGGGAACGGAAGATGGTGGTATTAAACGATCCTGTTCCACATCTTAAACTACCTCAAACCATTTGGGGGAAAATGACGGTATATAAGTGATGGAAAATGTTGGTCATTTTGGAAAAAATTTCTTTTTCACTGGAGATATAAATACATTGTATGCTTCTTCTTGTCAAAAAAAGGTTAGCTCTGGAAGGACTCTTGCTATTGCTTGGGCGAGTCCTCTGCTAAAGGAAGGTCACTACCCGACCAAATGATGGAATAACATTAAAAAATGCATCATTTTAAAATACAACCATATCTACAGGGAGACTCTTCACTTACCTTCGATTGTAAGGGTGAGGCTGGAGGAACCCACATCAGAGATGAATATGTTAAGAGTCCCTAATGGATCATAGATGGCATAAAAAGTTTAAGTGCACTTCATTACATTCTTAGGCTAAAGAAAGAAATCAGATCTGTACGCAAATGTGCTCACTGTTGTTCTGTTTCTGTGATGACTGGTGTCGGCTGCTTTGATTTTATCCACTGGATAGGATCGTTTTCTGCCCTTTCTCATTTAACAAAACCATACAACCTTGGCCCTCAGGAGAAAATACAATTTCTTTACTCCCATAGGGCATATTCTAATGCAACATGAAGGTAAAAAGAAACAACAAAAAGCCTCTCACCTGAACTGTGTCACTGCTAAGCAATCCAGTCGGTGGCTCCACTTTTTGTACTTTTCTCCCTGTTAAGCAGGACTCAGCACTCCTCTCACTATGGATGTTTTTCTCTATTAACCTATTTTGCATCTGATTGACTTGCTTTGTGGCAGCCTTTAGAGAAACAACCTGTTGATAGAGAGTAATCATGTATAATGAAAACTTTTGACACTTGTTTAAAAAAAATAAAAATTCACATCCAGATTCTTGAAAATTCTGAACTTGCCAAGGTTTGTAAAAAGGAAGAAATAAAGAGGAAACGAACAAATGGATGTTATGGAAAGAATATAGAAGTTGGCAAGATCCAGACCTTTCTCATCAATAGTACAAGACCAATTAAAATTAGTGTCACTGTTGTACGCTCTTTAGAAATTATCTTATTGAAAACGGCATTTTTACAGAAAACTGTCACATTCTCAAACTGCACATGAATTCATTATTAGCCTTTGCTGGGAGTGGATCCAATACATCTTTTTAGTTTAAATTCTTATTAATTAGAATCTTAGTTCTCTACCATTGAAGTGAGCCTAATTAATGTGAACGTATAAAAGGAGCTTATGATGTTGCTTACTTTTTTTATACAGGTAATTTAACCTTTCAGCAGATGAGTCACAGTTCATGTCACCTAGTACTGTGAACCAGTATCAGAGGTTAAGTTCTACAACAAGCCTGCTGTCTCTGAGGTTTCTTTTTCACACCACGGTGTTTTCTGGGGGATGACTGACTCTCAATAACCTTGAAGTAGACACGGAAATAGAAGGGCAGATCCCACAATAGAGTTGGAAGATTGAAAGCCACAGTGAAGACCCTTATGTGAAGTATTTGCTCAGCAGCTTCATGTTTACAGCAGCTGAAAGTGCCATCACCTTTTTTCATGGGTTAAATAGGGGGCAGAAGATAGGAACAGCACAAGGGGAAATAATGGAGTAGCCAGTGCCAAAACGGAGGATGAATTACATTGGCTGGGCAAGCAGAGCCTTAATTTGTAGTCTCTCGATTTTTAGCTTCTATTGCCAAATGTGTTCACTCCTTCCCTTTAAAATATGCTGGTGTTTTGTGGCTAGGTCTAAGCTGTCACAACACCATTCTTTATTCACCCCTCCTCCTGGATTCCAGCTTCTCAAAGGAGAGTAAAGTCATTGCTTTTCAGTAACCTGACAACTGGAATTGTTCCCTCATCACTCAGGGTTTCTTTTATTTTCACCACTCGACTCTCCCAAACTACTGGAGAAATTCGTGTGGGTAACCATCTTCTGAGTCTCTCTCCCACTGAAGTCATCTTGGTGATAAATGCTCATCACACCACAGGGTGAAACAAAGGGTTTCCCAAGGCTGCTGTACACCATTCATCCTAATAAAAGACTAGCTTGCCCATCATCGTGAAAATGTGTCTCATGATATAAAGGGTTAGTTGAGATACTAGTTGAGGTTTTTAAAGCCTCCTGGATGCTAGGCACTTTAGGTAGAACGGTTTTTTGCCTGGGAGCCTCTGTTGTACAAACAAAATTTGATCTAATCTAGTCAGTCCTCCGTGAGGCTTTCTAGAAGAGATGGTGCCTCTTGGATCTGCTGTCAGTTGGCTAGATGGTTAGGTTGTGCTGCCATAAGCACTTCTAGCTAATAAAGTGATATCCAGTTTATGAAAAACTTCTAGGGAAACTTTTGAAACGGTAAGAGCGGAATGGGATGCTTAAGTTTTACTCTCGGTTGTGAACAGAAGTAAAACTTTTCTCAAATACATAAATAAGTACAGGAAACACTCTGGGCATCTCACATAATCAAACAAAATAATACTGTCCAAATTTGGGTCATTTTCAAGAAAGTGGCTATTCAAATAAGGCATTTTTTATTTAATCTTCCACCAGCACTTCACGGTATTCTAAGAAATCAGGAATACTCTGGCCTCCTAAAATTCAGTAAGCCAGCAATATGCTCACAGCTGAGAATTTATACTCTCCTTTTCTCACACACAAATATGAAGACAAGCTTAACAGAATTATTTTGAGAAGGCTCAAGAAAGAATTGTGTAAATTTTTAAGTACAATGCAAGGATTACTACAACCAATAATAATATATTCACCCCTGGATTTGCTTTAGGAGCCTCAGATTCAGGGTAAATGAAAGGACAAACTCGCACTTGTCTGAAATGTAGGACAGCTTGAATGTTTCACTGTCCTACAGTTGCTCCTCTGTCTAGGTTGAGCATTTCGGAAGGATGGGTGGCTCATTATGCCCAGGTCTCTGTGCTGTTACAGCCTGGACTCGGGTATCCCAACACCGAGGGAGATGTGATAAGCTGATCAAAGGGTCCACTACTGGCTCTTGAAGAAACAGCTATTCAAGGATTGAATGGAGGTCTTCAGTAATGCTGGTTTTCCAGCTTGGCTTAGCATTCTCATCTGGGAATTCTAGAGCTTCAGCTCACCTCAATAAGCGTTCTTACTGAAATATGGTTTCCTTCAGTGAATTTTGGACATTAAATCCCAGTGGAAGGCATCAACAGACTGTGGTAGCCCTGATGATAGATTCTTCTAATTTGACAGTGTTACCTCAGGAGCCGTCGGAGCTGCTAAAGAGTGATTTCAGTTACACAGACCATCATTTTGATTGAGGCAAATGCCCCCAAAGATTTGCTTTTGAGGAAAAAAATATCAGTGTCTCTCCTGTCTTGACAAAAATTCATTTCCAATTTAACTCTAGTAACAGTATTTGAGGACTTGTGCAAGGCAGCAGCTCAGTTTACAGGAACAGTTTATGATGCCTAATAAAACCCAGTATTGGAAAAATACCTCATTTTTCTTTTGCAAAAACATGCTGTAAGTTTGCCAAGATTCTTATGGTGATGTGGTATTTTCTAGACCTAACCAAAACAAATTTTTGTTAGGAACACTAAATTTAAAAGGCACAACAATTATACTGAGGGTAATAACTTGGACAAATTAAACATTTATAACTTTCTTTTGAATACTGAATAATATAAATATTTTGTTTATCTAACTCTGTATGTTTTCTGGCTCACTGACTTGTTTTTAAGTGTCTTTGTCCAAAAATTTTAAGTCCAGAATTCATTCAGTATTCTATTAAATAACTAAAGTAAGCCATGTTTGAAGTAACAAGAGATGTTTTTAGTTATTAGTAAGGGGATTCTGTCTGTGATTAAAAAGAAAGAAATTTGGAGCCATGTGATTGGTGCTCATTCCGGACCTAAAGTGATTTTTGTTATGAAAGTAGTCAATCACAGAAACTATCCTATACTTCTATCATTCACGGGAACTGAGTACATAACAGTTTACATTGTCATATTTTGCTTTTAAACATTGTCGAGTTTGATTATTGCAACATTACAAAATCTGTAAACTTTAAAAATAAAAATTCAGATACTTTGGGTTTAGCCACATGGTGAACCCATTTTTATGACTATTAAATACATTTGTGCACTTAAAATACTACAGAAGTTAAGCCATTATTCAATAAATATTGATCTGCTGTGGAATATACCCTCAAATTATCTTACTGTCTATACACTGGGGCTGGTCATACTGTTAGAAATTAACTAAGGTCTTAAGAATGCACATTATTCTTTGTGTTTTCTTTTTACTCATAATCAAAGTGCTCTAATCAAAAGGGAAGAATAAAATATTTTTGATTGAGGCTCATTGGAAACATACACATTGGAAAAATGTTTTATGTTCTATTATCTGCATAAAAATGGTTTCACAACAAACATCTTTTGCTTTTGATGAAACTGAAAATTCTGGTGAATAATAATTAGAATTTTACATCAGAGAATATAACTATCAGTTTTTAAAATGGCTTCCTTTATATTTAAATTAAGTTTATGAAACTGAAAAGCTACGAGAAAGGAAAAAAATCTACTTAAATTAGTGTAGATTAAGTGGTGACCATTATTGCAAGGGAAATACTATGTTAAGGAAATGGCTCTTTGTTTTGTTGCAAAAGTGATAAAAACACAAAAGTCAATAAAACTGTTAAAATAAGTCTCGGTAATTACCAAGATCAAAATCCACTGGCTTTTTATTAAACATGAACTTTTGTTCTGCCTTCTGCAATACGTAAATAGTGCTGACAATTGGTTTGTGAGGCATTTGCTACAATAAAATGTAATTGTATCATGAGAGAAAGGTGACAATCAGGAGATCATGAAAAAATTACATATTCTCACTGGTAGTTAATTAGCCATGCAAAACCTCCTCAAACAGATATTCTCTTCTATTAGGAATGATTACTATGCAGGCCTACAGATGTCAATACCACAGTCATTCAAATACTTCTTTCCCTACTAATTGAAGGTTGTAAAGCTCTGGTGCCAAGGTTTTGCTTCCAAAGAGCTAATTTATGACTAGAAGGATATTTTATGTCTTCAGTTGCAGCAGCTACAAAATTCAGCAAATCAGAACCATCTGTGCACTGATACTTGACTCACCATTCATCTCGCAGCCTATCAGTCACATTAGTTTGCATCCTGCATTCTTGGCTCGTGAACACTTGCGATGATCCAAAGTTCATAAGAAATATTAAAAATGAATGGCATCCTGACCCTACCTTATTGTACATGCATCAGGAAACCCCACCACCACCACCCACATCTTTTGCATATGGACCATATCAAGGAAGGACTGGACACTTGGATTCCCACCCAGTAAGGCCACTCACAGCAGTCTCAAGTTGCCCCCACCCTCTGAGAAATGTTAAGTCCTAATTCTTGTATATCGTTTCAAGTTCTATTTTTTTAAGTTGGTGTGAGCCAGTCAGTTGGAAAATTACAGAGTAAAGGATAAAAAGGTGTAACTTTAAAAAAAAAAATTGTAGATTGAAGTATTAGTACACACAAGTCATCTAGTTAAATTTAAGAGTATCACTATGATTGCCACCAAATTATGACCGAACTGGTAAGCAAAACCAGAGGGAAGTAACTAAAGAGATCTGAAGAAAATCAGCAAATAAAGGTTCTCATGAGTAAAGTCAGATTAGCCTTTAATCTGACCGTGGTCATATCTCTGTGGCCTCAGTCACTGCTTTCTTTCTTTAACAGTACACTAAATTGGCTATGGCTCCTCCTGTTTTTCTCTAGGAGACAACAGGTCAAAAGAACTTTCAACAAAATTTCTTGGAGCTGAGTGAGGAGAACTAGTAATTACATATAATAAGCAAGAAACTGGGTTGTCAGACTCCTTCTGAGACCCCAAACAACTTCATTTGGTAGAAAAGCTTCAGAGAAGGTAATCCTAGGGTCCCAGGGACTAAATTACTTACTTTTTGATTGTCTGGGATATGCACATTTGCACCCTCTCCTCTGGTGGAAAACTCCAGTGGTCCTAAAGGTATCCCACCTGGGTTCAGGATTTTCTTGAGCATTTGATAGTTTGGCTTTTCATCATATGCCAAATTATGAGCACATACCAAATATTCGGCTATTTCACCTGTGAAGTGTTAAATTTTTTTAAATGTTACTCATAATGGGCAAGAATTGTCAAGGTTCTAGTGTCATCAAAACCTCTCTATTCTCTTACACATGCACACAACACACATCCTGAAGAAACTATGAGTGAACACTTTGGTGAAAAGCACTTTTCAAATGATACCCCAAAATGACTGAAATACAGTGACCTGGAGATGTGACAAGATGGGAGAAACTAGTAATTTTTTCCATATCTTTGTTGGTATGTTTATTTTTCACTAATCAAAAGAAGCTAATTTTTAAGATTATAGTTAGTGATTTTGACTTACGGAGTGCAATTACTAAGAACTACATGAGTAATATGATAGACCAGGCATGCTTCATACTTCTTTTATGTTAAAGTTTTAAAAATTCAGTTACAAACAAGTGTCACTTATTATAAACCTCCTTACTTTGATGGAAAAAAATATCACTGTAAATTTTAATTCAGGCTTTGATTTTGAGATGATACTAGTACATTTAGAAATGGCCTTGAATTCTAGGTTTTTAGCCATGACTAAGTTTAGAGTTCACCAGACCTCCCTCGAGCCCTCCATCCTTAGCCAGCTGGGTGCCTTCACTTGTGTCATCCTCCTAAGGACAGAGCAGAAGGATGCGATATTGCTACTTTTTTCTTTCTAATGTAATCTCTTCCTTAGAACTACATAGCAATCCCACCCCCCCCCCGGCAAAATATGAATGAACTCTTAAACACAATTAGACTTAGTGACCCAATTTTATAAACATTGATGCCTTAAATGTAGTTTTGCATTTTTCAGGTGGAGATTCAATCTAAATTCAAGATGAAAGTATATGACAATACCCGATACTTCTTAAAATCTAGCATATTTTCCTTTCTTGCAGAGATGTTTAGATACTCCACAAACTAGTTTTTATAAGCTTTCCCGTTCAAAAACTTCTCACTCACACAGACATAAGTACCTCTTACTTTCTCACTAAGTTGATACATCCCCATGGCTGGGAAAATCTGGGAAGCTTTGTGGGTTGGCAGGAGTGACTTCCTAATCCTTCCCTTCCCCTCCTGGCCCATCTCCATTAAAAAGGGAACTGCAGACAATGAATTTCACCCCCTACAGGGGAAAAATTCCAAAAGGAACAGTCACCATCCCTTCCTCTTACCAAAGTTAAAGTGACCATTTCATACCCCATTACCCACAGCCATGTTCTAGGCCCATAAGGCTACTGTGGCTAAAATGAGAACTCTAGGCTCCAGGGTTTTTGTTTTTAGTTTTTTGGTTTTTGTTTGTTTGTTTTTCCTTTTCTTCTGGATACAGCAGCAATTATGCAACCTAACTTTCTTCCTTCCTTCCTTCCTTTCTTCCTAGCTTTCTTCTTTGTCTAATGTTGTAAGGTGTATCACATTCTGTTATGTAACATTCCATCAACCACATCTCTGTTAACTAGTAAATGGTATGGCTTTATCACATTTGTAACTCCTGTTTCCAGAAGCCCATTGCAGGCTTCTGATTCCTGATGGGATAAAAAAGATTACATTACATTTACTACCATTTTCATGTAAATATTCTGTTGCTCTTTGGCCCTTTTGAGATTGGTAAACAAAGTTTGGTATATGTTATCACAGTTCTTAACCAAAATATCCCCAGTGGAGAAGAGAGCTGAATATTGTGGGAGAATTTGTGCAGGTCATGGTTAGAAGACCATGCAAGATTCCTGGAGTTCTCCCAGTGGAAGGCAGCTGTGCTGCCAAGTCTTCTTGGGTCCGGGGCTTGGAAAAATGAGGTATGGGTGAGGTAGGAAAGGGAGAAAAAGACAAGCCCCTTCTTGGGTACCTGGGTGGCTCAGTTGGTTAAGGGACTGCCTTCAGCTCAGGTCGTGATCCCAGGGGCCTGGGATCAAGTCCCGCATCGGGCTCCCTGCTCCTGACCTTCTCCCCTTTCATGCTCTCTCTGTCTCACTCTCAAATAAATAAATAAAATCTTAAAAAAGAAAAGAAAAGCCCCTTCTTATAAATTCATTATTATCAATCCAAAGCTTGGACTACTGTGATGTATTACTGCTTTAAATGTTAGCCTTCCAAGATCTGGATTTATTAAGTGTACTTTTTAATTTACTGGCTTATTTCTGGAGCTATAAAACAAAATGCTTTGAGTAGTATGAAATTATGATATCCTCGAATCATCTGCTTTTAAGCTAATGAAATGTTAAGTATCATTACTATCACCTCAGGAGACAGAAACCTATGCAACTATTACTATAACACGAGCTGGACATGCATATTGGAAACTTTTTGGTGGTTTTATTTCATCAACAGCCTTAGTAATAAACCGTTTTACACATTGGATTATCATGCTTGTAGTACCCACTCCTAAGTACAACCAAGAGATCTTCAGATAATACTAAAGTTTCAATGTTCCGTGCTTTAGAAATAGAAATCTGCATTTTATAAAATAATAGGATGGACCCAAATAAATGGTTGGTACTGAAAATGGAGAACCTGGCCTTCCTGTCATCTCTCATTGTGGCTCGGATCTTCTTATCTCCAGTAATAGAAGGGTCCCAGAATATACACAGGCCCACAAGCATTCATCTTGTGCAACCCAGGGCATCAGGGCTTTCCTTTCTATTATGAGCTGAACAGTTACCTTTTGTGCAGGAGGGGCAGAAAAGGTAAGGGAGATACACAGAGAAAACTTTCTTTGACATCTCTCATTTCTCCTTTTTGCTGTCCTATTGAGTAAAACATAAGCTGTATAACTTAGTCCAAATGCTGATAGGCATATTAGCCAAAAAGGAATACTGGCATTTGGACCAAGTTACTTAGTGCAGTTACAGAAACGAAAAGCTTTCTCATTCCCAACAGCCCCCCCCCCCCCCCCGCCCCCCACCCCCCCCCCCCGCCCCCGCCCCAGCCAAGGAGAGCCCCTCCTCTGTCAGAAGAGGGACTACAGGAGCTGGGAAGCTGGAGGCTCACACGGGGGCAAGCTCAGGACTTGGAGGAGGAAAAGCAGAACTGCTTTGTTCCTCTTTCGTTTCCCATGGAAATGAACATTTTGGTTTCTTGTCAAAGAAAGGCTATAAATATAAGTTCAAGACGATTTAACTCTACATTTAAACTCTCAGATGGAAACTGATGCTATTTGACCTTATCTAGAGGGTCAGTGTACACATTCACTTTCATAAGTCAGCTAAAAGCTAACTTTGAGATTGCCCAATATAGAGAAAACGAGATTCATTCTGCTTATCTGTCTCTGAGAAAAAGTGAGCCCGACAGCAGAAGCTGCCTC
Source organism: Mustela nigripes (assembly GCF_022355385.1). Classification (NCBI taxonomy): domain Eukaryota; kingdom Metazoa; phylum Chordata; class Mammalia; order Carnivora; family Mustelidae; genus Mustela; species Mustela nigripes. The sequence continues at coordinate 64,032,154 of NC_081563.1, forward strand.
TTTTCTATAAGACAATCGAACTCATTTATTAAATTGGTGAACAATGTGCCATGCGTGCATATGCAAACGACAGGCACCTGTGAACTGACTTACTATTTTTACTGATAATACTGTCAATTAAAGAATTCCAAAACGATCCATACTAACTTGAAAGAGAAAACCATTTAATGAAACATACCTTCAAATCCCAAGGTTATATGACTTTGCCAATTCAAAATTTGTTTTGCTGGCTGTTCAGAGTACAACCCAGGTTTAAACAGCATTCAAGTGTTCAATGATTTGGTTTTTTTAAATTACTGACCGAAAGTAGTCCTTCCTTAGATCAACTTTATCTTCTTTCAACAATATACAAAGGGACAAAACCAGAATGTCATCTCTATAGGCACTAGATACAGTTGATGATTAAACCGAGAAGTGAGTTGGGGGAAATCAGAGGGGGAGACAAACCATGAGAGACTGTGGACTCTGAGAAACAAACTGCGGGTTTTGGAGGGGCGGGGGTGGGGGTTGGGTGAGCCTACTGGTGGGTATTAAGGAGGGCACCTATTGCATGGAGCACTGGGTGTGGTGCATAAACAATGAATTTCGGATCACTGAAAAGAAATAAAATGGAAAAACAAAAACCCAAAAAACCTGTGTAGGATTCCTCTCTCCCTGCCTCTCCCCCACCCCCGGCAACATGACCAATGCAGTCAGCAAAGCCTAGAAGGCTGCCTAAATATTTTCTTGTAGCCTTCGTGTGTTCTAATGTCAAGAGGGGATCTAAACGTTCTCTTCTCAGGCAATTTATCTGTAACCCAGTGTACAGAGTTTCCTCCCACCCCCGTGGGAATGGGAGTGGGTGGATTAAGCAAAAACTGTAAAACAAGACTGACAATTGTAGAAATGTGGTGACCACTAAATCATATGGGAGAAGGTGGTAGAATTTGACTTACGGCAGCTGCTTCCGGAAGGAGCCCATTTAAGCACTGACTCAGGAAGCTCATCCAGCAGACTAAAACAAAATAGAGTAAGATTCAATGAATTTGTTTACGGTCCTGTGATTCACTGTCTTGATTAGGAAACAAAACTCAAGTTCTCTGTCGGTGGGTCACCTGTATTGTCATGCCTTTAAATATTTTTTTTTTTCACCCACCTGGAAGGGGAAAGAGGGTAAGTGGAGGTGGGGGAGATCCTTCAATTCTCACTGACCAGTTTTATATCAATTAGCTAAAAACTGAATGTAGATTTATAGTATAAATGCTTTCATTCAAAGTCTGGACATGCAGAAATGTAGAAGCAGGGAAATCTATTGTGACTTTTTTTTTTCTTAAAAACAGGATAAAAAATCATAGGAAAATTGTATCAGGATTTTCAGGAGATTCTTCCTCAGGTACTTATCCTTGGGAAGGGGCAAATTATTTAATTATTTATGTATACTGTTCTCCATTGGGCAGTGTTTTACGCTATTCTATGATCCAATGGGTTAACAAGTAATATTCAAACCACAAAACAAACAAGAAAAGTCATTATTCTAATCCCTTCTAGTGCTTTAGCTGAAACAAGCACAGTTCTATTAATTTGCCTCAGCCACCAGTATATAAACATGCAACTAAAATTATTGATAGGACTGTCTGACTGACAAACTCGGGCACAGGCAGAATTGCAACAAGAAATGCACTGATCTGGTGTCACCCCACGTCAGGAAAATAAAGGGCATGAGGGAGATACGGTATCACGGCCATATATGCAAGCAGGCCCTTACGAGGAAATTCAGAGTGCACCTTCTTAGAAGTTGAATGACTTATGATTATACATTTCTTACTAGCCGAAGTTTAAAAATGTCTATAGTTTACCTTAATTATAAACTTCACTACATATTAGCTTTATTGCTTAACAGATTTATATTAATCAAATCAAAATGAAGACATTAATGTAAGGGTGCCCAAAATATAAATGGAAGTTATGCTTATTAGCATTATATTTTATTATTTTGCATGATACCCTATTATCATATTTGAATATACACATGTAGGTATATTCTTTAGCTATCAGCACAGAATGCATCTATATGTGAATATGGATAAAGGACTAAAACAAATCACAGTTGTCTTAAAAGAGAAAAATACATAAAATCATCAGAGTTAAAATCCAAGTCTTTAAATATAGCACATTATTCAAATCAGGTGAACTGAGGTGAAAAACTGGATACTGAGATTGTTTATATATGCCCATTACTGTGCTTTGACTTGACCCATATATTGAAAAATGTTGGTTAATACGAGCACATTAATCACTGCAGTAAATAACTGATTAGATGGTTCTAATATTGACTTATATAAATGTGTTCGTTTGGGGCAAGGGGCTGGGATGATCAAGATTCTAAGCGGAGAAATACTTCATATACTATGTCGGTGTTTACAAATGTAAACTGTACTACTCCGCATCTGCAGGCTAGGCCCTCTGTGTTAAGAACTGAGAGCACAGTGAATCTGAAGACTGCTTTCTATGGATCAGCTCGCCTTTTGTAAATTTCTGTTGTGACTCACCTTACTTCAAACACAGCTGCCTTTTCCAATAGCAGTATTGTATCTGCGGACAACTACTGTTGAGCATATCTTAGTATATAATGAAAACTGGCTATTCTGAGCGGCATGCGATTGCTTTCCTGTAGGCCTTATCAGTGAGAAATTAGCAAAATAGTAACATAATCTGTTCTGTCTGACCTAGTTCTCATGCTAACACATTCTAAGTGATAAAAATTGAATGTGGAATATTAAAAGCGTTTATGTGGCTGCAATATCATCTCTAATAGGAACATCTCCTGTAAAAGTTTTGTTTCTTCCTTAAGAAACAAAACACACTCCCTCCAAGACACAGAATTAAAAGGTAAGTTGCTCTCACTTAAAAAATACAAGCCCTCTCTGTCCCGCCTCACTGTCGCTTCCCACAGTTAATAGCAATCACAGCCAATGCAGACTACCTCCGCGTACTTGTACAACGCTGATTTGAAACGACCCTTCCTTGAAAACACCACCACCCAGAATTTAGCTCTGGAAAACACCGCGTAAAAGAACAAACACTTCACTTGACATTCCACGTCACAGCGCACGTGCCGGTGACCCCACAGGTGCTACCTTAACTAATGTGAAGTTGGTCAGGCGTTTGGTCTTTCAAAAAATGTTTTTCAGATTTCAGAAATTTGCTTTGGTTATCATACTGGGTGAATGGCTAGTAATGCCCTTGAATGTGTCCCTTCCGAGCCCCTACCCTCCGGGGTGGAATACCTGCAAATGCGTACTTTGTTTTGGCAGTTTGCACGGCCACAGGGTCCCGCAGGCTCCGCTCCCAGGGCAGCCCCCCACAGGACCAGCGCAGCAGGCAGTAGCCGAGGGTCTCAAGGTCACTCCTTCTGGACAGGGCTGCAGGGGGAGGAAGCATGGAGAGAGAAACAGGAGGGACAAGCAAGTTTTGAGACCTAGAGAAATCACCGAATGAACTACTGCTGATGAAATATGAAAAAGCCAAATGGGCAAACGTGTTTTGTTTGTTCAGCTGGATGAAAACTTAGACGCCTGGGCTTTTGGCCGCAGTCCACAGACAGGCAGTGACTTGTGGCTGTTGAAAGTAAGGGTCAGTTTCCTCGCCTCCTCCAACTTCATCCTTCCTTCGTCTGGCCTGTCACATGAACTTGATCTCCATGGCCTCTGACATGATCCAGACAACCCATAACCTGGCACCGACACTTTCTCAAAGAGCCAAGCAGTAAAACAAAGAAATAAATGTCTGCGGCTAAATTGCTAACATATGTTCCAGGAAGTCCATGGGGTCTGCACTGGTCACGCGGAGACCCTCGGAGTGCAGACTAAACATTGATGGCCTTTCCTGCTCCACTCCCGCAAGGAGCGCTGAAAGCTGGAAGAATATGACAAAACTGCCATCTAGTGTGCAGGATGGAAACACAGGTCTGCCTCAAAAGTCTGCAATTAAATGGGAAGTACGGGATAAAAAAACACCCACTGTTTTGGGGGCACAGCGTTCTTAAAATTTTAACCAATATTTTTAGATATAAATAGTGCTAAGCTGAAATTCTGGTCAAATAGCCTGAACAGAAAAATGTAACCGTGAGATGATGGTGTGCAGGGGTAGCTGGACATAGATCTAGAAGCCACACAGAGGCGTTCAGAATTCAAAATAGGATGGCTTTTCATCAAAAAATACAGAACATTTTCAGGCCACTGTAGATGCCATTTATATCAGACTATTAAGTGCTGTAGACTAATTTTATCATGATTCTTGTGTTTTTTCAAGGTGTCTTATTTGAAAAGATAGTGGAATCTAATGTAAAAGTCAAAATAGAACAACTATTATTGGAATAACAATTAAAGCATTAATGAGATCCCACCAAATGTAATAACCATTCCAAATTGTTCTAACACAATAGGCCGGTATTTACATTTCTGCCCTTACTTGAATGTTCGTCCATCTGTGGGGGGATATAAAATCATCTAAGTGCAATGTGTGGCTATTAAACCCGCTGTAAATAGGTATCCTATTTTATTATCTTTCATTAAATAAACTCTGAAAAGTCTCTCTGTAAACTTGGTTTTTAATTTAAAAAGTCACCTAAGAAGATGTGAGCACATCGTAACTACTTTTGGTTACCACACATGAGTTATTATAAAAGCAGAAGACAAGATTAGCCGTTCCACAGAGTCTATCCTAACTGCTATTAGAGTGTTGGATTATTAAAGGCCCTTCAATCTAGCAGAATGCTACAGTCCCAGGGGCACCGTCTGCTTTTCTCACAAGCTTCGACAATGTCCTAATGCAAGACTTGGCTCTCCTATTAAAATAAAAACACAGTCTCTACCATGCTGTTTGGTCCTGATTTCTTCAGTAATAAATCTCCCCCTAATAATGGAACGGCTCCATTTGCACAGATGTGTGCACAAGTTCCTTTTCGATTATGGCAATTCCTGATTGCCACCACTTAAAAAAAATTCACATCCTCTAATTTTCAAAAAAAAAAAAAAAAAAAAAACACAACAACAAAACAAAACATATTCTGGCACCTGTTTGGATGACATAGGCTACACACAAGAGATTCTTTGAGGAAAAATAATCAGAATTAAAATGGAATAAACCTTTCCAGTCACTTCCCCCCTCCTCCAACGGAGGGATGAACGGATATGAAGCTGTAAGTAATGACAAGTCATTTAGACTTCTGAAGCCAATCTTTCATAAACTGGTGTTCATCTGAAATAGCCCCTTGAGAGTTAACTTTACTTCACTATTATAGTTTGGCCTTATCTACTTAATATATATTATCACATTTTTCAACCTTTATTTTTTTTATTGCCCATATATATTGATAACTATGGTTAGGTAAATGTTTTACTACTATTTCCATTAAAATACATGTAATGCTAGGAAAAAAAAAAATCCTACAGTCACTCTTTCCCACCATTAAAGAGAGACCTCTCCCTGAAATTCCCTCCCAGAGAAACAAATTGCAAAGTTCTGTGTGTTTTAATGATGTTCAAATCCAAGACTCTACCAATGATTTAGTCTTCTTTCTATCTACTGTACAGGGAAGTCATCTTAATACCTGTTAAACTAATTAAAAATAAATATTCTAGATGGCAATATTAGCATCTCCGTTTATGTGTAATTAACACAATGAATTGATCATATACCTTTAATTGACTTTAAACTACATCCTCAAGACATAGATGATATGACAAAAAGGTAATAATTATAAAGCCAGGAATTGGGTATTTGGATATGTATTATACTAGTCGATTATTTCCTATGCATTTGAAAAAAAATTAAATAAAATGGTAAAAATTAAAAAATAAGGATTATATTTGAAGAGAATGATTAATATAGAGCTATAAAAATCCTTTTAGTTTGGAAGTTGAAATATATTATTAACTATTTTGTTTCTGTAGAATTTGGTCTCTGTTTAATTTATTATAATACATAAAGTTCTTCAGTTCAATTTGATAATTAATGTAATCATTAACAGTAGTATATTTTCACATAGATTTCCTAAAAAAAAATCAAACTCTTACTTATGATGGTACTGCTTAGAAATGTAGCATGATTTAGTTATTAATACTTTTCCCCTACACTCCCATGTTAGTTCTAAAACATAATTTAGCATCTAGCTTTTATTTAACTTATTAATGTGGAGCAAAGCAAATGACTCTTCACTGAAAGTCTGTTGTGTTCTCCATTGTTTAACAATTTCTAAATTACAAAGTACTGTCAAGAGTAACAAGAGCTTAAAAAAAAAAGGCATGGGTGGGGACTTGAATTCTATCTCATTAGAAACCAGATTCCAGGAACAGAGGATACTAGAATGCTTAATTAAAATAAAAACAACTGACATGATTTATGGATTTATGGATCTGCTACTGTGCCAGACACTTTAACGCTTTTATATTATTTCATTTAATCATTCTAACAATAATATAAAGTACTATTTAAGCCTGTTGATAAATAAGAAAGTAGAAGCTCAGAGAAGTTAAGCAACTTGTTTAGAATCACGAAGCAAAAACTGACAGAGCTCTGCATTGTAATCCAGATCTCCATCTAACAATTACTTTGCCTCTCCCCTTAGTTTTAGCACCATTCAAACTGCATTACATAAACTACTTGTATAGTTAGGGGAGTACTTGAGGCAGGAATTTTAACTTAACACACCAAAAGACATATGGTTGTTTGGCAGGGAATAACCAAGGTCTGAGGTGCAGCACTAACAAGACTATCCATGCAACTGTCCTGTCACCACACGGTATCTTTGACAAAGTTTCATTCTGGGCCACCTGGGTGGCTCAGTCCGTTAAGTGTCTGCCTTCCGCTCAGGTCATGATCCCAGGATCCCAGGATCCAGTCCCACATGGGCTCCCTGCTCAGTGGGGAGCCTGCTTCTCCCCTGCCTGCCGTTTCTGCTGCTTGTGCGCTCTCTCTCTCTCTCTGACAAAGAAACAAACAAACAAATATTAAAAAAACCAAAAACGAAAAAAAAACCCTATTTCATTCTGATAAAAAAGGGTGTCTGGTAAAACGTGACTTTATCCAGTGTTCAGAGGGTACACTGGATACCATCAGCTCAGCTGGTCAGAGAACAAGATAAGCTAACTGAGAGAATGGGTCTTTATTCTAAAGACAAACTGGAGTAAACATATCTGGGACCAGGTCACCAAATGGAATGCAACAGACATGGGGGGGGGGGGGAAGAAAGCATAAAGGTTAATCCCCAAATGGATCTGATTATTTGCCTAAAGTGTTTTCTGTTTAGTTTTATTTTTATATAGAGTAATATGAAGGATGAAGGAAAACGGGATTTGGTAGGAAATAATACAGTGAACTTGAAAACTTCTGCCTGAAGAAGACAGGACCGGAATGCTCGAAATACTAGTTTATACGCCCTGAAATGACCTAAGAAGGGAGAAAACGTCTGACTGAGATGCTCACCTGAAGAAGTGAACGGTGACTATGTGCAGAACAATTTAGTTTACTCTTCCATTCCCTACTAATAACTTATGTTACTATATTTTGTGACTTAAGATGTATAAAGAGCTGAAAAATTTCACGGTGGCCACGATTTATTACACTTTCAAAAAGGATATTAGGAAAACAGAATGCAATATGTCACATTTCAAATAAAACATTAAACTCAGGTCTCTCTTATTCTTTTAGTACCTTTAAAATTTTAAAACTTAGTTGTTCTCTTTTTTAATGAAACACTATTGTGTGAGGCTTAGGTATAGTTATTCAACAGAGCAAAGGTGTTTTTGTTTTGTCTTGTTTTGTTTACTTTTACTTTTATGTACCCATTCCGGCCCTCCCCTCCCCCACCATCTCCCCTCTGGTAAGCATCAGTTTGTTCTCTAGAGTTAAGAGTCTGTTTCCTGGTTTGCCTCTCTTTCTGGTTTTTTGTTTTTTGTTTTTTCCCTTAGCTTGTTTATTTTGTTTCTTAAATTCCACAAAGGTATCTTACATTTGGCCAACGTGCATTATTATCTCAACCAAATAGTTCAAGACCTATATTAAGGCTTTAAAAGTCATGGCTGACTTTCTAAAAATAGAAAGCAATGGTTTGCTATTAACAGGATTCAAGCTTGATCATTTACCTTAATATCATAATTGAAAAATGGGTTCCCTTTTTTGAATTATTGTTTGAGGAGATAAATATTGTGTAAACTACATCATTTCCTCAAGTTTGGTAACATGAAAATACACTCTCAGTTTATTTCACATATATTTTGTAAGCTGGAGTGCTAGATTAGAGTGAAAGGGAACTGTGCAAAAAATAACACAAGCCTTGGATTTCATCTACCGTAGCAATTGGCAAAAAAAAAAAAAAAAAAAAAAAAAAAAAAAGTATATATCTCTTTCCTTGATACTGAATATATTACACAAACAAATGGACATTTAAAATGCAATTTAGATATCATATTTTATGGTCATCAATGATGTCAAATTAAAACAGATATTATACACTCAATGCAGAGGTCTGAAGTATTTAAAAAAGCTCAATATGTTAAATGCAGTATATCTCTAGAGAAATTAGGTATTGACTGCATGCCTCAGTGAGTAGAAAAATCTACAAAAATCCATACCACACATTGATCCAAATATTGCTTTTTAACATTACTAAGAATGTAACAAATTTTAAAATAGTACATTTGACACAGATATAATTCTCTTTAATTATCAGGCAACAAGCCCAAAATATGTCAATGTTTATACACGTTAGTTTTTATGAAGAAGAAAAAATTAATAATAGAAGAGAGAGATAAACCGAATGTATATGACTCTAATTTTACACTAAATGAAGCATTTCAGCCACTCAGAAAATACCTCTAGGTCATACAAGAGAATTGAGTCTGGAAGAATAACTGCAATTTTGAAAAGGCATACAGTCCCGGGGACGGTCGTTCCCCGATCTGGCCATCTCTATCTATCTCTATTCATACATTTTGGTTTGTAATGATACAAGCTGCCTTCCTTCTACATAAAGTTGAACTAGAAAATGCTAAGGGAAACTGGTGATTGGTACCTTCTACAACTCCTTCATTAGAAAAAACCAACTAACCCACAGAAGAATGAGAGTCGGCTCTGGTTTCTGAGTACGCACTACAGCAAGTAGGAGAGATGTGATAGGTGAATGGTCTCTGTTAAGTGGCTAATTCCTTAGTCAAGTCTTCCACTGAGTCTTAAATATTTCCCTGGGCCTGACCTGACATACAGCAACTGCGTTGACAACTGGAGGTTCTATTTCCTAGAGATAACTTGTTTTGCTCTTTATGTTTTCCTTCGCATTATCTTTCTCACTATTTATTTGATCTCCCAGCTGGACTGCTATAGAAAAGATTTTTCTGAGATTAAACTACATAGTGACTGTGCTGAAAGTAAACACGTGAATATTTATGAATCTGACCTTCTACATTTAACTACAGGATTTATGGCCCTGTTTATTCTGGTGTCTAGAAATGACTAAATGATTATTTCATTTCTAATAAATTCCTAAAGTAAAATGTTTTATTTTGGAAAGTTAAATGCAAAACGTTAGGAATGAATGGCATTCAAACATTTGAGGATATCAAACCCTTCACTTTATATATCAGACTGAGTCTGCATATAAAAACTTCAGCAAAGATACATATTTATATGTATTTATGTATGTACGTGTGTTTATGCACATGCATCTATGCACGTATGCGTATATAGTGGACCCTTAAAAATGCGAATGTAAATTGCCTGGGTCCACTTATATGCAGATTTTTTTTACAGCACTGTAAATGTATTTTCTCTTCCTTGTGATTTTCTTAGTAACATTTTCTTTCTCTAGCTTACTTTATTGTAAGAATACAGTATGTTATACATATAACAGAAAAAAAATATGTGCTAGGTGCCTGGGTGGCTCAGTTGGTTAAGCATCAGCGGGCAGCCTGCTTCTCTCTCCCCCTCGGCCTGTAGCTCCCCGGTTTGTGCTCTGTCAAATGAGTAAATAAAATCTTTAAAAAAAAATGTGTTAATTGGCTGTTATCTGGTAAGGCTTCTGGTTATCAGTAGGCTATCAGTGGTTAAGTTTTGGGGGAGTCAAAAGTTATACATGGATTTTTTTTTTATTAAAGATTTTTATTTATTTTTTTGATAGAGATCACAAGTAGGCAGAAGGCAGGCAGAGAGGGGGGGGGAAGCAGGCTCCCCGCTGAGCAGAGAGCCCGATGTGGGGCTCGATCCCAGGACCCTGAGATCATGACCTGAGCTGAAGGCAGAGGCTTAAACCACTGAGCCACCCAGGTGCCCCTATACATGGAATTTTAACTGTATGGGGAGTCAGCACCCCTAACCCTTGTTTTCTTCAAGGTTAACTGTATATATATGTATATCTATGTAGACATCTGTATCTACATATAGGTCTAAGTAGATAGAAATATACCTAGAAGTTTAGTGTAAATTCTATTTTAAATGAAGTAAGGGAATCTACTTTTTTTTTTTTAAAGATTTTATTTATTTATTTGACAGACAGAGATGCCAAGTAGGCAGAGAAGCAGGCAGACAGAGAGAAAAGCAGGCTCCCTGCTGAGCAGAGAGCCCGATTCGGGGCTCGATCCCAGGACCCTGCAATCATGACCTGAGCTGAAGGCAGAGGCTTTAACCCACTGAGCCACTAGGTGCCCGGGAATCTACTTTTTATAAGAATCCTGTGAAACCTTGATAAAAATGAATTATTCACTCCAGCATACAACTTTCTAGCAGATACCAAAAATATGTAATATAGGCACTTCCCTGAACTATCCTCCCAGGAAGTAATACCATCTTTCTACCATCATTCTCAGTTCAGTCTTCTCCCCAGAGACCTAGCATGGTGAAATCTACCCAACTCATCAACATGTGTTATTATTTAGGGAGGAAAAAAACTTAAATGGACTCCAGAATAAAAAACGGTTTAAATCGTTCTTGAAGACAGCACAATGAAAAGCCCTCAACAACGTAATGACTGTAGAAGACGTTTAGAATTACCATAGTCCAAACACTGATTCAACTAACATGTAACAATTCTACTTCCCATTCTGCAATCACAATTGTTTCTTAGCACTTTTAATATAATAGTTAATATCAGAGAGCTTCAGTATGAGAGCTATCAGTTATAGTAATAAGGGGCCCAACCATAAGTGAATGTCATTTAACATGCCTGAGCCAATGCTTAAGAATCTGTATGATGAATTTCCAGTTATACTGCAATGAAAAAAGTATTTCTGGGTTTTTGCAAATTCTTCCATACTAATAAATCTGGCTTTCACTTGGAATGAAAGAACTTTAAACTGAAAAAAAAATGTATCAGTAAGCATTCGACTCTTACATTTCTTATAATTAAAGCTATGTCCCATTTATATCTTTAAATGCTCACTGACTCATTAACAATGTAAATGGTGAAAAATTATACAATATTACTAAATTTCTTGTGATCATTACTTTTCCAACTCTCTTATTCTTGAAAAAAAAAAAAAATGTAGTGGTTCCCGTTACTCTGATAAGGAATATAAAGAGTAATTTTCACTTCAGAAAATTTAACCTATGATTCTTCCTGGAAGGAAGGTATGCAACTGACACACCTGTTTCACTTTTTCACTGGCTTACCTTACACTAGTGTGGGTTTTAACTGCTCTGGAAAATGATCAAGACCCCCCACATTATATGGCCGATGGTCCTTTTAATAGAAAAGGCAATAATATACAGTTGTTTGCACCAACTAAAATTCATCAGAAAGTATCAGTTTAGGGTAACAGTTCAACAGCCATTAACAAGTGCAAATGTGTAATTACCTTTTAGTGACACGGGGTCCTTTTGAAGCTGTTTTTAAATTATTTTTATGGTTTAGTATATTTGAAAATACTTATATAAATAAAGTTTACAAAGAATATAATTTTGAAAGGCAAACTTTTTCAATAATCACCATTTTTTTTTTACTAGCATAACATTAGAATTGACTTTTTGTCTTGCTGACAGAGCAACTAAGAAAGTACAGTTGCATTGACCATATTGATTGTGAACAAAGCAACCATCAGTGGGACTCTGCACCATATATTTTCAATATTGACCTCCTACTTCCTTTTCCATGGCTTTCTGGGTCGGCTATTGGATTTGGACTGCAGTGTAATAAACAGCTAAGGTTTAATTAATGGTAAATGAATACAAGACATAGGTTATGACTTTAACTAATTAGGGAATTGTTGAATTAAGTCTGCCTTGGAATGCAAGGCAGTACAATCAATATCCAATAAAAGGACTATGTATGTAATTTACCTGCAAATGTGTTTCCAATACCATCAAAGTGAGTTTAAATAAGTAAGATATATGAAAAGCGACTAGGAGAGATTTCCACAAGTTAACACTTTATAGTTTCAGAAGAGATTTCCTTATTGTTGAGAGATGGTATCTTCTAAAACTCTGATAAGGACCAGGTGAAAAACAGGAATAATTCTTCCCATGTGCACCTTTACCAAATCTGTAATACTAGTGACAGCATACAAATTCACTTGCTGACCTCCAAGTTTAACCTATACAAACTACTGATTTTCTGCCCCAAATCAGCATCAAGTTTTGCTTACTTGACACCCTGTTGCACCCTTCTCACTTTTCACAATCTCTGTCTCTTCCCTCTGGTAGAAGAAATATTCATTGACATACAGGAATTCACTACTTTCAATAAAAATCTTGGCAATGTTCTTACTCTTCAAACTGACTATGCAAAGGTCATTTCATGGGCCTTATTACTCTTTAATCATTTTTCCGAAATAAAATTAAGAAAAAGAAGAAACCTACCTACTCCCTTGTGGGCATCCACGCTGGTAAACTCTAGTGTCCCATTATGGCCTTTTCTAGGATTTTCCTGATACTGTTTGTGGTTCCCATTGGGACAATATCTGTAGCAAAGTCCATAATCTGCAAGATAAACCTGGAAGACATGAACAGAGAAATGAGTAATGCTTTTGTCCTCTGAAAATATAACCTTTATAATTAAGTCTTAAGAAACTGATAGGTTCAGAACAGCCTCAGATCTACATTTTATTAAACCAAATGGTGCCTCAGGATAAAATATATACAACTGGGGGCCATAACAACTTTCCAGCTTAAATCCTTGTTCATCATGGGCATATCTTGTTTCTGAGTTGACTTAGATTTTAGTCCTTTTTATTTTACTCTAAATTCTCTTCCCTCTAGGTAGGCATCTAGACATCATAAACTACAATAGATTGTTTTTTTTTCCTTTTAAATCCATATTCATACAGCTTACAAGGCCTGCCTTTTCTTACAACCCCTCCCTTAAACATAAACATGTTTTAAGCAGGGAGGGGAGAGGAGAGCAAACAATCTAAAAACATAAACCTAATGTTATAGGAAACTCCATTAACAAGAAGTATAAAAACAGTGAACAGACTATAAGAGGTAATGACTCTTTAAAAACAACAACAACAACAACAACAACAAAAAACCACCATCATGTTGCCCGCATTTAAGATGGAACATCAATGCAGTACTTTTGGCCTTTCAGACCGATCCATATCATCACTGTTATCTTTGTAAGTCAGTCAGAATTGCAAGCCGGGTCTCCAAACAGAATATAGATTGTTAAAAGTCAGATGGCAATTCAAGTGAATTTTTCTCAGATTACTTTTGGAGAGAGAAAGAAGGGGGAGAAGTAGTTTTACAGATACAGCATGCCCTGAATAGGGAACTGACAGGACTCGACATTCATCCTCATGTGTAGCCAGAATAGAGTAGTTCCCAACTACATTACCAGGCTCCTTCCCAAAACAAAGCAGTTTAAAATTCTTAAATGTGTTGTTTCACATGTATTTCTTTAAAACAGGGGGACTGAGGCAACATATCCTGATACAGCTTCAAGACAACAGAGTATTGCAATACAACTTGTGCTTTAAAATATAATACCTATTAAAAGAAAATTTAGTGTTGAGTTTTAATCTAAGTTTTTGGTTTTATGATAGCCGAAGAAGGAGACAATTTGACCTTCAAAATATAAACAGCAGAGTTTTCTTCATTTGATGGAGAATATAGCTTGCTGGAGTGTCTGGAAACATGGTATTTCAGTTTTCTCTCCCTCGCCCACAGACACTATTTCTCAACATGGCCTCAGAAGTAACCGATCCCTCTGCCCTAAATAACTAGACTCCAGGATCAGATGTGTAACTGGTTGCTTGCTCTCACTATTTATCATGCACTCTATTTAGTTCAAGAACCAAACAGACTTCACTTTGCAAAGTAGATACCCTGCAAACATATATACTGGTAATTCAGCAAATGGAAACATTTTAAATACACTAGAGTAATTTACTACTATTTACTATAGGCAAATCATAAGAGACTCAACTCTAGGGAACAAATTGAGGGTTGCTGGAGGGGAAGAGGTTGGGGGATGGGGTAACTGGGTTACCTTAATTACATTAAGGGGGGCACTTAATGTAATGAGCACTGGGTGTTGTATGCAACTGATGAATCACTAAATTCTACCCCCAAAACTAATAATACTCTATATGTTCACTAAATTGAATTGAAATTAAAAAAAAAATTAATTAAAGAAAAAAAAAAGACCTATCAAGAAGTTTTTCAGGTAGTCATTAGTCACACACACACACACACAAGTCAGACCTAAAACTTACGGAGTGCCTAATATGCTTCAGGTAGCATGCTAAGAGGTTAAAATTTTATAGGTAGGTACCATCACCTCCATTTTACTCCAGGACAAACTGAAGCTTAGTGAGATTATTTGATTTGTGTAATAAGGTGGAGGCAGAGTCTGACACCAGAGTCTTCACTCTCAATCACTGTCAAAGGGAAACTGCACTGGACAAGCTACACAGACAAGGAAGACTTTATTCAAAGCTACTGAATAAGAGAGAGAGACTGCTGCAACTGGGTGGGGAGTTTGAACTCAATTCTGCTAAAACAAAAAATGGGTAAGTTTTAAAGTGCAGGGGGTGAGGTAGTGAACTAACTGCAGGAGGTTAAAGGAAGGCTGGTCAGCGGGACTAGGGCTGTCCATGTTGTTAATTGATGTGTAGGTTCCCACCCTCTCTCAGAGTCAAGGGGATAAGGGCACAATCTTTCTTAATCACGACATTTTAAAGGGATGGCTCCCAGGTCTGTGACAAAGACATTCCTGGTTACAAAATGGACAAGAGGCTGGGAAAAGATTTACATCTCAGAGGCACAGAGAAAAAGCTTACAGTTTCATGTTTTCTAAGGTAAATGCTCTTAAAAAAAGGACAGGGTCCTATAATCCAAAGAAAATTACCTTAAGTTCAGTTAAGCTAAAGACAAGAAGCTAATAGTATAATAAAAAAAAAAAAACAAAACATATGCCAACCACTTGACTCAGAATACAGTAAGTAATTCATTTGAATATTGCTGCACTGGACACATGATAAAGACGCCTCTTTGAAATAATGATTTCATTTCCTTTGGATATACACCCAGAAGTGGATTCTTGGATCATGTGGTAGTTTTGTTTTTAATTTCTTGAGCAACCTCCATACTGTCTTCCACAGTGGCTGCACCAGTCTGCATTCTCGCCAACAGTGCACCAGGGTTCCCTTTGCTCCACATACTCCCCAATACTTGTTACCTCCTCTTTTTGGTAATAGCCTAACTGGTGTGAGTTGATACCACATTGTGGTTTTGATTTACATTTCTGATGATTTAGGGATGCAGAATACCTTTTTATATACCTGTTGGCCATTTGGATGTCTTCTTTGGAAAAGATGTCCATACAGGTCCTTTGCCCATTTTTTAGCTGGGTTGTTTTGGTTCATTTTTGTTATTGAGTTGCAGGAGTTCTTTGCATATTTTGGATACACCCTCATTGGATATGTGATTTATGAAAGTTTTCTCCCATTCCATAATTGCCTATTTTGTTGATGATCTCCTTCACTATACAGGTTTTTAATTTGATATAGTCCCACTTGTTGATTTTTGCTTTAGTTGCCCTTACTTTTCATATCAAATCCAAAAATCACTGGAAGACCAATGTCAAAGAGCTTCTCCCTGTTTTCTCCCAGAAGTTTTATGGTTTCAAATCTTATGTTCAAGTCTTTAATCCACTTGGAGTTAATTTTTGTGTATGGTGTAAGATATGGGCCCACTTTCATTCTTTTCCATTAGCTGTCCCATTTTCCCAACACCATTTAAGAGATCATCTTTTCCCTACATATATATATATATATATATATATATATATATTCTCAGCTTCTTATCAAAGATTAATTGACCATATATGCAAGAGTTTATTTCCGGAGTCTCTATCCTGTTGCATTGATCTATGTATCTCTTCTTATGCTAATACCATACTGTTCTGATTACTGGAACTTTGTAACCCAGTTTGAGATCAGGAGGTGTAAGGCCTCCAACACTGTTCTTCCTTCTCAGGATGACTATGGCAATTCAGGATCTTTTGTGATTCCAAACAACTTTTAGAATTGTTTTTCTATTCCTGCGGAAAAAGGCCACTGGAAATTTGATAAGGACTAAATTGAGTCTATTGATTGCTCTGAATAGCATGGACCTTTTTACAATTTTAATTCTTCCAATCCATCAGCATGGAATTTCTATTTATCTAAGTCTTCTTCAGTTTTTGTTTTTTTTTTTTTCATTAGTGTTTTGTAGTTTTCAGCACATAGTTCTTTCATGTTCTTGGTTAAATTTATTCCCAAGTATTTTATTCTTTTTGATGTTATTATAAATGGGGTTATTTTAATTTCTCTTTCCAATAGCTCATTGTTAGTGTACAGAAACACAACTGATCATTGTATACTGATTTTGTATCCTGCAACTTTACTGAATTCATTTATTAGTTCTAATAGTTTTTTGGTGGAGTCTAGGGTTTTCTCTATATAGTAGCACATCACCAACAGAGAAAAATTTTACTGCTTCCTTTCCTATGTGGATGACTTTATTTTTCTTGCCTAATTGCTCTGGGTAGGACTTCCAGTACTATATTTGTTCACTACTATACTTGTTCTGTGGCCTAACATATGATCTATTCTAGAGAATGTTCCATGTGTGCTTAAGAAGAATGTGTATTCTGTTGCGGTTGGATGGGATGACTTATATATGTCTGTTAGTCCCATCTGGTCTAACATGTAGTTTAAGCCCAATGTTTCCTCATTGATTTTCATCTGGATGATCTAGCCTTTGTTGAAAATGGGATACTGGAGCCCCATATTATTGTAGTGTTGTCTGTAGGTGGAGTCTACAATCTGTTAACATATGCTTTATATATTTGGTGCTCCAATATCAGGTGCATAATTATTGGTCTTAATAGAGAGCTGCAGGCAGAATTTAAATAATCATGGAATGCTATCAAACAGTGGTAGAACAAACAAATATCTATCCCACCACACCCAATATAACCTCCCCTGTTTTTTTAGTTTGTTTTTAATCTACTAGTGCAGCATCTGGCTTAAAATATTTATATTCTATGAGAACTGGATGAATTCTCTAATCAGTATTATAGATCTTGATGCACTAATGAAGAAATAAAAGAGTGACTGCATTTGGTAAGCAGAGATTTTGGTATATGGAAAGTCAATAATTTGTCCCAAGTAATCAAAATGTTGAGAAATTAATTTGATACGAATTAGGTCAAAGTGAGAATTTCTATGAAGATGCAGTAGTAGAAAAACACAGTCTAAAATGCTTTCAGAACAGTTCAAAAAAGAAAAAAAGGCTGGGAAATATTGACAAACAAGGTAAGGAGGGAAGGAAAGGAAGAAAATTTGTTGAGGTTCTACTTATGTGATAATCACTGGGCAAAGTACCTTTCACAAGTTATGCCATTAATTCCAGGCAACCTCCCAGCCAGGTAGTATTGGTCTCATTTACATATGAGGAAGCCAAACACCCCAGTAATTAAGTGCCTGTCTAAGTCATCGCTAATAAAGGATGAAAGCAGGATTCAGTCCCATGCCAATATAACATCAAGGTCCATGTTTTTTAATATTGTATAGAATTTGGGGTTCTGTCCATTTCTGAAATTTTGTTGAAGTCAAAAATAAGTTTAAGCAGAACTTCATCCACAATAAGGTTTGCAGTCTAGGTCCTATTTTTATGTGTCCTTGAGCTAAGAATGATTTTTACATTTTTATAGGATTATAAAAAAAAAAAGAAAAGAAAGAAAAAAAAAGAATATGCAGCAGAGACCCATATGTGGCCCACAGAGCTCATAAAAGCCTAAAATATTTACTATCTGGCTCTTTACAGAAAAAGTTTGCCAACCTCTAATCTAAAATAAAACTTGCTTTCTAGTTAACTTTTTAAATATTATCTTTCTTTTTCCTGTGAAATAAAAAATAACTAGTTAATATTTTCCACTTGAAGTGTAAACATATATATACTATCCCTAGTTTAAGACAAACTTATAGGGGGAAACTGAAGAGAACCAAGATCAAGTAGGAAGTGATTATTTGCATTGTAATCATACTAAACATAGAAAAATGTAAGTATCTAGCTCCCTAATGCATTTTAGTTTTTTTTAAAGATATTATTTATTTGAGAAAGGGAGAGGGCGTGAACAGGGGTGAGGGGCAGAGGAAGAGAGAAGCAGACTCCCCACTGAGCAGGGAGCCCAATGCAAAACTCAGTCCCATGACCTTGAGATCATGACCTCAGCCAAAAGCAGATGCTTAACCAACTGAGCCACCCAGGAGCCCCTCCCTGATGCATTTTTAGTGACTTTCTTTTTAAGTGACTTTCCTGAATTTAGTAATCATTTCCTTTCTCCATCAGTAAAAGAAGAGCCCTGCTTGCCTCTCCTTACTCTAATTCCATAGATCTTTCTATTACACTGCATTACTTCTCACATTTCCACATGGTACTCATTTTCTTCTCATCTTTCTTAGATATTGTGTTTTATTCCAACTTCATGAGGTTGGTAGGGAAGAAGCATCATTATCCACTCTTAACAGATAAAAAAATAATGTGTTACACACAAATAATGCAAGTCACCCAATGCCAAGTACAGCTTCTTCAAAGTTTTATTGTTTTAGTGAATTGCTCAGGCTCTCCAACTTCCCCACTCCAAAAAACCTCACTAAATCTGAACTAAGGTTTACATGGACATTTGGCTTTGATATTTTACTACTGAAAAGGTAGTGTGGCAGCCACTGAGGTCCAGTCCCATCCAGAAAGAACTGACCTTTCACCTATGAAGACGGCAGTAATTTGATGACCTCGAGTGACAAGGGCCATCGGGAATAGCTATGGCATGTAAGCCAAGGCCACAGTCTTCCTAGGCCACACCTGCCAAACAATGATCACAGTGGGGGTACTGTGTGGCCATTGCTGCCCAAGGGGCTCTTCTAATGTACACTCTCTGCTCTGAGGCTTCTTGTCAGAACTCTATCACAGTTTGAGCTCTCCCAGCCCAATTCTTACTGTTCCCTTTCCACTCACAGGGATCATATCAACATCCTACTCTCAAAGGTTCCCCTGTCCAATCTTGCTTTTTCTCTTTTTGTTTTTCATAGGTAACATAGTTGCTTCCCCGATTAAGGACTTGCACCCCTAATTCTATCTCAGCATTGGACCTCTGAGAATTGGATTTGGCACAGGTGGTCAGTAAATCAGCCTTCATTAAAAGCACTAACCAAATAATGATGAAAACAAGTTAGACTTTGATGTCCATGAAGAACACAACTTTCCTATACTGAACAGGACTGTCTCAGACATTCTTTCCCTTTTACCTAACCAGATCTGCACCCATATGTGCCACATTCTCAAGTTCTGCACTCCGTTAAACCTTTACTTCTCACTGCCTTCGTTTCCTAAGGTGGGAAGCTCTTACATTGCTTCGTTTTTCCAAATGGATGGGTAGAACTCGTGATTATAGAACACACTGTGATAGGTCCTCTTTGCCTTCTACCCCAGCCCTGCACTCACACTTCACAATTCCTGGGTTGACCACCTACCCTTGAATCCTATTCTGGTTCGGACATTCTTTTAACCACAAAGCAACTTATTGGGTTTTCATTTATGGTCCACACGGATTAACTAATTAAAAATGTATAGTTATTTAGCTTTTCTTTTCTTTTTATGGGGGGAGGAGGCAAAGGGAGAGAGAAAGAGAGAATCTTAAGCAGTTCTATGCCCAGCACAGAGCCCGATTCAGGGCTTGATCTCACTACCTTGAGATTAAGACCTGAGCCAAAATCAAGAGTTGAATGCTTAACTGACTGAGACACCCAGGTGCCCCTCGGTTTTCTTTTATTTAAGCCTTGGCTCCAGATTTATAGACTGCAAGCTCTGAGGGGACAAGCGGCCAGGATAATGTACACATTTTTGTATCCATGACAGTACCTACTCATAAGTCCTTCTGCACAGGCTTAAATAATTTTCTACTGATTTGACTTCATGGTAATAATTGGGAAAATTGAAGTAAATTCTTTCTCATAGCCACCTGAGTGCCAAGAATGATAAACCATTGAGAATCATACATTTACAAATAAAAGAAAAAAAAAGAATGCATATTTATTGAATGCTTGCCATGTGAAAGCATTAAGTGCTTAATAGAAGTCAAATCATTTAATCCTCATGACCTTAAAAGAAGGTTATTTTAAAATTTCTTAAGGTTGAGAAAATTGAATGAGAAAAGTTAGGTGCTCTGTGCAAAACAAACTTATATAGCAAGGGACAAAGTTGAAAGTGAACCTAAATCAGTCTGATCAGAGGATGAGTTTTTTCCATGCCTCACACAGAAAAAGGAAAGATGATATAAGCATATCTACAGATCCAAAGATAACATTTACTTTGAGAAAAGTATAGCAGATTTAAATTTAGTAGTATTTTAGAGCAAGGGGAATTTATTTCTAATTTAGGGGTTTAGACAAAGAAACATTTAAGTTGGGCCTTGACAAATATCTAAGATTTCCAAAAATGAAGACAGGAAAAAGAAGTAACCCAAGAAGGAAAACCAGAGAATAGGTCATTGTAGTTTGGAGGGCAGAGGTTATTGGAAATCTAACACAAACCAGAAAAACTGATTAGCAGAAAGCTTCTAAAGTCATGTTAAGAAGCTGGAACACAATTTTTGCATAAATCCAAGTCACCAAAGGTTTTTGGCAAGGAAAGGTATTATCAGTAGTGGCAGCTCCAAAACGAGGAAATAGAAGCAGAGAATCCAATTAAGAGAATGTAACAATAGTCCAGACAAAGGGCAATGGGAGGGCGGACTTGCTCACTGGTGAACGGTGAACGAAAGAAGGGAGACAAAGAAGAACCATGGTTCTTGGATACGAGGACCAATGTGAACGAAAGAAGGGAGACAAAGAAGAACCATGGTTCTTGGATACGAGGACCAATGACAACTCTAAAAATGGTGTGGCTGGCCACTAAGTGAGGATTCAGTGTATAAAGGAAACAGGTGGAAGAGGTGGTTTGGAAAGAAAACGATTTATTCATTTTTGTACCAAAAGCAAACTAGTTGATTGGTGGCTAACACCCTAACCCAACCAGTTCCTGCTTCTTTCAGTTTATGCAAAATTGAGTGACATGCTCATAACTGATGGAAAAAGCAAAGGACCTCTTCCCCATCAAGAGTCAAATCTGCTGCCTTCCTGCTCCCCAAGCAACCAGGAATCCTAAGCACCAAGCAGCCACAATGGCTCAAATGGAAGCATTTCTCAACACTTGGCGTGATGGACAGGGAAATATGTCAGCTAGAGAAAGAATGCAAGGGGTTATGGAGATGAGAGAGAAAAAAGCAAGACACAAGGTGAACAACTGGCCAGTGGGATGTAACCATCCACGAAATCACATTACTACTTTACCTCCATTTTGCAGGCTACTTATACATTAGAGATGTATATTCAGTCCCCAAAATGGGATTTACTCTTTAAGAACTTCAATTTTTGTCATACACTCTCATATCTTATTGTAATTTACACTATTTTATACAATTTTTTTAAAGATTTTATTTCTTTATTTGACAGATCACAAGTAGGCAGAGAGGCAGGCAGATAGGGAAGCAGGCTCCCTGCTGAGCAGAGAGCCCGATGTGGGGCTTGATCCCAGCACTCTGGGATAATGACCTGAGCCGAAGGCAGAGGCTTTCACCCACTGAGCCACACAGGCACCCCTAATTAAATCCTTTTCTTTAACACACCTTGTTGTATCAAGAAATATATCTGTTAAGTTCTCATTATCAGAGGCTGGTGGAAATTATACTCTGGAGGGAGACAGTCACTCTTCAGGACTTTTTAATTTTTTATTTTTATTATTTATTTATTTTTTAAAAAAGATTTTATTTATTAATTTGACAGAGAGAAATCACAAGTAGACAGAGAGGCAGCCAGAGAGAGAGAGAGAGGGAAGCAGGCTCCCTGCTGAGCAGAGAGCCTGATGTGGGACTTGATCCCAGGACCCTGAGATCATGACCTGAGCCGAAGGCAGCGGCTTAACCCACTGAGCCACCCAGGCGCCCGTCAGGACTTTTTAAAATGGAAATTTAGAAAACATTTTGAAAACTCTAGCAAGAATGTACAGACTTACTCAGCAACTTTGAAGACTCTTTAAAAGAAGCTAGTATTTATCTTATTGAATAAGGTATAATATTTCCCCATTCTATCTACAAGATACTATAACGTGAAAATCTTCGCAAGAAACTAAATGGTTACTAATGAAAATCACTATATGTCAGAAGAGGAGTAAAGCATGCGATGTGTAAGCAGTACGTTTATGTTCACAAACATCCCTCGCGTCTGTTAAAAACTTATATGCAACCTCACAGATGCTACTACAAGCTGATATAAATCTGTGCTTTTTATTCTTTTATTTTATAGCATTTTTTGTTTTTCAACTTCCCTACCTTGTTTTGCCAGTAACGTTGCATTCCCGCTATAGAGTCTAGACAAAATAGTATGAGTTTTAAAAGGTGCCAGCTTATTTTTCAAACATGATGCTTATTAGAATAAACATGAAGATATATTTTGTTAAAACTGCAGTCTGACCTTATCTGAGCCGTAAAAAGGCTGCCATTTCTGTTTTCTGATGGATGCAACATGCAGTTTTTCTTAAGGGAAAAAAAATCTGTTTTAGGTGCTGGAGGGTTTTTTCCCCCCTCTTAGATCTCAAAACTACCTACTCGATTTCAAATCTTAAGTTTTATCTTGTTTTTTTTTTTTTTTTATACGTGATATTCATGGAGAGTAAGAGACTTAAAGATACATCTGTGGTTAACATATGAGGAAACGACAGAAGAGATGGGCCTCCTATCATGATGTCTTCAAGGCATCTACTGCTCCCTTGGGCTCAAGTCGATGGCTCCTTGAAATGATGCTGAAGATTCAAGGACCATAACCAAATATTGAGGTATTTAGCAGTATTCTAAATGTATTTGTGTTTTGAGCCCATGACCTGTTTTTCTATTCCAACCCAGTTCTTTTAGCAATATGTGAAAGCTTATTTGATCAAACAGGGCTATGACTTAATATGCTATCCAAACTTTTGGGGGAAATTCCTTCAACAGATCTTATGCTAGCAATTGCTTCTTTACTAAAAATGCCTTTCACCCACAAAAGAAAACCTTTCCAATTACAGTCTCTTTCCAATCTGTCCTGATACAAGTTCTCAAAAATTATATGAAAGAACCTATAATACACTTTCTAATTTCCAACATGATAACAAAGCACATAACTTGTGTCTGTCCTTATACAAAATAAATAGGCAATGGGAGAGGATAATCTGAATTGCATCCAATTTATGGTCTTCCTTTTTGTCTAAGTCAAATCGGAACTTGAGACTGATCAGCATGTTGGTAAACATTCTCAGAGTTTGGTGTATCTGTACATAGCAGATACTCACAAAATGTTAGCTGACAGAATTTGATGGCCATTGCTATAATCTTATAAATAGGTTCACCAAGTGGAAGTCACATCTACATAAAACACAGCTAACCAACATTCAAACTAGCTGTCCTGTTCCATATTAACCACACAGTTCACTGATTTCAGAGACGGCATTTGAGGTTTCCAGCACCAATGCCATTCATACACACACAGTTTTTTGTTTTTTGTTTTTGTTTTTTTTTTAAAGAGAGAGAGAGGGAGGAGGAAGCAGGCTCCCTGGCCACCAGAGAGCCTGATGTGGGACTCGATCCCAGGACTCTGAGATCATGACCTGAGCTGAAGGCAGAGGCTTAAACCACTGAGCCACCCAGGCAGCCCACACACACAGTTTTTTAACAGCCCCTAGACAGGGGTACATCTTAACCCACCCAATTTATGCAGCTTAGTGAGTTGATTCAGAATCCAGAAATGCCATTTTCCCATACTAACTAACTAAAAAACAAACACACACACACCTTATATATATAGCCTTTTGTGACACAGGGTGCTCAAATATTCTTTGGTCATGTACGCATCTGGCCTTCAGAACTAGAAATGATATGACCAGTAGGCACTCAGTAGACACTTAATAAGCCTGTACTGATTATAGAAAAACACTAATTTTTTAACAGCATTAACTCTCTTGGGAGCCACCTTCTTGAGGATAGGTAATTTGCTAAATGGGCCATCCTATATTTACACTGCACATACACTCCTAAAATGTGAACTCTTTCCCTTATATAGAAAACAGACCCTGGATGTTCTGGTCCCTACAACTGGAGGGAAGTCTATCATTAACCTACACATCTGGGGAGAATGACACTTATTAAATCCAACTCATTACCATCTTCTTAATATCTAACCAGAACATCATCATGTCTAAAGAATTCCTGGAAAGCAAAGTAAGATATGGTTATCTTTTGTCATAAGTATTAAAATAATGAAATTATCATCTGGCTATTACTTACTGAGTGCTTGATATGTGCCACTTATTTGTCTAACTCTTTCACATGTTTGAATCACTTCTTCTCCCTCTGTGAGGGAGATACTATTATCCTTATTTTCAGATGTGGAAACAGAAACACAAGGTGAAATGATATGGCAAAGCAAACAGCTAGTAAGAGGCAAAACCAGGAAGGTTTTTGGAGCTCACTTCCTTAACTATTTTTATACTGAGTCTCTATTGAAAGTATGCAAATAGTTGCCATCTTTCTCCATTAAACCTTTTGCCTGGGATCAGGAGAAAGTAAACCACCCTTTTTTAATTTTAATTTTTTTAGAAGATTTTATTTATTTGAGAGGGAAAGGCCATAGAGAGAGAGGGAAAAGCAGGCCCCCGCTGAGCAGAACACCTGACGTGGGGCTTGATCCTGGGACTCCAAGATCATGATCTTAGCTGAAGGCAGATGCTTAACCTGACTGAGCTACCCAGGTGCCCCCACAACCTTTTTTTTTTTTTTTTTAATATCTTCTAATTCCGAACGAGGACATTTAGCTCCAGAATAAACAGAAAATCCCACCACACATGGGCAAGAATTAACTGCCCAGAGATCCCATGTGTAAGAACGAATCTCGTTAGAAACACTAGCTGATCTGACCTGGCCAGAGTGGCCCTAGGAACAGTAAAAGAGAGTACTTTTCTCTCCCCTCTGTTCTAACTTCCCCCCACCTTTTTTCCCCTATCCTGGTGCTCACGTATGTCCAAAATACACTGGTATTCATGCTCAAGAGAATGTTCTGTTTCATGTAAGTTATATGAAACAGAACATTTTCCTGAGGTTTTTATTAAAATGGTTTGGAAAATCTCAACTTCCACGTGAAGATTTGTCTAGGTCCCTGCATTAGTTTTGCAGGGCTGCTGCTCTAACAAGGTACCACAAACTGGGTAGCTTAAATGATCACCGAAATGTCCTTCTAGTCCTCATCTTCTAGTCCTCGAGGCTCCCAGCCTCCCCTCAAGATGTTCTCAGGGTTGGTCCCTGCTGAGGGCTGGGAGAGATGATCTATTCATGCCTCTCTCCTAGCTTCTGGTGATCTCAGGTGCTCCAAGTCCATAGAAGGCCTTCTTCCTGTCTCTTCGCTTGTCTTTCCTCTACTCATGTCTGGTCTGTCTCTATGTCCAGGTTTTCTTATTTATAACCTCAACTGTACTAGATCCTGGCCTTCCCAAATGACCTCATCCTAACTCAAAAAGACCCTATTTCCAAATAAGGTCACATTTATAGAGACTGGGGGTTGGGACTTCAACATCCTTTAAGGGGATACAATTTAACCTACAGCACTTCCTATTCCTGTTTCTCTTCATGAACATGCTGGCAGAGCTCTATCCATTAAAAAAAAAAAATACCACTGGTGATGGCTATATAAAGTACTACTGATGTCTTGACATGGGATAGATTTCTCCCAATAGGAATTTAAGAAATGTACAAATGCCTTAACTACTATATGTGGGTCTGCTATATCCAGTTCCTCTTGGTTGGCTTTATCTGTTACTACTGAACACTGAATGGCTAATTAATCAATTCATTTATGCATTAACCTATTCAATTACTCATTGTTCACTCATCATTTATTTATTGAGTCCTTATTATATACCATGTTCTGTGCCAGCTGCTGGATACACATCAGTGAATAAAATACAATCTTTGTTTTCTCCAAGACTAGAGACTTGCTCTCCCGATGGACATTAAACTGAGAGAAATCACGCTCACCTAGTTCTGTACCAGTAGTTTCCCAAGTCAAATTTGTAGCTCACAACCAGTTCTACCCACGAAGTCAGGGGCTAGGAGAGCTAAAAGAGGGTCAAAGAGATCACATGATCTAGGTGACTCAATTATAGAAAGGGAAGTTATAATAGAGAAGTCTTGGGCAATAAATAATTTTTAAAAAAGGAAAAAAGAGCTTAAGCACATAGATGTCTGGGTGGCTCAGTCATTAAGCATCTGCCTTCAGCTCCAGTCATGATCCCGGGGTCCTGGAATCAAGCCCCGCATCAGGCTCTCTGCTCAGAGGGAAACCTGCTTCTCCTTCTCCTACTCCCCCTTCTTGTGTTCCTTCTTACTCTCTCTCTCAAATAAATAAACAAAAATCTTAAAAAAAAGTAAAAAGAGCTTAAGTGCAATTAGAATACAAATTGTCTGTATTCCCGTTTTCTAATGAATGCTAGGATAATGGAGAAAGAAAGTAGAAGACATAAAACTGTACCTGACAATGAGGAGTGATGCTTTTGTTAAGTAAGAGCATGGAGATAATATGGTGAATTATCCTTGTTTTTTGGAAATGCATACATAAATATTTAGATAAAGTGTCATGATATATATAATTGTTTTAAAACATTTCAGCCAAAAAATACATAAAATTTCAAAATGTTAATTTTTAAATCAAAGTCATGGGTATCGGGAGTTCTCTATTATTCAGTATGTTTCAAATTTTTCCAAATAAAAGGTTAAAAAAAACTGTATCCTCCTAGAGGCACAATTATCTACTTTTCAGATTCTTACCCGTCTCAGAGTCCCAGCACTGAGAAATAAGCTTCACAAAATATTAATTTTAAATATGGAGACCATGGCTTCTAAATCATAATTATTATGCTGTTTTCTTCAATATTTTCCACTCATCATCACCTTCCAATAAGACTCTGGTAGCCTATATTCATATTACTGTCATTTGCATAGTATTTTGAATAAGAATTTTTCCTTTTTATATGGATCTAATCTGATTTAAAATCAGACATTTTAATATACACATGTTAAGAATAAATTTTGATAATAGAAACACCATTCACTACCAGATAACAGAGCTAAAATACATTTGATTACTTCAACAATTTTAAAGTAATTTAATAAATTGGAGTGCAATAAAACATAGCAGTATTAACACATTAAAGAATGTTAGATGGGAATAAAATTCGGAGCTGACTTTATTTTTATTTGACAAATCATACTAAAAGAATCCCCAAATAGTAAGTTTATAAAACTGATCTATGAGTAGAGATACATACAAGGTATTAAATCTTAAAATCATATTCATATGACAAATTGTATTGAGACAAAAAACTCAGTGGAAGTGTGTATTTAACAAACAATTCCATTAATATAAAACTCTTAACATTTTAAAAGTTCAAATATCGAAAATCATAGGAATAAATTTCAAAGTCCCTTTGCTCAACTAAAAGTGTACATCAGAACCTCACAAGGAAGAATGATGTACACATTACTCCATGTTATAAGTGATGTAAACACTACCACGTTATTTAATCTACAGTATAATCCTAACCCCGTGACACCAAAATACTTTAAAGAAGCCTTACCAGTGGTACTATCCAGTAATATTCTGGTATTATCAAGATAAGACATATCATACTACTCCAAAGATAATGCAGTACAGAGGTATCACTGGGACTAAATTTTATATATATTCAACAAAGGAAATGCCACCTCTAAAAATGGTACCATATATGTGCATATACCATGCAAAATTCTTATAAATACACATTCACACTCCATCTTACAAGTAACTAACAAACGGCTTATGTTAGAATTCCGTCTAGCAAACAGTGAACAAGCAGCTTTAATGATGCTTATGACCCTACCCTATGGATGAAAGTGAGCATTTTATCACCAGATACAGGTCAGGTACTTCAATTCCTGCTCCCAGATCATTAAATTTTTTCTAAATTTAAGCTTTTTAAGTTCCTTCATTATGCAACAATAGGTGGACACTTTGGAAACATTATAAGAAACATTACCTTATGCAACGAGCACTAAGCATTCAGAAACACATTTTTAGAGAATCACAGAATTTTAGAGTTACAAGGAACTTTTGAAATCACTCAACATTTCATATTTTATCAACCGGAGAACTAAAGTCCTCACAGATTAAAACATGCGCTGAAGGTTGCAATGCTGTTCAGGGTTGGCGGTAAGTCTAGAACCTTAGCTCCTGACTTTCAGTCCAATACAACTCCCTGTAGTCAAGTAAGTGTTTTAAAATGCTAGGTTTCCTAAGCCATACTTATCCTTCCATTTGCTGATACACGGAACTATTTTCTCTACCTGTGGGGGCCCTTCTCTTTGACTTAGCAGGCAGCTTTGGGGCAGAAACACATGGAGTGTGGCGGGGTGAGGGACCTGAGAAATCAGGTCAATCTGGGCACTAAGTGAGATCAAGACAGCCTTAACCTCCTGAGTCAATGAAGTATTTCTTAAAGGGTAATTACAAAAGCAACACTAACCTAGGTACTGTGAGGAATACAAAAGAAGGCAGCAAAATAAACCTATCTACAAAAGCCTCAAGGAGTCCATCTTAGTTCAGAACACAAGACAACTGAGACTGAGGGCCTTTGCATTTAAAATACGAATTAGAAGCCAAAGGAAATTGGAAAAGGAAATCAGTATAAACCAGAATCATCCAGAAAGTCTTCACGTAAAAGCTGCTGTGTAAAAAAATGATGGGCTTCCATGAAAACATGCTCAGTATCACTGGTCATCAGGGAAATGCGAATCAAAACTATAATGAGGTAGCACCTCACACCTGTCAGAATGGCTAAGATCAACAACACGGGAACAACAGGTGTTGGTGAGGCTGTGGGGAAAGAGGAACCCTCCTCCACCACTGGCAGGAATGCAAGCTGGTGCAGCCACTCTGGAGAACAGTTAAGTATATTCCTCAAAAAGATACAAATTAAACTGTCCTATGATCCAGCAACTGCACTACTAGGTATTTACCCGAAGGATGGAAAAACACTAACTCAAAGGGATACATGCACCCCAATGTTTATAGCAGCTGTAAGATGTGGTACAGATATACATGGCATATTAGTCAGCCATCCGAAAGAATGACATCTTGCCATCTGCAACATGGATGGAACTAGAGGGTGTTATGCCAAGTGAAATCAGTCAGTCAGAGAAAGACCAATAACATGTGACTTCACTCATATGTGGAATTTAAGAAACAAATGATCAAAGGAATAAAAAAGAGAGAGAGAGAGGCAAACCAAAAAACAGACTCTTAACACTTGAGAACAAAATGATGGTTACCAGAGGGGAGGTGGGTGGGGAAATAGGTGAAATAGGTGATGGCGATTAAGGAGGGCCCTTGTTAGGTGCCTGGGTGGCTCAGTCGGTTAAGTGTCTGACTTGATTTTGGCTCAGATCATGATCTCATGGTCATGCCCAGCATGAAACCTGCTTAAGAGTCTCTCTCTTCCCCTCCCCTAATCTCTCCCTCAAAAAAAAAAACAAAAAACAAAAAACAAAAAATGATTATGATAAATAAATAAATAAATAAATAGTTAAAAAAATTTGAAAAAGCAAGTGCGCTTATTGTGATGAGTACCAGGAGATGTATGGAAGTACTGAATAAAGCGTATTGTCCACTGGAAACCAGTATTACGCTTGCTGTATGTTAATTAACTGGAATTTAAATTAAAAATTTTAAAAAATGACATGCATTTGATCAACAAAGTGGCCTTTATAGGTGAGAATAAATGCACCTGTGAAACAAGAAAATTTAAAAAGGTGCACAAACCCTGATTTTAGTTAAACTGCCTCACCTTTCTTCACTAGTGACACTGGGAGATATAGCCAAGGGTGTGGTACTCAGGGGCAAAACCACCACTGGATAGCATTTCTAGTAATGGCGTCATAAGTAATGAAATCAGAAAGGCACATTCGTTTTCCAAATATCAAAACAACACCCAACAAGCCTAACTTTCCAGTAATCAACTGTGCAATTACCATATCACATTTCAACATCAGTCTGGTTTCTAAACAAAAGTTAGAAAACCTGTGTAGTCTAAGAGGATGTTCCCTACTTATCTATCAGGGAAGCATAAATTTAGAAACATTATTTTACTTAAAAGAATATAGCACAAGGGCATCTGGGTGGCTCAGTTGGTTAAGTGCCT
Organism: Mustela nigripes; assembly: GCF_022355385.1. Taxonomy (NCBI): domain Eukaryota; kingdom Metazoa; phylum Chordata; class Mammalia; order Carnivora; family Mustelidae; genus Mustela; species Mustela nigripes. The sequence continues at coordinate 64,062,958 of NC_081563.1, forward strand.
GCGGCTCAGGTCATGATCCCAGAGTCCTGGGATCAAGTGCCACATTGGGTTTCCTGCTTATCAGGGAGTTGCTTCTTCTTCTCCCTCTGCCCCACCCCTTGTGTCCACACACACACTCTCTCGGTTTCTTTTCTTTTCTTTTTTTTTTTTTTTTAAGATTTGATTTATTTATTTGACAGAGAGACAGATCACAAGTAGGCAGAGAGGTAGGCAGAGAGAAAGACGGAACCCAGGACCCTGGAATCATGACCTGAGCGAAAGGCAGAGGCTTTAACCCACTGAGCCACCCAGGCACCCCTCTCTCTTGGTTTCAAATAAATAAATAAATACTTTAAACAACAATAACAAAAAAATATATAGTTATAATGTCTAGTACACAATAAACGTTCAAAATAGACAAGATTGATTTACATTGTTTTTTCTGAAGATGTAAGCAGATGTTTCTTTTTTTTTTTTTTTTAAAGATTTTATTTATTTATTTGACAGACAGATGATAAGCAGGCAGAGAGGCAGGCAGAGAGAGAGGGGAAGCAGGCTCCCTGCTGAGCAGAGAGCCCGAAGCAGGGCTTGATCCCAGGACTCTGGGATCATGACCTAAGCCGAAGGCAGAGGCTTTAACCCACTGAGCCACTCAGGTGCCCCTAAGCAGATGTTTCTTAACATAATTTTAATTTTTGATTTAAAGGATTTTTTTAACCAAATCAATACACTCAATTTCTTTCTTCTTCTACTGAATACAATATTACCATTGAAGCATTTTCTTTAGTCTTCTGTTTAAAAAAGATTTTTAAAAGAAATCTTACTAAAATGGAGATGTTGTAAAGAAGTACAAAGAAATAATGGGTTTTCTTTAAATGAGACTTTTCCACAGATATTTTTTCAACAAAAAAATGATAAACATGATGAAAGAAAGAGGGCAAATGGTATACTCTTTGCAAGTTTGCAAAATTCCAAATTTGGAGAGTATGAGATGGGTTACCAAGAAATGGCCGAAATGCAATGAAGACATAAGGAATAAGAAGACTAAAATAATCTACAATCTAATTCAACTCTCAATGAGGTTACCTGACTATAGATAAAAATAGTTATCCCAGTCTGAATAGTATTTGGAGAATTAAACACACACACACACACACACACACATGGAAATGGCCCAGAACATCAAGTGTGCCTCCAAAGGGCTATCCAGAACTTTACTTTGACTATCATCCCTGTCAGGACCCTTTCATTTCACCTTAACTAAGATGGCTGCTATTTCCATCCAACACTTCTTAGAGTCTATTTCCTATTTTGTTGTTGTTGTTGTTGTTGTTTTTTAAATGATTTTATTTATTTATTTGAGAGAGAATGAATGAGAGAGAGCATGAGAGAGGAGAAGGTCAGATGGAGAAACAGACTCCCCAAGGAGCTGGGCGCCAGATGTGGGACTCGATCCTGGAAGTCTGGGATCATGACCTGAGTCGCAGGCAGTCGCTCAACCAACTGAGCCACCCAGGCGCCCTCTATTTCCTATTTTTATCTCAGTCCTTGCAAGTCTAGTGCTTTGACAAAGGCTATATGAATGTCAACTTTTCTTGCCTTTTTCTCTTGCCAAATCATTCAACAATTCTTTCCTCTCTACTCTTGAATCTCTTTTTCCACTTGTTTTTTTCTCTTCATTAAGACACCTTATTGCTCAAGTTCCTTTCTCTATAATTTTAATTCAAAATACATATGAAGAGTGAAATAATACTTAAAACTATAATCCAAGAAAACTTTTGGGAAATGAAAGGCCCAGTCTGCATATGAAAAGGGCCCACCACATATCTGGGAAAACCAATACAGGATGATCTACTCTAAACACATCCTGGTAAAACCATTAGACATTATTAATAAAGAAAAAAAAATCCCAAAGACAACAAGGCAAAAAGGAAAATAACATACATTGGTAAGAGAATAAAATCAGCAGCAGACTTCTTAAAAGCAACATACAAAAGAAGGCAACAGATCAGCATTTTCAAGAAATTCAAGGACAGGGGCGCCTGGGTGGCTCAGTGGGTTAAAGCCTCTGCTTTTGGCTCAGGTCATGATCCCAGGGTCCTGGGATCGAGCCCCACATTGGGCTCTCTGCTCAGCAAGGGAGCCTGCTTCCCTTCCTCTCTCTCTGCCTGCCTCTCTGCCTACTTGTGATCTCTGTCAAATAAATAAATAAAATCTTAAAAAAAAAAAAAAAGAAATTCAAGGACAAAAATTGTGAACTAAATATTTCACATCCATCCAAGTTATCCTTCAAGTATCTAGGCTACTGAAAAAGTTTTAAACATGCAAGGGCACTTCTTGAGCAATCTACAAGATTAGTTTCATCCAATCTAAAGATGAGTGGGTAACTTTGGCAAAAGGACAGAAAGGTAAATATTTAATATATTTAACTATATCTAAGACCAAAACAAGGCTGGTGATAAATGAAGAATATACAAATAATACACATCCTGACAAGGTAAAGTAGAATGACTAAAAACTAAGGTGACAACATTAGAGGAAGATAAAATAAGCAATAGTGAATTAGTAGTAGGTAGAAGTAAGCAACTACCATGAAAGACAGCAGTAAAAGATTAAATACAGACAAAAGGAGCAAAAAGAATCTTTAAAAAGCACAGATACCAAGGCAATCACTACAACAAAAATATGAACTTTCATAGATAGTACCCCCTCCTAAAAAAAAAGAAACCTTAAAGAACGTAAGATCAAAGAAAACACATATGAAGTGCAGCAAATATAAATAATGAGTATTTACCAAGTAGCAGAGCAATGTTCTTTGTGAAACCAAAACTACAGGAGAACTTGATTCTGACCCTTGAGGCCAAAAAACCCACACTAATAACTGATTTTTTTTCTTTTTAAGTAGGCTCCACACCCAGTATGGAGCCTAATGCAGGGCCCAAACGGGCATGGAATATGGACAAAAACTGTTATTCTCAGTCACCACTGAAAGCTTCAGTGCATTTCAAAGTATAAAAGTATCATAAATAATATCCTGATCATCTTGTCACAGGTCTAGAATTTAATAATGAAAAATTTTAAAAAGGTCCTTCTACATAAAAATTAAAAATCTACTGAACAACCTTTTGGTGAAGAAAAAATAAAAACCTTCTAAAAAAATAAAGATATTAAAAAACATAACATATTAAAATCTATGAGTACAACATAAAGCTGTGACCAGAGGAAAAATCACAGCCTTAAACACTAGGGAAGTAAAAAAAAAAAAAAAAAAAATTAATGAAAACAAATGAAATAGATCAGAAACTGAGTACCAAAAGAAAGAACAAATGGGTAAATTAAAAAAGCACAAGAAATGACATAATTAAGGAAAAATCAAAAATTAATGAGATAGATAAGGGAAAAGATATCTCATTAATAAATCAGAATCCAGGTGTGTTGAAAAATAAACACCTTTACTAAGGCAGAAAAAAGGAAGCAAAAATAAAAAATAATTAGAAGAAAATAGTCACTGAAGTAGAAGAAATTTAAAAGTCACAAGTGGCTACAACCCATAACACCACACAAATAAATTTGAAAAACCAGACAAAGTGGTTAACTAATATAATTGACCTAAATAGAGATAAAAAGCTTAAACATTTCCATGGGAAAAAGTTGAGTTACAAGGAACTGCCTCACAGAAAAATAGCAGAACCAGATGGTTTCATATTCAAAAACCAAATGGTATCAATTTAAAGAAATAGTTCTGGAACATAGGAAATGAAGTAAAACTTCCAAATTCTTTTTATGAAACAGAATGTTGATACCTAAATCTGATAAAAATAGTACAGAAATAGGAAATTACAGACCAACCTCACTTATAAATACCTATATGAAATACTACATAAAGCTTAGCGAACATACTTCAATACCATATTAAGTAAATAATATACTATAACAAAGTGGGATTTACTCCTGGCAAGTAAGGTTAGTTCACTATTAAAAGCACAGCAATATATCACACCATATTAATTGATCTGAGAAAAAATGTGATTATTTCCACACATTCTAAACAAATCCTTAATGAAATTCAATCTCCATTCCATAAAAAGAAAAAATCCATTCAAGAACATAGGTGAGGTGCCTGAGTAGGCTCAGTTAGTTAAGTGTCTGCCTTCGGCTCAAGTCATGATCCTGGGGTCCTGGGATTATGCCCTATGTCAGGTTCCGTGATCAGCAGGGAATCTGCTTCTCCCTCTCCTCTACCCCTCCCCCTGGCTTGTGCTCTTTCTCTCTCTCTCTCTCTCACAAAGAAATAAAATTTTAAAAATAAAAGAACATAGGAATTGATGATTTCCCAAATATGACTATAAGGACACACACCTATGTACACACTTACATACACACATGTAAACGTAGTCCTAAAGCCAGCATCACTTTTAATGGGGTAAACTTCAGGAATTTCCACTAAGATCAGGAAGAGGTAAGGATAATCACTACCTTCACTACTATTTCCTATGTACTGGGTGTACCAGCAATATAATTAGACAAAACAAGTCAGAGATATAAGAACTGAAAGAGAAAGACAATTGTATCTACTTGCATATGAAATGTTTCCTATGAGAACCCTAGAGAATTATTATTAAAGCAATTTCAAAGTCAGTAAATTAACAGGATATAAAGTGAATGCAGAGAAATCAATAATGTTCATATACACAAACAATAATCACTTAGAAGATAAAACAGTAGAGTAAAACAGCAGTGACGATAAGTGCAGCAAGAGTAAGTGTAGGTGGGAGGCTACCTGGGTGGCTCAGTGGGTTAAGCCTCTGAGTTAGGCTCAGGTCATGGTCTCAGGGTCCTGGGTCAAGCCCCACGTCGAACTCTCTGCTCAGTGGGGAATCTGCTTCGCCCTCTCTCTCTGCCGACCTCTCCACCTACTTGTTGTCTCTCTCTTTGTCAAATAAAAAATAAAATCTTAAAAAAAAAAAAAAATTGGGCACCTGGGTGGCTCAGCTGGTTAAGTGACTGCTTTTGGCTCAGGTCATGATCCTGGAGTCCCAAGATTGAGTCCCACATCAGGCTCCCTGCTCGGCAGGTAGTCTGCTTCTCCTGCTGACCTCTCTCCTCTCATGCTTTCTCTCTCTCTCTCAAATAAATAAAATCTTTTAAAAAATAAAAATAAAATAGAAAGAATAAATGTAGGAAGGAATAAGTATAGCAAGAAACGTGAAAAAGTTAATGTGAGGAAAGAGCGAAAATACTCAAGAAGATATAAATGTAAAACTGACGAAATACAGACACATTCCTTGTTGTTGAAGAACAACTTTACATCATAAAGATGCCAGGTCTTCCAAGTTAATTTAGAAATTTAACAAAATTCCAATAAAAATGCCAACAAGTATTTGTGAATGAAGCTAAACAAAAGAAGATAGAAAAATGTGAATAGTTACAATAATATTGAAAAAGAAAAGTTACAAGGCACTAAACATCACCAGATATTAAAATACATTACAGAGCCTCAGCAATTAATGGACTAGTATAATTATGAAACATAATTAGACCAAAAGGATTCAGTAGAAAGTATAGAAATGAACTCAAGTACATATGGAAGTTTAGTATATGACAAAGGTGACATCTAGTATCACTGGACCAAACTTTTGTTTTCCAATAGTGTTGGAAAAACTGGAAAATCAATCAGAAAATGATAAAATTGGGTTCATACCTGTTGTCATATGAAAGTGAAATAAGTCAAGCAGAGAGAGTCAATTATCATATGCTTTCACTTATTTGTGGAGCATAAAAATAACATGGAAGACATGGGGAGATGGAGAGAAGGGAGTTGAGGGAAACTGGAAGGGGAGGTGAACCATGAGAGACTATGGACTCTGAAAAACAATCTGAGGGTTTTGAAGGGGTGGGGGGTGGGAGGTTGGGGGAGCCAGGTGGTGGGTATTAAGGAGGGCATGCATGGAGCACTGGGTGTGGTGCAAAAACAATGAATACTGTTATGCTGAAAAGAAATTAAAAAAAAAAAAAACCTCTAAATTAATAAGAGATTTTAAAGGTAAAAAATGAAACTATACAATTAAATTCATAAAGAATCTATCTGTAGAACAATGTTATTAACCATGACTCAATATCCAGAAAATAAAAGATTGATAAATATGACCACATTAAAAATAGAAGTTTCACCTTCTACGTGGCAATGAAACATCACAAGTATAATCAAAGGACAAGAGGCAAATTAAAAGAAAATATTTGCAAAATCTGTAATAGATAAAGGGATTATATAACGCTTATTTAAAGAACATTTTAAAACTGAGGGAATAAAAACAAATAAAAGATAAAAATGGGCAAAAGATAGGAGTGGATAATTCACACATACACACACAAATTATTAAAAACTAACCCTTTTTTCTTTGGGCAAAAGGGAATACAATGACTGGATTTACACTTCTACTGCCCCTGAGAAACTGGATAAAATGAAAGATACACATATTTTTGGATATTAACTAGGCAGCACAAGACTGAGATCCTTGAGAAAATGGGGGGAAAAAGATTAGTTGAGTCCCACAGATGCCCCAGCTTTCTGCCTGGTGACAATTCCCAACTCAAGAACAGGTAGGAACTCCTAACTGGAGTACAGTAATCCCGCTGAGACAGTGACTGAATTTAGGGAGGCTCCTAAAGAGCCCCAAATTCCAGAGAGTTCAGAAGAAGAGGGAGCTACAAGGTAGCAGGGTAGTGTGTGAGGTGGGGGAACGTCCAGAAAAATCTGCACAAGGATTTCTGGGAGTTGAGTTCTGACCAACCAGAGTTAAGTCCTCACACGGAATTCCACAGAAGTCACAAAGCTTTACAGCATAGATGTAGGAATAAAATATCCATAGAGAATAGGCTACTTACAGACTTATCTTAGCAAAGCTTAAAAATAGCCTCAAAATGAACATACTGTCTCCAAGACATTTAACTTAAATGTATAGACAAAAATAGATTAAAAGAATGGAGACGATATATAATGCAAACACTAATCAAAAGAAAGGGGGTGTGGCTATACTAATTTCAGACAAAGTTGATTTCTGAACAAGAAATATTTTAGGGAAAAAACTCTTATTTTAAAATGATAAAAGAGACAGTTCATAAAGAAGAAATAAAAATCCCAAACATGTATACCAATAATAGAATTCCAATACATATGAAACAAAAACTGATGGGAAGAAAAGATAAATCCATAATCATAATTGGGGGTTTCCATACTCTCTTCAGTGAGGACGTAGGAAATTTCAACAAGCAACCAACTGCACCTAACAGACATTTATTAAACACTCCACCCCAAGACAGACAACGTATTCTTTTCAAGGGCTCATGAAATATTCAGTAAGTTAGCTCCTATGTTGAGGCATTAAGTATCTCTCAATAATCTTAGAAGTACAGAAATCATAGAGAGTAGTTCTCTGACCACAAGAGAATTAAATTAACATCAATAGCAGAGAGGAATTTGAAAACTTCCAAATACCTGGAAATTAAACAACATATTTCTAAATAACCCTAAGGTCAAAAACAAATTACATAGGAAGTTTAAAAAATATTTTGGAGGGTGCCTAGGTGGCTCAGTGGGTTAAAGCCTCTGCCTTCAGCTCAGGTCATGATCCCGGGGTCCTGGGATAGAGCCCTGAATCGGGCTCTCTGCTCAGCAGGGAGCGCTTCCCTCCCACCCCCACCCTGCCTGCCTCTCTGCCTACTTGTGATCTCTCTCTGTCAAATAAATAAATAAAACCTTTAAAAAAATATTTTGGAGGCACCTGGGTGGCTCAGTCATTATGCATATGCCTTCAGCCCAGGTCATGATCCCGGGGTCCTGGGATCGAGCCCTGTGTCAGGCTCCCTGCTCAGTGGAGAGCCTGCTTCTCCCTCTCCTACTCCCCCTGCTTCTGTTCCCTCTCTGTCAAATAAATAAATTAAATCTCTTAAAAACAAACAAAAAAAAGCATCTGTCTTTGGCTCAGGTCATGATCCTAGGGTCCTGGGATCCAGCCCCTGCTTAGTAGAGAGCCTGCTTCTCCCTCTCCCCTTGCCTGTAGGTCCCCCTGCTTGTGCTCTGTCAAATAAATAAATAAAAATCTTTTAAAAAATATTTTGAAGTTAAATGTGAAAACAAAAGAAATAAAAATGAGTACTACAAAGATCATTCATTCTCCAGTGAATTAGCTTGGCATTTAGTCAGAAGACTCATACTGTTAAGATTTTAATTCCCTCAAATTAATCTATAGTTCAACACAATCTCTGTCAAAATCCTAGCATGTTTTGGGGCAGAAACTGACAAACTTATTTTAAAATATTATATAGGCAATTGCAAAGCAGCTAGAATAGTCAAAATAATTTTGAAAAAAAAAAAAAAAAGAACAAAGTTGGAAGACTCCTATTATCTAACTTCAAGACCATGAAGGTGTGATATTGTCTGTTTGATACTGTAATAGAGAATCCAGGAATAGACCCATTCCTAGATGGTCAATAATTTTGACAAAGGAGCCAAAGCAATTCATTGGGAAAAAGATGTTCACTTCAACACAGTGTTGGAGCAACTGCACATGTGCATGTTTCCCCTTACCCCAAAAAAGAGCCTTGACCCTAACCTTGCACCAAATACAAACCTGAAACAGATCAGGTATTTAAACATGAGAGTTCTATAAAACTTGCTGAAGAAAACTCTTGAGAAAATATTTTATGATCCTGGCTTTGGACAGAAGTAGCAGAAAGGATGAAAGAAAAAAATCATAAATTGGGCCTCCTCATAATTAAAAACATCTGCCTTCTGAAAAGACACTGATGAGAGAAAGGTAAGGTACAGATGCAGAAAGTATCTGCAAAGATCTGACAGAAGGTTCCTGTCCTTAAAACATAAACTCTCTTAAAATAAGGCAATCTGATTTTAAAATGGGCACATTTGATTCATTAAAGAAAAATGGCAAATAAACACATGAAAGAGGGGCGCCTGGGTGGCTCAGTGGGTTAAGCCTCTGCCTTCGGCTCGGGTCATGATCCCAGAGTCCTGGGATCGAGCCCCACATCAGGCTCTCTGCTCAGTGGGGAGCCTGCTTCCCCCTCTCTCTCTCTCTCTGCCTGCCTCTCAGCCTACTTGTGATCTCTGTCAAATAAATAAATAAAATCTTAAAAAAAAAAAAACACACATGAAAGATGCTCAGTATCATTAGTTATTACGTGGCTGTTGCAAATTAAGACTAGATATGACAATATATCTACTATAGCGGGTAAAATTTTAAAACTAATGAAACTAAGTGGTGGCAAGATGTGGAGAACTACCCATCACTGGTAGAAATGGGTAACAGTAGTACAATCGCTCTGAAAACCTGTTTGGCTGCTTCTTTTAAATTAAACTTATACTTCCTTATGATACCAGAAACCCACTCCTAGTTATGTATCCAGCAGTTCTTAAAACATGTATCTTCACAAAAACCCTTACGTGAATGCTTATGGCCACTTTACTAATATTTGCTCCCCAGCTAGAAATAACATAAATCTTCAACAGGTAAACGGATGAACTGTAGTAGTGCCAATGGAATACTCTATCTTTAAAGAGAAACGAACTACTAATGAACTACAGCATGGGTTAATCTCACAAACATTATGGGAAGTGAAAGAAGCCAGACATGAGGGAATATATCCCATAATTCCATTCACATGACATTCTCTAAAAATGCAAAAACTACTGGGGCAGAGATCATTGCCAGTGGCCGGGGTTTGGAGTGTGATGAGAGAAGGGGACTGAATGCAGGGGCGGAAGGAGAGAAAGTTTGGGGATGACAGGAATACCCTGTATCTTGATTGTAGTGGTGGTTGTACGACACACATGTGTCAAAACACATCAAACTGTACAATGCAAAGGGTGAATTTCACTGTTTGTAAATTATATTTCAATAAACCTCACCTTCAAAAAGTTTGCAGACTTTTAAAGGATTTTAATATACATGGCCAAATTGCCCTTCCATTAACTTAATTTCTTCTCCTACTCCCATTTAATTTACATTCCCCCTGGTGTTCTACAAAAGCCTGCACCCTCTTCAGCCTCAATATCATCAGATTATTATTTTAGGCTTTTCCAATTTGATAAGTTCTTTTAAAATGGTACTTCACTGTTTTATCTGCAACTCTCTTCTTTCCAGCGATGGTAAACTTTTCTCATCCACTTCTGACAGTGGATGTGTTCTGTGTTCTTCTGTGCTCTGTCTGTTCATTCCTTTCAATCATTATTTTAAGAAAATTACCTGGTGTTTTTTCTTACTAATTTTTTGCTTTGTGCTATATTTTGTGTGTGTGTGTGTGTATGTGTGTATATATACACACATACACATATATATATCTCCCTAAATATTTTTCATAAGCATACTTTCCAGTTTCTTTTTCTTTCATTTTTTCAATTTTTTAATATAGACATTTTAAAATTTGAAATTTCTCAATATTTTCTAAATTTTTTTCTTCTGTACCATTACTCAGAAATTTCTTTCCTCATCTAGAGTTGTTAAATATTCAACTATGATTTATATACTTTTCATAGACTCAATTTTTTTCACTTTTTAACTCTCTCCTGTCTGATAGAGTGGCCACTAGCCATTTGGAATTACTTAAATTTAAATTAACTAAAATTAAGCTTTTCCCCTGCATTTTCTTCTGGTATTATGGTTTCAGGTCTTATATTTAAATCTTCAGTGGGTTAAAGATTTAATATTTGTGTAGGTTGAGTCATTTTATTCTTTTGCATGTCTCTGTCCAGTTTTCCCACCATCATTTATTGAACAGACTATTTTTTTTTCTCATTGTATATTACTGATGCCCTTGTCAAAGATTAGTTGACAGTAAATGTATGGCTTTGTTTCTAAGCTCTCTAGTCTGTTCTACTGGTCTGTGTCTGTTTTTATGCCAATAGCATACTTTTTTGATTACTATTGTGTTGTCATATGGTTTCAAATCAGGAAGTGGGATGTCACCAACTTTGTTCTCAAAATTGCTTTGGCTATTCAGGGTCTTTTGTGATTCCATATAAATTTGAGGATTGTTTTTTCTATTTCTATGAATTTTGTCTTTGGAATTTTGATAGGGACTGCTTTGCATAGTATGGCTATTTTAATACCATTAATTCTTCCATAAACATGGGTTGTGGCAATGATTATTTTCAACTGACACCAAAAGCACAGGCAACAAAACTAAAAATTAGAATTACATCTAACTAAAAAGATTCTTCCCAGCAAAGGAAACCATCAACAAAATAAAAAGGCAAGCTACCAAACTGTAGAGAATATTTGCAAACCCTAGATCTGATAAGGGGTTAATATCCAAAATATATAAGAACTAGCAAGAAAATAACTTGATTTAAAAATACACAAAAGACCTGCATAGTCACTATTCCAAAGAAGATATACACATGCCCAAAAGGTGTAAGAAAAAGTACTCAAACTTATTATCATCAGGGAAATGAAAATGAAAACCACAATGAGATATCATTCAATACCTGTTAGGATGGCTATTATAAAAAACACAAGAGACAATCAGTGTTGGTGAGGGTGTGAAGAAGAGGGAATCCTGTAAACTCTTGGTGGGAATGGAAATTGGTATAGTCTTAATAGAAAACAATATGGAGGTTCCTCAAAATAGCACTATCATACAATCCAGCAATCCAACTTCTCGGGGTACATTGAAAGGAAAAGAAATCATTATCTTAAAGAGATATGTGCACTCCCCACATTACTGGGGCATTTTTCACAACAGCCCAAATATGTAAATAAACTTCATGGTCACTGGTAGATGGATGAAGATAGAAAATGTGGTAGATATGTGCAATAATTATTTGGCCATAAAAAGAAATATGCCATTTATGACAGCATGGATGAACGTGGAAGACATTAAACCAGACACAGAAAGACAAAAACTGTTTTCTCTCACTTACATGTGGCATGTAAAAAAGTGAAACAGCACCAGAGAGTAGAGAAGTGGTTGCCGGGACTGGGGGATGTGGGGGCGTGGAGAAACGTGGAGATGTTGGCCAAAGGGTACAAACTTTTAGTTAGAAGATGAATAAGTTCTAGGGGTTGAATGTACAGCATTGTGACTAGAGTTAATAATGCTGTGTACCGGGGCGCCTGGGTGGCTCAGGGGGTTAAGCCTCTGCCTTCAGCTCAGGTCATGATCCCAGGGTCCTGGGATCGAGCCCCGCATCGGGCTCTCTGCTCAGTGGGGAGCCTGCTTCCTCCTCTCTCTCTGCCTGCCTCTCTGCCTACTTGTGATCTCTGTCTGTCAAATAAATAAATAAAACCTTTAAAAAAAAATAATGCTGTGTACCTCAAATTCGCTAAGAATAGAACTTACATGTTCTCACCACAAAACAAAAAAAAAGTAACTATATGAAGTGATGAATGTGTTAATTAAATTGATGGTGGTCATCGTGTCACAACGTATTCTATGTTAAATCATCATTTTGTACATGTTGTACAGCCTAAATATATGCAATTTTTATTTGTCAATCATACCTCAATAAAGCTGGTGGGAGGGAAGCAAGGTAAAATAAAATAATTGATTCATAACCAAAATTAAATTAAATTTAAAATTCGGTTTCTCAGTCACACTAGTCACATTTTAAAAGATTCTTTTAGAGCAGTGTTAGATTCAATTTTTGGTAAATTTAGAGCAATTTAGGTAAAACTGAGTGAAAAAGTACAGTGAGTTCTCATACACGGCTGCCCCCACCCCTCCAACAGTCTCCCCCACTGTCGACATCCCACACCAGAGTACTATGCCTGTTGCAATGGATGAACCTGTATTCATGACACAGCAACACATCCTTGTAACCAGAAGTCTATTTGGTTTACATTACAGTTCGCTTTTGGTGTTGAACATTCTATGGACTTTGGCAAGTGTAAAACAATGTACCTACCAGAGCAGTATGACACAGAACACTCTCACTTCCCTAAAAGTCTTCTGTGCTCTGCCTACTCATCTCTCCCTCCTCTCTACCCAGTGGCAATCACTGACTGATCTTCTTTGAGTCTCCATAGTTTTGCCTTTTCCAAAATGTTGTAGAGTTGGAATTATACAGATTTTCACTTAGTAATATGCATTTAAGTTTCCTCCATGTCTTTTCATGTCCTGACTGCTCATTTCTTTTTAACATTGAGTAATATCGCATTGTTTGGATGTACCATAGTTTTTTTCTCCATTCACCTATTAAAGGACATCTTCATTGATTCAAGTTTTGGCATCGATGAATAAAGCTGCTATAAACATCTGTGTGTAGCTTTTTGTGTGGATGTAAGTTTTCAACTCCTTTGGGTAAATACCAGGCAGTGTAATTGCAGATCATATGTTATGAATATGTTCAGTTTTTAAAGAAACCGCCAAACTGTCTTCGCAGTGGCCATACCCTTTTGCATTTCCAGCAGCAATGAATGAGAGATCCTGTTGCTCCACTTGCTCCACATCTTTTTCAGCATTTGGTGGTACACAACCAATGTTTCAATGGCTCGATAGCCACACATGGCTGATGGCTACCATACTGCACAGTAACGTACTGAATACTTCCATCCTCAGAAAAAGTTCCACTGGAATGCTGCTCTGTTTCAAAGCTACGTGTTTATACAGTGAAAGAGGAGCTACTGTGACTTTTAAATTGTTTTCTCTGCACAAATCCATCCCATCTCCCACTGGATTTGATGGTTCTTTATTTATAGTCGCTCAGAAGTTCAAATTTCAGCTACTTAACTATCTGTCCATTAACAAATTATTTAACCCCCTCTGAGTCTCAGTTTCCCCATCCGAATTACTTCTTAGTTTAGTGCATTAAATGAGATGAACAAGGTAAGGTAAATCACAACATGTTATTATTCCTCATTTGTAAACTCTTCGTGTTAGGAGTTTGATTTTTGAATGTCTCCGTATAATACTGTGAGGATTCCTCCTGGAAACAGAAGCTTAATACTGTACTCACCCGATCTGGATTTCTGTAACCTAACAGTAGATTTGCTGCTTTTATATCACCGTGAACATATTCATTTTCATGTATATATTCCAGTACATCCAACTACGAAAAGAAATACATATATATTGGCAACTATTTCAAACTCATGATCAACTTTGAACATTCTGAATATAGAATAATATTTTTTCATATTAACAATAACAAACTGACATAGTCCATAATTAGGTATTTATCCACTTATCACATGTACTGGTCACTTAAAAGCTGAATAACATGATCTGCAAATATCAACTGTTTTAATTAAACTTCTGAGAGAAGGAAACCAAGATTCAACAATGCCTGTGCCTACGCCCTGACAGCCTGGTGGCCAAATCACACTGTGCAAAGAGGAGAAACACAACAAAATCAGAGATGCAAAATAAAATAACCATGAAGTTTCCTCAGCAGTTCCTCAGCCAAGCAATGGTTATAAATCGAGTTTTGGAGACCCCAGAACAAAACAGCATGTCCATGAACACACAGAAAGGCACTCTCCCTCTGGACCATAACAGAAAATACCTTAGCTTCATCTTTGAAGCCCTGGAGCCTTGCATGTTACCTACGCCTAGTGCTCAATAAACATGTGCTGGCTGCCTAAATGGATGAATGGATGAACGGGAAAATTAACGAGTTCTATTTGCCACATCCCGACCTGGCGTGAGCAGTTTCATTCTATTTAAAATGGAAAAAGAAAATGGAGCTTGGGCAAACCAAACACAAACAAGATAAGACAAATATGTGGTATAAACAAAATGTGTGCGTGGGTGCTATTAAGATTTCATTGCTTCTTATTTGGCAATGTATTATTCATTGCCATACTAATTACTGCCACCATCCCAAACTCATAATAAAAACTTTATAGCACCCCCATACCATCACATGTTTAGTATGGAAAATAATATATTTTGCCATAGTTTGCATTGTTATAAATATAACCGACAAAAGAGAGGTTATTCTTATAGCAATGCAAGCTTGTTCTGATATGTTAAACAAAGCTGTGAGGGGAAAAAAAAAATCAGACTGTAGAACCAATGCCTAATTGAGTTTGTAGTGCCAAACACAGCACATTCTGTCACTTACAGAGCCCACTGTTATCAATTTCACCAAAATAGCCTCTACTCTAAATAACTGACATTTCTAGGGCAATAATCCTTCATTCTCTGATAATTCCACAAAGGGCAACGATTTGTATATTGTAACAAGTAAATAATCTGAAAATGAGGCATGTGAAATAAGTCATTCATTCTTACCATTCGGATACCTAGCTGCAGGACAGTTGACTTTTTAAAAGTACCATTCTGGTCTGAGATCTTCTGTAAATCTATTCCTAGTCTTTCCATTACCATAAATCTGTAACTATAAGAAGGAGACGTCAAAAAGAGATCTTAAGATAGCAGTGCTTGAAACTGCCTATTTATGAATCTGAAACAAGGAAAAACACCCCCAACCTAACAATGAAGAACACTGCAATCCAAACCATTAAAGAACGAATGTACATTAATAATCTTGCTGTTCTTTTAAGAAAGATACAAGTCAGTATCTACTCTGCAGTTAGTTTCTAGTAGAAGAAAACGCTATGTTGAAACACGCTCACTCGTAGATTGCGTAAAGAGAATGTTCTTTCTAAATTAAAGAGTCCTCAGTTTGATTCATTTTGATTTCATCATCCTCTCACTATGACCTTGAACAAATTATCTGCCCATACACAGAATATTATTAACATTTGTTTCTTGACCTTATAAATCATATTTTACTTTCTCTACATGCTTATAAACATGACTTTTTAAAATGTACTTCTTTTCAGGGCCCCTGGGTGGCTTAGTTGGTTGAATGTCTAGTCTAACTCTTGGTTTGGCTCAGGTTGTGATCTCAGGATCATGAGACTGAGGCTCTGCACTTGGCATGGAGTACGCTTGAGATTCTCTCCCTCTCTCTTTGCCTCTCCTTCCCACACTCACACACACACACTCTCTCTCTCTCATAAATAAATAAACCTTTTTTTAAAAAAAAGTACTTCTTTTCTGTTTGGCACCTCTGTCCCTTTCCTTCCTTTCACTTACATGCCCACATCAGTCTGCATTTATCTATGGATAAAAACATGAAGACAGACATAAAGGAATTTTTGTCCTTGTTTTACAAAAATGTGATTCTACATGCACCTTACTGCATCATACTTTTTTCATTAGTATTTCGCTGAAATCCTCCCCAACCAACTGGTATAGCTCTAACTGGTTTCTTTAATGGTCTGCGTAATATTACATGATACGGACATACCTCGATCCACTCAGCCACTCAGTCCTCTATTAACAGCCCTTTACTTGGTTCCAAGATTATTGATCGTTCATTTTATTTTTATTGACAGCATTTAAAGACCATTTGAACAAAGCACTGACCATTGAGCCTATCTCCTCACCTAGGGAAAAAGATACCACCTTTCTTAAAAGGCTATTAAAAAGGGGAACCTAACAAACTGATTTTTTTTCTTTTTTAAAAATCACTAGTCAATTATTTATATATATGAGGACTAGCCATATGTGGCAATTAAAAAAATATATATTCTACAAATTCTTTGTTGTGCCTTTTCTCAAGAGACAAAGCTTAATTAAATCTCCTCTCGTGTGTGGAGTAGACTTAGTGACTTGCCTCTAGCAAAGAGACTATAGTGGAAATATGTGACATCACTGCAAGATTCAAAATAAGTCAGAGAAAGACAAATACCACCTGATTTCACTCATGTGGAGTTTAAGAAACAAAACAGATGAACACAGGGGAAGTGGGTGGGGAGAGGGAAGCAAACCATAAGAGACTCTTAATGACGAGGACAAACTGAGGATTGATGGAGGGAGGTGGGCAGGGGATGGGCTAAACAGGTGATGGGGATTAAGAAGGGCGCCTTTGATGAGCACTGGGTGTTCTACATAAGTCATGAATCTTTGAACTCTACTCCTGAAACCAATATTGCACTGAATGTTAACTTTTTTTTTCCAAATTTTTACTTAAATTCTGAAGATTCAATTTAAAAAAGACTGTGGCTTTATTCTTGGATGCATGCTCCTGTGTGTGTGTGTGTGTGTGTGTGTGTTTGTCTCCCACTCTCTTTCAATTATTTACTCTAGGAGAAGCCAGCTACCATGTCTTTATGACACTGAGGCAGCCTACTGAGAGACCTGTTGAGAGGCCTGGGGAAGCGAGGCCCGCAAACAATCACACGAGTGTATTTAGAAGCAGATCTCCTTAGACCTGCCAACAGCCACACAAGTGACCTTGAAAACAGATCCGTCCCCAGTCAGGTCCTGAGATAACTGCAACCCAAAGGACAGCTGACTGCATCCTCAGATGTCCTGAGCTGGAACCATCTGAGGAAACCATAACTTCCATGGGTAACTTCCATGTTGGCTACCCATGGAAACTAAGATGTTAGTAGTGTTATAAGCTACAATGATTTGGGTAATCTGTTACATTGCAAAGGTATTAGGGCACATAAGACATAGCCATTGAATGAAACTCGATAAAAATAATTCCATTTTACCTTCTTCCCTTGAATTCAGTAATACCAGATCCATAAAACAGAGGAATTCCTAAATAATCAAGTTGTTTGAGTTCTATCCAGTTTTCGACTATAAAGGCAAATTTAATAGGAAAAAAGATATATATTTTTAGAAATGTTATTTCTTACTTTTTCATAGATCCTAAAACTTAGTTAGCTAACCTAAACAGAAATCAGACCTTTCTAGGAAATATTTTAAGGAATCAAATACATCTATCTAGTGGCTTCAAATTCTATTTATCACTTTAATTAACCTAAAAACATATACAGAAATTCTTAATTAAAGCAACTATAACCAAAACAAAAGTAGTCATGGTCATAAAATGCATTAGCATCATATACACAAGTGTTTCTATTTATGAAAAAAATTCCTTCCCTTATATGTTAAATTTTAAAATATAACATATGTTCAAAAAATTAAAATAAAATGAAATAGAACATATGTTAAGTACCAAAGAATCAGTAAAGAGATAGCTTTTTCTTTTCCATTACTTAAAAATTTAAAGCTATGGTAGTTGAAAAAATAGAAATTGGGCAGAAAAAAATCATCTCACTATGAAATTATTATACAGAAACTGCTTTGATTAAATTTAGTTTAAAAAGAAATCAAATCCACTGACACCATCAGGTAGCTTATTTCCCACTTTTCTACCATATATGTTTAATAAGTATGACAGCTCTACAATAAACAATCAAGTTTAATGGATTCTATTTGTCACCCTGACATAGTTTAAACAGTTAGTAAAGACTACTGTCATAACATTTAGAAGGTTTTATTAAGGAAAAAAAAGTTAATTACTGAGGCTAGTCTTATCATTCTTCTTCCAAAACAATGCAGAAGACCTTGACTATTATCATTTTTATTTATATTAACTTCCTGAGAGATCTATTTATAAAATGCTACTGCTGTTCTTCAGCTTGCTCACATTCATTTTACATTCAATTCCTCTAACTGGTGGTTTTTACATGTGATTTCCAGCTCCAGTTACTTTCCCAACAATCAAGTTTCTAACACTTTTAACTCACGGTCTAAATCATTTTAATGTTTAAACATTTCCACATATCTTACACTAATCCATTCTATGGACATCCCTTTTGTTTATATATCTACCACCCATTTTAATATCTTTTCTTTACAATCTTTGACTGCAAATGGTTTCCTACAAATTATTTCATTCTACTATCTTTATACTTAGAGAACTCTTGGTAGCTTAGACCAAGAACTTGACATTGCATATAAAGTAGTGGAAATAATACTGATTTCTGGGGCACCTGGGTGGCTCAGTGGGTTAAAGCCTCTGCCTTCGGCTCAGGTCATGATCCCAGGGTCCTAAGATCAAGCCCCGCATCACGTTCTCTCTTCAATGGGGAGCCTGCTTCCCTTCCTCTCTCTCTACCTGCCTCTCTGCCTACTTGTGATGTCTGTCAGTCAAATAAATAAATAAAATCTTAAAAAAATAATAATATTGATATCAAATATATAATTCACTGGGTATATAATACCAACATTTACAAAGCATCTATCCTACTTTTATGTAACAGTTAATTATATAAATTATAATAAAATTTCTAATTGAAAATAATTTTCCAGAAGCCCAGAAAAAAAAAATTAACATTCACTTTAGCGCATATATATATGATATATATATGCATATGGAAGTAGCTTGCTTTGCTAAATTTACTTACTATGGTCTCTTTTTGCAGCTCTTTGGTAAAATTTAAGTTCTGAAAATAATGGGCCATTTTCTTGATATTCCTATAAAAGAAAAGAATAATTTTATTAGGTAAAAACAAACTTAAGGATAGATTTGGTATTTCAACTATGAAAATATCAGTATATATTTATAGTATATAAATAATGCTTGAATTATTTATTAGAAACACAGGCATCAAATTTCCACTAAAAAATCTCAGAAAAGCACTAAATAAACTTGGAGAATCTCATGTTTAAATTTAATATACTGTAATGCTATATACACAATCTCAGCCATGAAAGTAATCTTTTCATGGAAAAAACTTACTAAAAGCAATGAAAATTGTATACACACATATACACAGATAGTCAGTGTCTACCAACGTGGACATCAGGGTAGATATACTACAAACTAGCCTGGGGTTTATTCACACAAGACACCTTTACTAAGCATCTACTATATTTCATCCATTGTACTAGGCATAGGGGATACAAACAAAAGTAAAACCTCATCCTTGCCTTTAAGGACCTTACCATTTAGAATAAAGAGGAAAGAAAGGGAGAAAGAAAAGGAGAGATAGCTAGATAGGATACAAAAATGATAAATGCCAACACAGAAAAACAAAGTTCTCCAGTCTTTACATTTTAATAATGTGAAAATATACCATAACACTACATTTGTTGATAAGATCATAAAAGCTAAATCAAAGATACCAGGAATAAAGTAGAAAACAAAAAAGTGAAATATATATATATATATAATATAAATATAATATAAATTTAAGAGTAATACTTACCACTTTTATTACATGTCTTGCATCTTTATCTGGCTTATTTGTGGGGAAAGCTGCAGAAAAAAGACACAGGGTGGAGTAGAGAAGTAGTTGTTCCCAGTTACTGAGTATCTACTATATCCCAGACACTGTGCTAAGCACTTTACATATCTTCATTTATTACATCCTTCCAAGAACCTCTTCTGGTAGGTATCATTTTCATGTTACACAAGATACTACTAAAGTTCAAGAAATTGAGTAATTTGTTCACTAAGAAGTGCAAACTGGGGACTGAAACTCTGATACCATAGCCCACACTTTGCCATACATCATATTCAAATATTTAAACATGAAAATTGACATATATTAAACATAAAAATCCAAATGTAGGGAGAAATATTTTCTAGATATGTAGCATTAACCCCCATATATAATAAATAATAAAATTTTATTAATCAATTTCAATTTTATTAAATTCCATTTTATTAAACTAAAACCTATAATTCAGAAATGAAAACTGATTCATCTTAACTGGAAAGTTCAAAACAATTTCTATGTGGCAAAATTCTAAAAAAAAAAAAATCAAATGAGAATGAGAATAAATCTTTAAAAAATCATTTTCTGAACATGGCAATCAATCATTCCTACATTAAGGAATACATTATCTCCTAAAAAGCATCATTTCAAGTTATCTAACTTCATTTTATTATATGCTATTTGCATTTCTAAAAATTTCTTTATTTTTTCTTTAAATAGGCTTCACGGCTAACATGGGGCTCGAACTCACAACCCAGAGATCAAGAGTCACATGATTTACCAAACTGTGCCAGCCAGGTACCCCTTGTATTTTAGATATAGTAATCAAACTTCTGATAATTCCACTGTTCAAATTTTTAGATCAAATCAATCCTTTCATCTTATTATCTAAATTATTAAGAAGTCACAGTTTTCAAATCTTGGTAAGTTGATGCATGTATTTATTTGTACTGTGAAAGTCGACAGTCTTGTCATTCATCCCTTCATTCTCCTTCCATTTATTCCTTCAACTAACCAACAGTTATTTATCATGAGGCCAGAATTTGCAAGGCACTGTGTCAAGGGTTAGTAGGATGTTTAAAGGAGATTGAAAGGAATGTGAAACTAGTCCTCAATATGATTAAATATCAGCACCTAACAGATGGAGAATAAGATCAATTCTTCAAGTTTATTTTCAGTAAGCTTACCAGACCTGTCCTCTGGTTATGGTTATGGTTATGGTTATCTGGTTATGATTATCGCTAACATTTCCCCATTTCTCCTAACTCCATCAGCTTTTCTCTTTTTCACATGATAGATATTAAAAAATCACAAATTTACCAAAACATACCAATCCCACTTTACGTTTGTGCCAACTCATGCACAACTTTAACTGTTCTCCAAACATTTTTATGTCTGCCTGCTATCAACCATTTGAAGAAATTATTACCTAAGTCTCAGCTGATATTAGATGTAAACTATGAACCCAGAGCTCTTTCCAAGAAACTAAACTTATTTATATCAACTAATTTTTACCTTTTCACCTTGATCCACGTAAAGTCATTCCACTGTCACCCATGCAGTAGTCCCAAGGGAACTGCAGAAGGAATGGATGATCTATATCTTAGGCAAGAAAAAACTAAAGAGAGTGTACATAGAAGAAGGGGGTCCAGTCCTGTTAAAGAAGAAGGGGTAAGAAAAGCCTTTCTTCTTACCTATGGCAAATTATTTTTACCGGGATGGTACCCAAGCCTGGGGAGAAACCGCCCTGCCCCAATCCCGGTCCACTTACTGCAGTACTGACTCTGGGCAAGGCTCTTGGTTTCCTGAGGTATAAGTTGGTAGAAACTTCCTGCTTCTTGCCTAAAAGCAAGTGGCCCCAGCAGAAAAGAAATCATCAAGCCCAACAGATACAAGCAGAAAAGCACAAAAGAAAAATTGGGGTTTTCAACTAGATAAGTAACTTATTTGGGTGCTAATGGGAAAGGAGATATCTAACCAGTGCAATGGGCTACTCCTTGTTGATTTCAATCCTTATAGCCCTACTACTTTCTAGCCTTTCGCATTATTTTGCACGAACCTAACTATGTGTTGACAGATACTCAAAACATCCCACACTTGTTCTTTTTTTTTTTTTTTTAAGATTTTATTTATTTATTTGACAGACAGAGATCACAAGTTTGCAGAGAGGCAGGCAGAGGGGTTAGCAGGCTCCCCGCAGAGCAGAAAGCCTGATGCAGGGCTTGATCCCAGGACTCTAGGATCAACCTGAGCTGAAGGCAGAGGCTTTAACCCACTGAACCACCCAGGTGCCCCCCCCAACACTTGTTCTGATAACTATGTGATACTCTCCATAAACTTCTAAGTCAGATTATATTGGAGGGCCTAAATCCAAAATCAGTTGACTAGAAAGCTCTTGGAGATGGATGTTGAACAAATAAATTGTCTCAGTTACAGTGGAGATCTCTTTATGGTAATCAATCAGTTAATTAATGAAATAAATATTTATTTTCTACTGTAGCCAAGCCACGTTCTAGCTAGTGAAATTAAAAGATAATGGAAAACAGACATGGTATCTGCTTTTATAGTCTAATGGAGAAATCAGACATTCATCAAATACTCACACACAAGTGCAAAACTGTAATTATAATAAATGTAAAAGGGAGAGGTAGACAGTAATAAGAGAATATATAATTTAATTTATATAAAAGGGAATCACTGAGCAAGAATAGTTGGAGAAGTGATGATGGGCCAGATGTAAATCTAGTTAATAATTTCTGCCAAATGAAAGGTTTTAAAGACTTGAGGTGTCATTGGAGGACAGGAAACACATTATTAGATTTGCATTCTAAACAGATCCCATTACCACAGTGTGGAGAACACACTGAAGGGGAACTGGAGTAGATACTGACCTATCAGTAAGGACTTAATTTCGATAGATCCGAAGAAAGAGGAGTATAGCTTGGACCACACTATCAGTGGTAGATAGAAAATGAGCAGATTCCAGAGATGCAGAGATTTCAGAAAGTGAAATTGTTAGGACTTGATAAAGGAGGGAAAGGGATCTTGCTTGGTAGGTTACTGCTGATTAATCCATTCAGGGTTGAAAAGAATGATCAATCACAGATAGGGATAGTTTTGAAATTATAGCAGTCTCATCTTCATTTAAATTTCTAACCTGAGGTCTGATGAGCTGCTAAAAAACACATACTGCACATTTAAGATATCTGTCCTCCTAGCACTTTTTTCTATTCATTGGGAACTCTGTCTGGTTTTTCCTTTGAGGAATCAAACCTCCCTCTACCCATGTCAACCTTGGAGGGCTGCTTAACACAGTATATCTGCCCTTACATCTCAGAGTTGGGTAGATGACCAAACCTAGCTAATTGGAATATATAAGCCCACTGGCCACAGTAACCAGTTCAGAAGGAGCAACACGCCCCAACTAGGCAAAAAGTTATTTCCTATATATATCCTATGTAACTCAAGGAGGGCATAAGCTGTAAGGATACCAAATCCTAGAAATCATTTTCCTCAGCTAAATGGAAAACGAAGTCTGAGAATCAAATCCAACACTGAAAAATGTAAGGTCAAGGCAGGAAGAAAGGGCCCTGTTGACCGTGCTTAAGCTCTAGACTATCCATACCTGAAGCCAAAAAAGCCCTATAATTCTTTTATGAGTTAATAAATCCCTCGTTTGCTTAAATACATTTGAGTTTCTGACACTGGCAACCAAAGACAACACAGACGGCAACTAGAAAAACTAAAATATGATGGCATCTGATAAAGAATGTCGATAAAGTAGCACGCTAGATAAATGAAAACCTTCTTCTATAAAATAAAGAAGATGCCAAAAATAATAAGTCAAACTTTCTTATAAATGAAGAGTTGACCTAGTTAAATAAATAAATAGGAAGCTCAAAACAAAGAGAAATCTGAAAACCAGAGGAAGGGTCGCCTGTGGCTCAGTTGGTTAAGCATCTGCCTTCAGCTCGAGTCATGATCTTAGAATCCTGGAATTGAGTCCCACTTCAGTTCTCTGCTCAGTGGGGAGCCTGCTTTTCCCTCTCCCACTTCCCCCTGCTTGTGCTCACTCTCTCACATAAATAAATAATTTAAAAAATCTTTAAAAAATAAAATAAATAAAAAAATAAAAACCAGAGAGAAATAAATGTACCTGAGCACTAATGTTCTAAGCCATGCTACAGGTCCCAAAGAGGCTGCCCACTCAGGGTAGCCAAGGATATTAGTGTTAAAGCCCTCTTTGGGAAAAGACAAGTCCTTGGGGCTTCAATAGGCAGAGATTTGAAGTTTAGTTGGTCACATAAAGTCAGATTTTCCAAGGCCTACATCTTCAGTAGTATGAAACATTTAAAAAAGAGATAGAAAGAAATTGCAAGATGTGGGGAGAAGGAGAAAAGGAAAAAGGGGAAGGAAGGAAGGAAAAGAGAAGGAAAAAAAGACAGATAGACAAGAGTTCACCACTGTCAAACACAGAAAGAAAAACAATTATGAAAAACCCTACCTTCTGAAGCTTATAGACCCTGAGTATGAGGAAAAGTAGAGTCTTTCCTGATAATTTGTTACTCCGAAGCTGCCTTCAAGAATTTGAGGCTCAAATTTACAAAACAGTATGGTACAAGGATTTGAAACCAAATGATAACCCAGAAGCCTTGCAGAAGCAAAAGAAACAAATCTTCAAGAGACACACTGGACCCACATGATTACCAGAGATACAGCATGGATAAAGATGAGTCAATGGTCCAACACCACAAAACAGGAAAGAAAGCAAACAAAAGGCATAAATCCCAAGAAATTCAGACTTCCCATATAGCTCAAATATCTGCTTGAAATGGTAACAGACACAAAGTAGCAGTAGCATAAGAAACAATGCAAAACATTCTATGAAAAAATGAACTGGTTGTAATTCAAAAAACATCCGAGATCTAAGAGACCGTGACAAAAAACACGAAATACATCAGAACTTCAAGACACCTAGGTGGCTTAGCTGGTTAAGTGTCTGTCTTTGGCTGAGGTCATGATCCCAGCGTCCTGGGATTAAGTCCCACATCAGGCTCCTTGCTCAATGGGAAGCCTGCTTCTCTCTCTGCCTACTGTTCCCCCAACTGTGCTCTCTCTCTCTCTCTGACCAATAAATAAATAAATATAATATTTTAAAAAGAAAAAAAAAAGAACTCCAAGAAGAAATATGGAAGTAAGTATGACTTTGGAATAGTCCAATGCTGGAAATTACATACGCATTTATCTTCAGTAGAATGTGTAAAAAACTGTATTACAGTCATAGTATGAAATACATTGTAGGAAAAAATGAATGAAATACAGATGCAGTAGTAATACAGATATTTCTTAGATACAATGTTGAGTGAAAAAACACAAAACAGAATGTATATTTAGATTCTATTTATTTAAATTAAAAACAACGAACAAATCATATTTGCTTATGGATACACACACACACACACACACAACTATAATGAAAAACAGTAAAACAAAAATCGTAAAGAGTCTAGACAGTGTTCCTACCTTAGGTGGAAAAGAGATGTCAGAGCTTCTAGAGTGCTGTTTATGTTGATATATGTTTGACCCAGATGGGGATTGTATCTTGCTATTAGATATATTTTCTTAATAAACTAGATGTGTATGTTGTATGCACTTTTCTAAATATTAATATATGCAATACATATATAATAGTGAATATTTAAAACCTAAGAGAACAATGAAACAGATTATATCTGAGGAAATAATCTTGAATTCACCACACAGAAATATAGAGACATAAAATATGAAGAAGGGATTATGAAACATCAATGTAATACGTGACAGAAACACAATTTTCTTAAAAAAAAAACAAAAAACCTCCAGAACTAGAGGACAGAGAGAATACAGGACAGGCACTTTTGAATAAATATTATCTGATAACTTTCAAATACTGATAAAAGTCATGAATCCTCTGATTTAAGAATCGTAAGTCCCTAGCAAGATAAATAATAAATCTGTACTCCAGCCCACCATAGTCAAACTGCAGAACATTAAAGACAAAGTTCTAACAAACAACTCAGTAGAAGAGATTAGTTTACATACAAAAGACACATGAAGTGACAACAGACTTCTCAATAGAAACAAGGCAGTACCAAGACATTGAATTACATCATATTCATATGCTGAGAGAAAATAACCATCAACCTAGAATAAGGTACACTAAAAACAATGGACAAAAATAATGTTCAAAATAGGAAAATGGTGTCTAAAGGTATAGTGTTGTAATGCCATGTATTTATCCAGGAGAAAAGTGAAGACACTGATTAGCTTCTTAGTTTATTAAATCAAGAGAGTGTATTGAGTTTACAGGTAACCATTAAAATAATAGACATATAATTCAGAACTTCAAAATCAGTAAAGAAAAAAGAATAAAGAAAACCTAAAAATCTAATAGAAGACCAGGAAAGAATAGGCTCTCTAAAAAAAAAGGTAATATAAAATGAAATAAATTATTTTATAACAATTTTACACCAGTTTTTCATATATTATTACCTCTGACATTTGAATGCACCTACTAACTGAGGACATCATATGATTGCTGCTGACCAAATAGCAGTTTCACCGCCCACACAAGTCACACATCTAGACCTAGATGTCTATTGGTCTTTACTCCAATTGAGTCGTGCACATTGCTGGTAGTATTAATGTTACATTTAATGGTCATATATAGCGATTTGTACATGAAGAAAAATTAGTTAACCAGCCCAAAACAGAAAAATGGGATATAAACTTGATAGTAGTGAAAAAAAAATGTTCTTTAAGATAGGACTGCAACACTGAATGCTCTATGAGTTGCATATGTAAGGCTATTTTAAAAGTACATGTCATAGTTTAAGGGGCACTAATGGGTATTAGATATAAAGCAGATCTTACATAAACACAAAAAGAATGATTCAAGAAGAAGAAAATTATGCAGTTTTAAGCACCTAATGGAGACTCAACATATAAAAAAATGATGTATCTTAAA
Organism: Mustela nigripes; assembly: GCF_022355385.1. Taxonomy (NCBI): domain Eukaryota; kingdom Metazoa; phylum Chordata; class Mammalia; order Carnivora; family Mustelidae; genus Mustela; species Mustela nigripes. The sequence goes on from NC_081563.1 coordinate 64,089,994, forward strand.
ATCATGGACACCTTAGGTGTGAAAAACCAGTAATTTGAGTAGACTAAATTCACCAGATGAGAAATGATAAGATCATGAAAAAAATAAATAAATGTATACTATTTATGAAACACAACTAAAACCGAGTGATGCAGAGAAAATTAAAAGGTAAACTAGTCAAAACAGGTGAAAAAAAGGCTAGAATATTTATTTTCACAAAATTATAGAAATCTCAGCAAAGAAGAATTACTAGATATAAAGGTAGTCCAACCTAATCATTAAAAAAAATAATTCAAGTGAAAAAAAAGATTCAATAGAAAAACTAAATTTATGAACTTGAAAGCATCTGATAATGTACCTTCATAATATAAAAATCAAAAGCCACTACAAGTACAGGGGAAAAAATTAAAAAGCACAAAAATCATGGAATATTTTAAAACAAATCCATAATGTATAGTCAAGCAGACAAAAATAACTTAAAATAATACAATTAACAGTTTTTATCTAAAGGCCACATAAAAATAACAACTAAAGAATATATATTCTTTTCAACTGTTTTATGCATAAAACAATTTTTTAACTGCCCACAATTTTACTCAGAAAGCAGGCTTCCTCAAGTTATCAAAGAATAAAGATTATTAAGCTACATTCTGTGACCATAATTGCCTAGACCCTAGGCCAAAGAAGAAATCACAAAGGAATTTAGAAAATACACAGGACTGAATACTAAAAATATCATATTGAAACTATTTAGCATATAGTTACATATTTATTAGTTGTTTTTCTCTGATCATGAAAACTGCAAAAAGAAAAACTTGGTTTAGTTTAGATGTGTCCCAAGCACCTCAAATAGGGTCTAGTAAGCATTCATTAAATATTTGATGAATAATTTAATGAATGAAAGCAGTACTTAGAAACTAAATTTTAAGGTGGAATTAAGATGCTGGAGTAGTTTGGCAGGGGGATCCTGATCTTGCCTTGTCCTTCAAACACAGCTAGATTGGCATCAAAATATTTTGAGCAACTAGGAAATAAATTTGAGGATGAAAAGTCTGCACAATTAGAAGGAGAGAATGTGGAAGCTGCAAGGTTCAGAGATATGAATTGGGGGAGAGAAAAGCCACATTGCCAGGTAGGGGCTGAGAGACCTTTTTGTGGAAAGAGGACAGAGAAAGAAGGGGAGACACAACAGCACAACAGGTTTGTTCAAAGAAAAACTCCCCCAGGACCCCTAACTGGGTAATTAGGAGGAACTGATTATAGCACGTTTTTTGCTAACACTGGAGCTCAAATTCTGAGGTTTTAGAAGTCTATGCCATTTGCCAGAGTCAAGCCAGGCAGACAGTAGTACTCTGGGAAGAGGGAGGAGTGGCCTGGGAGTGCAGTGTGGGGGTGCCCTGGGTGGCACTGAGAGAGAACATTCCCTCTCCTAGGGTACAGTTCAAAGAGGGTATATTGTTTCTCCAAAGACAAGGGACCCAGTGGGCACCACTGAGTGGCCATTCTTCAGCAGAGGACAAGAAGAGGATATAGACAGCCGATAATGTGGTTGCAGCTTTCTCCAGGACTTTAGCATAGACTCCAGGCACTGGGATGCCCATCGTACTGCTTTTCTATGACAGTGGCTCCAGGCACAGCACTGAGAGGTTCTTCTCTTAGGGGAGGGGAGCAGGTCCACACCTTGCTGGGTTCTTTTAAGATTTGGAGTTTTGGATCCCAGCTGTGCACCAGAGATAAAACACAGGAGAACTGAGGTGTGGGGCTTGCTGAAGGCCCAGGCATGGACAGATGAAGGTAGGCATCTGAAGGAGGTCTGGGGAACAGGAGGGGAGATTGTTTGCTTTTCTGTGAGGGCTTCCTGAGCAGCAGGGGCTGTGAGTTCCCCTCCCCAGGACTAAAAGCAGGGTTACGCCATCTTCCACCCACGCCTCACCAACAAGCAAAGTCCAACTTCAGTGAGCAACATGGCACCCCCAGTGAAGGGTGGAGCCACTTACACCAAACTCTGCCTCCCTGAGCTCTGCAGGGGCATTTTTACTAGAGCAGGTCTAACTGTGAGGCAGCAAAGTAGGCCTCTCCCCCAGACGACCAACACAAGCCCCCTGCATGTACCAAGTATACTGATCACAGTGTTCCAAAGCATCGGCTTCAGTTCTAGAGAAAATAAGACCAGGCTTTCCTTTTATTCTTTTCTTTCTTTCTTTTCTTCTTTCCTCCCCTTCTTTTTTCTTTGGACTCAAGCTTACAGTTTTATCTTTGTTTCTTCCTTTTTAATGCATTGGGTTTCTTTTTGCTTTTTGCTTTTTCTTTGGAAGCAGACTTATAAGTCTTTGTCAGCTTATTTTCTTTATTCTTTTCTTTTTCTCTTTTTTTGGAACCAGGATTTTTTTTTCTTTTTCTTTTTCTTTTTTTTTTTTCTTTCTTCCTTTTTTTTAAGAGGGGTAGAGGAACAGCAGAGGGAGAAGGTGAGAGAGAATCTCAAGCAGGCTCCATGCCCAGTGTGGAACCCCCTCATGGGGATCAATCTCACAATCCTAAGATCACAACCTGAGGTGAAATCAAGTTGTTTAACCAACGCAGTAACCCAGGCACAGGCACTTTTTTAAAGGCCCAAACATCCCCACTGCAAGGAGGAACTCAGCAAATGACTAACCTGTGGGAAATAACAGCCAAAACTTAACAGCAGAGTATATACAGCATACACCAGAAACACTTCCTAAAGTGCCAAGACCTGGACAGCATATAACCCCTTTTTAATAAAGCAAAAATTACTCTGAGGAGTAATCTATGTAATGAGTAATGGAGCTCATTACATAAATTACTAATTTATGTAATGAGTAATGAGCTCCATTACTCTGAGGAGCAGGAAACACAACAAGCTTTCATAACACATAAAAGACAGAAACCTAGACATGACAAGATGGAGGAATTCTCCACAAAAGGACTAACAAGAAATCATAAACAGGGCCTTGCTCAAAACAGCTGTAGAGATAAAAGACATAAGAACTAGTCAGGCTGAAATAAAAAAAGCTATAACTGAGATGTAAAACAGAACATACATAATCATGAGGATGGAAGAAGCAGAGGAATGAATAAGTGATATAGAAGATAAGATTATGGAAAATGAGGTTGAAAAGAAGAGGGAAAGAAAACTATTAGGTCATGACTACAGGCTTAGGGAAATCAGCAAATCCATTAAACATGGTATCTGTATCACAGGAGTCCCAGAAGAAGAAGAGCAAGAAGGAGAGGCAGGGAGTTGGCGGGGGGTGGGGGGGAGTCTATTTGAATGAATTGTATTTGAGAACTTCCCTAACCTGGGGAAGGAAACAGGCATTCAAGTCTAAGAGGCACAGAGAATTCTCAAAATCAACAAGAACAGGTCAACACTAAAATATTATCATAGTGACACTTACAAAATGCAAAGATAGAGAATTCTGAAAATGACTAGAGAAAAAAGGTCCTTAACCTACAATGGCAGACAAATAAGGTTAGTAGCTGATCTGTCCACCGAAAGTTGGCAAGACATAAGAGAGTGGTCTGATATATTCAACATGCTAAATGGGAAAAATATGCAGCCAAGAATACTTTATCCAGGGGCACCTGGGTGGCTCAGTGGGTTAAAGCTTCTGCCTTCCACTCAGGTCATGATCCCAGGGTTTTGGGATCGAGCCCCACATCAGGCTCTCTGCTCAGTGGGAAGCCTGTTTCTCCTCTCTCTCTCTGCCTACCTGTGATCTCTGTTGTTAAATAAATAATTTTTTTAAAAAACTTAAAAAAAAAAAGAATATTTTATCCAGCAAGGCTGTCATTTGGAATAGAAGGAGAGAAAAAGAGTTTCCAAAACAATAAAAACTTAAAGGCATTCATGAACATTAAACCAGCTCTGCAAGAACTATTAAAGGGGACCCTTTGAGTGGGAAAGAGACCAAAAGCAACAAAGACAATCTATAGGAACAATGACTTTACAGGTAATACAATGGCAATACATTCATACCTATTGATAATTACTCTGAATATAAATGGACTAAATGATCTAATCAAAGACAAAGGGAATTAGAATGCATTAAAAAAAAACCCAAGACCCACTGATATGCTGGGACTCATTTTAGACTCAAAGACACTTCTAGATTGAAAGTAAGGTGGTGGAGAACCATCTGTCATGCTCGCGGACATCAAAGAAAGTTGGAATAGCCATACTTATATCAGACAAACTAGATTTTAAACCAAAGACTGTAATAAAAGATGAAGTACACTAAATCATAATAAAGAAGTCTATCCAACAAGATGATCTAACAATTGTAAATACTTATGCCTCCAACTTGGGAGCAGCCAAATATATAAATGAATTAATAACAAACTTAAAGAAACTCACTAATAATAATACAATAATAGTAGGGGACTTTAACATCCCACTCACAGCTGTGTACAGACCATCTAAGCAGAAGATCAACAAGAAAACAAGGGATTTGAATGACACACTGGACTAGATGGACATTACAGATATATTCAGAGTATTTCATTCTAAAGCAGCAGAATACACGTTCTTTTTGAGTGCAAATAGGACATTCTCCAGAAGAGATCACATACTGGGTCACAAGTCAGCTCTCAACCAGTAAAAAAAAAGACTGTGATCATATCATGCATAGTTTCAGACCACAATGCTATGAAACTCAAAGTCAATCACAAGAAAAAGTTTGGAAAGGCCTCAAATACATGTAGGTTAAAGACCATCTTACTAAAGAATGAATGGGTTAACCAGGAAATTAAAGAAGTTAAAAAAAAATACATGGAAGCAAATGAAAATGAAAACAAGATAGTCTGAAACCTCTGGGATGCAGCAAAGGTGGTCATAAGAGGCATGTATATAGCAATACAGGCCTTCCTCCAGAATCAAGAAAAGAAACTATAGAAATGATCCCTGAAAATATACTCTTAAATATAGAACCTAACCTTACACCTACAGGAGCTAGAAAAAGAACAGCAAATAAAGCCTAAAACCAGCAAAAGTGAAGTAGTAGCAGAAATAAATTCTATAGAAATAAAAATAGCAGAAATTAATGCTATAGAAATAAAAACAGAACAAATCAATTAAACTAGCAGCTGGTTCTTTGAAAGAATTAACAAAACTGATAAACCCCTAGGCGGACTTATCAAAAAGAAAACAGAAAGGACCTAAATAAATAAAACCATAATTGAAAGAGATCACAAACAACACAGAAATACGAGAAATATTATGAACAGTTACATACCAACAAATTGTGCAATATGGAAAAATGGATAAATTCCTAGGAACATATAAACCATGAAACTGAAACAAGAAGAAATAGAAAATTTGAATAGATCTGTAACCAGTAAAGAAATAAATTAGTAATCAAAAATCTCCCAGTAAGAATCCCCCTATTTCCCAGGGGAACTCTAACATACATTTCAAGAAGAATTAATACCTGTTCTAGAAATGGAAGGAAAAATCCCAAATTCATTCTGTGGAGACAGCATTACCTTGATTCCAAAACTCAACAGTGATCCCTCTATGAAGAATTATAGACAAATAACCTTGATGAACATGGATGTAAAAAGTCTCACAAGATATTAGCTAACTGAATCTAACAGTACATTAAAAGGATTATTCACCATAATCAAATGGGATTTATTCCTGGGATGCAGGGGTGGTTCAATATCTGCAAATCAATCAATGAGATATACCACATTAATAAAAGAAAGGGTAAGAACCATATGATCCTCTCAACAGATGTAGAAACAGCATTTGACAAAATACAGCATCCTTTCTTGATAAAAACCCTCGAAGTAGGGACAGGAGGAACACACTTCAGTATCATAAAAGTCATATATGAAAGACCCCCAGCTAATATCATCCTCAGTGGGGAAATCTGAGCAATCTTCCCCTCATGTCAGGAATTGAACATGGATGTCCACTCAAACACTGTTCTTCAACACTGTACTGAAAGTCCTAGTCTCAGCAATCAGAAAATAAAGAGAAATAAAAGACATCCAAATCAGCAAGGAAGAGGTCAAACTTTCACTATTTGAAAATGACATGATACCCTATGTAGAAAACTTGGAAGACTCCACCAAAAAATTGCTACTGATCAATGAAGTCAGCAAAGTCTCGGATACTAAGTCAATGTGCAGGAATCTGTTACATTTCTACACACCAATAATGAAGCAGCAGAAAGAGAAACCAAGGAATTGATCCCATTTGCTATTGCACCCAAAACAATAAGATACCTAGGAATAAGCCTAACAAAAGAGGTAAAAGGTCTGTACTCTGAAAACTACCAAACAATTATGAAAGGAATTGAGGAAGACACAAAGAAATGGAAAACCATCCCATGCTCATGGATCAGAAGGACAAATATTGTAAAAAGTCTGTCCAAATCAATCTACACATTCAGAACAATCTGTACAAAAACAAAAACAAAAACAAAACAAAACAAAACAAAACAAAAACACATTTTTCACAGAGCTAAAACAAATAATTCTAAAATTTGTATGGAGCCAGAAAAGACCCCAAATAGCCAAAGCAATGTTGAAAAAGAAAACAAAAGCTGAAGGCATCACAATTCTGGACTTCACGCTATATTAGAACACTATAATCATCAGGTATTATGGTAGTGGCACAAAAATAGACACATAGAATGGAACAGAATAAAGAACCCAGAAATGGACCCACAGCTATATGATCAACTAATCTTTGACAAAGCAGGAAACACTATCCAATGGGAAAAAGACAGTCTCTTCAATAAATGGTGTTGAGAAAACTGGACTACTTTTTTGCAAAACTAAATAAAAAGTAAATTAGAAATGGATGGAAGACCTAAATGTGAGACAGGAAACCATCAAAATCCTGGAGGAGAGCAAAGGGAGTAAGCGGTTTCACCTCAACTATAGCAATTTCTTACCAGACACATCACCAGAGGCAAGGTAAATGAAAGCAAAAATAAACATTGGGATTTCATCAAGATAAAAAGCTTCTTAACAGTGAAGGAGACAATCAACAAAACTAAAGGTCAACCTAAGGAATGGGAGAAGATAATTACAAATGTCACATTGGATAAAGGGCTCGTATCCAAAATATATAAAGAACTTACCAAACTCAACACCCAAAAAATAAACAATCCAGTTAAGAAATGGACAGAAGACATGAAGCAGATATTTCCTCAAAGAAGACATACAGATGGTAACAGACACATGAGAAAATGCTCAATATCACTCATCATCAGAGAAATACAAATCAAAACCACAATGAAATACCAACTCACATCTGTCACAATGGCTAAAATTGACAACTCAAGAAACAACAGGTGTTGGTAGGAGGCAGAGAAAGGGGAACCCTCTTGGACTGTTGGCAGGAATGCAAACTGGTGCAGCCACTCTGGAAAACAGCATGGTGGTTCCTCAAAAAGTTAAAAATAGAACTACCCTATGACCCAGCAACTGGACTATTAGGTATTTACCCCAAGGCTACAAAAACACTGATTCAAAGGGGCTACATGCACCCAAGTGTTTATAGCAGCCAAATATATAATAATAGCCAAATTATGAAAAGACCCTAGATGTCTATCGATTGATGAATGGATAAAGAAGATCGATCTCTCTCTCTCTCTCTCTCTCTCACACACACACACACACACACACACAAATGGAATATTACTCATCAAAAAGAATGAAATCTTGCCATTTGCAACAACATGGATGGAACTAGTGTGTTTTATGCTAAGCAAAGTAAGTCAGAGAAAGACAAATACCATATGATTTCACTCAGATATGAAATTTAAGAAACAAAATAGATGAACACAGGAGAAGGGAAGGAACAATAAAGTAAGATAAAAATAGAGAGGGAGGCAAACCATAAGAGACTCTTAATTATAGAGAACAAACTGAATATTGCTGGGGGACTGTGGGTTAAATGGGTGATGGGCACTAAGGAGGGCAGTTGTGATAAGCACTGGATGTTACTATATAAGTGTTGAATTACTAAATTCTACTCCTGAAACTAATGTTACAATATATGTTAACTAACTTGAATCTAAATAAAACCTTGGAAGAAAAAAAAATTTTTTTAAGAAATTAAATTTTTACTTTAAGAAAATGGAGGAGTACCCAAGAGGGTGACATAGGAGGCTGCTGAGCTCCCCTCCAACCAAGAATGCAAATGTATGGGATTCAGAAACTCACTGAGCTACTTCTACACATCAGTGTAATGAGAAAAATGTATCATAAGGGACCCTCACTGTGATCCTCCCCTCTGGAACACTGACAGGTCTTGGCACACTCACAAGTACTGGGGGCTACTAAAAACAAAGAAAACAGCAGCTAGGACAATCAGCATGAACAATAAAGTAGGAACTTGAGCAGGGCTGACTAACAAGATTCATTTCCTACACAAGACCACTCTGTCATATTTGGAAGAGATAGCTGTTCTGTCTAACATAGGGAAACCAACAAAGAGAATCAAAGAAAACAAAGAAACAGTGGAAAACTTTCCAAACAAAAAAACAAGTCTCCAGAAACAGATCTTTTTGAAAAGGAGATAAGTGGTTTACCTGATAGTTCAAAATAATGGTCATAAAAATGATTAATGATCTCAAGAGAGAGCAATGTATGAATAAAGTAAGATTTCAACAAAAAAAAACAAAAAAAATTTTCAAAACACAAATTATAGAGCTGTAGAATATAACAACAACAAAAACTTCAATAGACATCGCTTCTCAGCCTTTTGGCTAAAATCAAGTGCAAAAAAATTCAATAGGGAGGTTGGTTCAACAACAGACTAGATCAAATGGAAGAAAGGATCAATGAACTCAAAGACAGGGCAACTGAAGTCATAACATTGGAGAAGCAACAGGGAAAATAAAAAGAATGAAAAAGAGTGAAGATAGCTTAAGGGACTTATGGGATACCATTAAGCTGACAATTACATGCACTATAAGGGTCCCTGAAGGAGAAAAGAGAAAGGAGCAGAAAGCTTATTCAAAAAAGTGGCCATAAACTTCCCTAACCTGGGGAAAGAAACAGACACCATACCCAAATAGCACAATACCAAACAAGATGCATCTAAGGAGACCCACACTGAGATACATTATTATTAAATTGTCAAAAGTTATAGATAAGGACAGAATCTTAAAAACAGCAAGAGAAAACAATTTTCTATGTATGAGAGAACTCCCATAAATCTAATAGCATCCTGTCTTGCAGGACAGAAAAGAGTGAGATGATATATTCAAAGTGCTAGGGAAAAAACAAAAACAAAAACCTGTCAACCAAGAATCCTCCAGTTGCAAATTTGTCCTTCATAATTAACGGTGAGATAAAGTACTTCTCAAACAAAAGCTAAAGGAGTTCATAACAACTAGACTCATCTTACAAGAAATGTTAAAGGGAGTGCTTAAGTTGAAACAAAAGGACATTAATTTTCAAAGTGAACATATATGAAAGTATAAAATTAGTTGATAAAAAATACAGATAAATTCAGAATATGCTAAGATTATAATAATAGATGGTAAAATAGCTGTAGCATAAACATTAAAAGACAAAGTACAAAAAAACTATAATAATTTGTTAATGAATAAAAACAACAAAAGCATGTACATTTTGACAATAAAAACATAAAATCTGGGGAAAGGGAGTGTAAAATGTACATCTTATCAATATTTTCAAAGTTATTATCAGCTTAAAACAGAGAGTTGTAAGTATGTTTTACATAAATTTCATGGTAACTAATAAACAAAAACTTATAGTAGATACACAAAAAATAAAGCAATCAAAGCACAGCACTATGAAAAAAGTCAATTCACAAGAGAGGTGAGAAAGAGAAGAAACAAAAGAACTATAAAAGAGCCAGAAAACAACTATGGCAGTAGTTAAGTCCATAACTATCGATAATTACTTTAAATGTAAATGGACTTAAATGTAAATGGTTTCCAAAACACACAGAATGGTTGAATAGTATATATATATAAAAAAAGATCCAACTATATAGTGCCTATAAGAGATTCACTTCAGCTTTAAAGATATACAGAGAATGGAAGTGAAAGGATGAAAAAGACAGATGTTCTACGTCAATGGAAACCAAAAGAAAGCAGGAAACACTGTACTTCTAGCAAACAAAAGAGTCTTTAAACCAAAAACTATAACAAGACAATGTAATGATAAAAGGATCAATTAGGAGAATATAACAACTATAAATATTTATGCACCCAACATACAGAAAGCAAATATTAACATATCTGAAAGAGGAAACAGCAATACAAGGATATTAGGGGGTTTCAATATCCTAAATTCCAGCAATGTATAAATCATCAGACAAAAAGTCAATTAAAAAACACTGGACTTCAATCTTATATTAAACAGGATGGACCTAACAGACATATACAGAACAGACCTTCCAATAGCAGGATACACATTCTTCTCAAGCACATATGAAACGCTCTTCAAGATAAATCAAGCTAAGTGACATAAAAAGACTAAATTTCTTTTAAAAAATTTAAGAAATGTGATAATGATACTGACATATTCAGTGTCCTTTCTGACCACAATGGTCTAAAGTAGGTATCAGTTATTAGAGGAAAACTGGAAAATTTATAAAAATATGGAGACTGGCCAACATGCTCCTGAATGACCAATAGCTTAAAAAATTAAAAAAGGAAAAAAAAAACATACAACTCAATACCACACACACACACACAATCTGATTAAAATGAGCAGAGGACTTAGACATTTTTCCAAAAGACACAGATGTCCAACAGACATATGAAAAGATGCTCAACATCACTAATCATCAGGGAAATACAAATCAAAACCTTAATGCAATATCACTGTATACCTGTTAGAATGGCTAAAATCAAAACAAGAAATAACAAATGTTGGCAGGGATGGAGAGAAAAAAAAACTTTTAGACACTGTTGGTGGGAATGTAAATTGGTATAGCCACTGTGGAAAACAGTATGGAGGTTCTTCAAAGAATTAAAAATGGAAATACCACATGATCTAATAATTCCACTGCTGGGTATTTACCCAAAGAAAATGAGAACGCCAATTCAAAAAAAGTATATGCAACTCTTTGTTTATTGTAGCATTATTTGCAATAGCCAACATATGGAAGCAATCTAAGTGTCTATCAATGGCTGAATAGGTAAGGATGATATGGTATAGACCTACACACATACACACACACACAAATATTACATAGCAATAAAAAAGGATGATTGTGTTATTTGCAAGACATGGATAGACCTAGAGGATATGAAAGTGAAATAACAGACTGAAAAATACCACGTAATTTCACTCATATGTGGAATATAAAAAATGAATAAAACAAAAGGCAGAATCAAAAATATAAATACAGAAAACAAAGTAATGGTTGCCAGAGGGAATATGGGTGGGAGGATGCGCAAAATGGGTGAAGGCGAGTGGGAGATAACAGACTTCCAGTTATGGAATGACTAAGTCCTGGGAATAAAAGACAAGCATAGAGAATACAGTAAATAGTACTATAATAGCACTGTATCTTGAAAGATGGTAGCTACACTTGTGGTAAGCATAGCATAACCTATAAAGAAGTTGAATCACTATGTTGTACACCTGAAACTAATGTAACATTGTTGCCAACTATACTCAAATAAAAAAAATTTAATAAATAAAAAATAAACTATACTTTCTAGTTTAAAAAAAAACTTGAAACAAATGAAAATGAAAACATATCAATAACTTATGGAATGTAGCAAAAGCAGTTCTAAGAGGAAAGTTTATAACAATCAGCTTGTACCCTAAGAAAAAAAAATCTAAAATAAACAACCTAACTTTATACATCAAGGAACTAGAAAAAGAACCAACCTCAAATTTAGTAGAAAGAAGGACATAACAAAGATCAAAGTGGAAATAAATGAGAGATTGGGAAGACAATAGAAAAGATCAAGACAGACAAGGACACTCCAAGAAAAAAAAATTGCAGGCCAATATCCCTGCATATTTTACATATATATAAAAGTACTCAACAAAATATTAGCAAAATGAATTCAACAGTACATTAAAGATTCATACACCAGGATCAAGTCAGATTTATTTTTGAAATATAAGGATGGTTCAACATATACAAATCAATCAATGCAGTTCACACATTGACAAAATGAAGGATAAAAGTCAGAAGATCATAGCAACAGATACCAAAAAAGCATTTGACAAAATTCAACACCCTTTTGTAATGAAAACCTCTCAAAACTTTGGGTACAGTAAGACCATACCTCAAAATAATAAAGGCCAATTATGAGAAGCAGATATCTGACATCATACCAAACTGTGAAAGCATAAAGCTTTCCTTTAAGATCAGGAACAAGACAAGGATGCCCACTCTCACTGGTTTTACTCATTTTAGTATTGGAAATCCTAACCAGAACAACTGGCAAGAAAAAAGAAATAAAAGGCATCCAAATAGAAAAAAAGTAAAATTGTCTGTGTCAATGACATGATAATATATAGAGAAACCCTTAAAGACTCCTCAAAACAACTACTAGAACTAATAAACACAGTAAAGTTGCAGGATACAAAATCAATACACAAAAATCAGTTGTGTTTCTATACACTTACAATGAGCTATTGAAAAGAGAAATTTAGAAATTTCTCCTTGAAATTTCAAGGAGAAATTTCTAAATTTCAATGAAATGAAATTTTTTCATTTTGATGAAATGTAAAATCTCATTTACAATAACATCAAAAAGAATAAATTATTTAGGAATAAATCTAACCAAGGACATGAAAAATCTGTTCACTGAAAACCATTAAACACTGATAAAAGAAATTGAAGAAGACACAATAAATGGAAAGATATTATGTGCTAATGGATGGGAAGAATAAACTGTCCACACTACCCAAAGGAATCTACAGATTGCTGTGCAATCCCTATCAAAATTCCAATGGCATATTTCACAGAAATAGAAAATCCTAAAATTTATATGGAACCACAAAAGACCCTATATAGCCAAAGCATTTTGAGTAAAAAGAACAAAGCTGGAGGCATCACACTTCTGATTTCAAACTACATTACAAAGCTATATTAATCAAAACAGCATGGTACTGGCATAAAAACAGACACATAAATCAATGGTACCTAGCCCAGATAGCCTAGAAATAAACCCAGGCATTCATGGTCAATTAATTTTTGACCAAATTATATTTTGAGCCAAATATATATAATGAGGAAATAATAGGCTCTTCAATAAATGGTGTTAGGAACACTGGGTAGCCACATGAAAAATAATCAAACTGAATCTCAATCTTATACTGTATACAAAAATCAACTCAAAATGAATTTAAAGACTTGAGTGTAAGACCTGAAATCATAAAATACCTAGAAGAAAATATATGTGTATGTTCCTTGATATTCATCTTGATAATGATTTTTTTTGGATTTCACACCAAAAGTCAAGTCAATAAAAGCAAAAATAAACAAGTGGGACTACATCTAACTTAAAAACTTCTGCACAATGGAGGAAATCATCAACAAAATGGAAAAGCTAGGTATGAAATGGCAGAGACATTTGCAAACCTATTTTAAACCCATATATTCAAAGAGGGATATCAAAATATACAAGAATTCATCCAACTCAACCAAATAACCCAATTTTAAAATGGGCAAAGGAGCTGAAACTTTTTTCCAAAGAAGTCATCCAAATGGCCAATAGATACAAGGAAAGATGCTCATTATCATTAATAAGGGAAATGCAAATTGAAATCACAATGAGATTTCACCTCATGCCTGTTAGAATGGCCAGGAAATAGTCTTGCTACTGAGGCTATAGAGAAAAGGAAACCCTTTTACACTGTCGGTAGGGATGTAAACTGGTTCAGCCACTATGGAGCCAGTACGGAGGTTCCTTGAGAAATTAAAAACACAACTACCATGTGGTCCAACAATTCCATTTCTGGGTATATATCCAAAGAAAATGAAATAATTATCCTGAAAAGATATCTGCACTCTCATGTTCACTGGGGCATTATTCACATGGCCAAAACATGGAAACAATCTAAGTGTCTATCCATGGATGAATGGATTAAAAATATATATACAGTGGAATATTATTCAGCCTTATAAAATTATTAAACCTTATAAAATGGAGATCCTGCCGTGGATGACAACTTGGATGAAACTGGAGGGCATTATGTAAGTAAAATAAGACAGAGCAAGATAAATACTACATGTTATCACTTATATGTGTAATTTTAAAAAATAATAATAATGTTGAACTCACAGAAACAGAAAGCAGAATGAGAGATGCCAGGGGCTGAGAAGTGGAGGAAGTAGGGATAGACTGGCAAGATATTATAAACTTTCAGTTATAAATGAATAAGTTCTGAGGATCTAATGTATAATACAGTGATATATATAACTCAGTTGATATATAATATATGCAACATATAATATATATTATATATATGTAATATAGTTGAAAACACTGTAATGTATAATTGAAATTTGTCAAGAAAGCTGAACATAAGTGTTCTCACCAAAAACAAAAAAGCAAATGTGTGAGGTGATATATGCATCAACTCAATTGTGGGAATCTGTATGAATATCACAATCTGTATGATATCAAAACATTAACATTGTACACTTTAAATATATTATAATTTTGTCAGCTGTATCTCAATACAGCTGAAAAAATCTCCAAAACATACTTAGGTATAAATCTAACAAAATATGTACAATATTGATATGAGGAAAAATATAAAATCTGGTAAAAGAAATCAAAGATCTAAAATATGTGGATCATGGCACACCTGGGTGGCTCAGTGGGTTAAGCTGCTGCCTTCGGCTCAGGTCATGATCTCAGGGTCCTGGGATCGAGTCCCGCATCGGGCTCTCTGCTCAGCAGGGAGCCTGCTTCCTCCTTTCTCTCTCTCTGCCTGCCTCTCTGCCTACTTTGTAATCTCTCTGTCCAATAAATAAATAAAAAATCTTTAAAAAAAATAAAATAAAATATGTGGATCAATATTCCCTGTTCATGGATAAAAGACTCATATTCTTAAAATATCAGTTCTTCCCAACTGTACCTATAGAAACAATGCAATCCTAATGAAATTATCACCAAGTTATTTTGTGAATACTCATATACTGATTTTAAAGTTTATATGGAAAACCAAAAGATTCAAAACAGTCTGTAAAGCTACAATAATTAAGACAGTGTGTCTGTTTCATAAGGATTGACAAAGACATAAACAGATCAGAATAAAGAGTCCAGAAATAGGCCCACACAAATACAGCCAACTGATTTCACAAAAGAACAAAGGCAACTCGATAGAGGAGTGGCAGTCTTAGCAAACAGCATTAGAACTGGACATCCTCAAGCAAAAAAAATGAATGTAGACACTGGCCTTACATAAATATTAACTCACAATGGTTCACAGACCTAAATATAAAACACAAAATTATAAAACTTCTAGAATATAACATGGGTGAACATCTAGGTGAACTAGGGTGATATGTTTTTAAATACAACACCAAAAGCATAATTTAGGAAAGAAAAAACTGTTTAGCTGGGTTTCATTAAATCTGAACATTTCTGCCCTGCAATACACCATTAACAGGATGAAAAAAAACCCCACAGTCTGACAGAAAATATTTGCAAAACACACACCTGATAAATAGTACTCATAACCTAAATAGACAAAGAACTCCTAAAATTCATTGATGAGAAAATCAACAATCCACTTAAAAATAGGCAAAAGATCTGAAAAATATATCTCCAGAAAGATGATATACAGATGGCATACAAGTTTATGAAAAGATGACCAACATCATATGACATTAGGGAATTGCAAATTAAAACAACAGTAGGATTAAAATTATACATTTATTAGAAATGGCTGAAATCCAAAACACTAACCATTATCAAATGCTGACAAGGATATGGAGCAATAGAAATTCTCATTCACAAGGAAAAAGCAAAGCAAAGCAAAGAAAAACTCACTCGTTGCTGGTGGAAATGCATAATGGTACAGTCACTCTGGAGGACAGTTTAATAGTTTCTTACAAAGCTAAACACAGTCTTACTACATGATCCAGGAATCACCTTTCTAGATATTCACCCAAAGGAGCTGCAAACTATGTCTACACAATAACCTACATATGAATGCTTATATCAGCTTTATTTGTAATTGCCCAAAATAGGAAACAACACAGATGCCCTTTAACAGGTGAATGGATAAGCAATCTGCGATACAGCCACACAATGAAATATTCAACAATAAAAAGAAACATGCTACTAAGCCATGAAAAGATACAAAGGTAACTTAGATGCATATTGCTTAGTGAAAGAAGCCAGTTCTAAACAGCTACATAATGTATGGTTCCATATATACATAGTTCTGGAAAGAGGAAAACTATAAACAGTAAGAAAACCAGTGGTTTCCAGGAGTTTAGGGGCAGCTGGAAGAGGGATAAATAGATGGAATACAGGGGAGATTCAGGGCAGTGAAACTACTCTTTATGATACTGTAATGGTAGATACATGAACTGTGCATTTGTCGAAACCCATAAAACTGTACAAGTGAATATTAATGTGAATTATGGACTTTAGTTAACAAATAAACCACACCAATTCAAGTCAACAATGCCAAAATTATACACAGATATTGGAACTGACAAAGACCTTAAAGCAGCTGTTACAAAAATGCTCTACCAAGTAAAGGCAAATACATTTGGCACAAATGGACACATACCAGTGTAGTAAAAACATAGAAGATACAAAGGAAAGACAAATGGCACTTTTGGAACTGAAAAACATAATGACCAAATATTAAAAGAAAAAAGAAATTCATGAATGGGCCCAAATAGGATTATGGAGACAAGTGAAAAAACATTAACAACAACATTGAATTTGATAATGGATGAATAGAAATTTATCCAACTTGAAAAGCAGCAAGCTAGAACACAGAAAAACTGCACAGAGCATCAAGAACCTGTAGGTGGCAACAACAACAGATTTTTTTTTTAAGATTTTATTTCTTTATTTGAGAGCGAGAGAGCGCAAGGCAGGGGGGGGTGGTGCAGTTGGGAGAGAGAGGGAGAAGCAGACTCCCTGCCAAGCACGGAGCCCAATGTGGGGCTCCATCCTAGGACCCTGGGATCATGACCTGAGCTGAAGGCAGACGCCTAACCATCTGAGCCACCCAGGTGTCCCACAACAAAACATTTTAACATTCATGGTGTTGGAGTCTCAGACATAAAGAGGAGTGTGGTGCTGAAAAAATATTTGAGAAATAATGGCTGACACGTTCCAAGTTTTATATATACAAAAACTGACAGTGCAGTGAATCCCCAACAGGATAAACTTAAAGAAATCAATGCCCAGATACATCTAATCAAATGGCTGAAAGCTAAAAACAAAGAAAACTCTTGAAAGGAGCCAGAGTAAAACAGTACATTAAGTAGAGAGGAACATGACTCAAATGACTGGATTTTTCATCAGAAACCATGAACACCAGAACGAAGTGTCACAACACGTTTGAAGTCTTGAGGAAAAAAAAAAAAGCTGTCACTCCAATATCCACCAAAAACTTCTTCAGGAATTAAGGCAAAATAAAGACATTCTCAAGTGAAGAAAAACTGAAAGAATCCATAGCCAACAGAACTGCTATATAAGAATTGCTAGAGAAAGATATTCAGAAAAAAGACAATTGTACAAAGAAAAGCACACTACTAAGAAAAGAAGAAAATAAAAATTTGTAAACACCTGGGGAAATGTAATGGATTATGATTCTCTTCAGTTAAAATATATTTCATAGTTGAAATAAAAACTATATTATAGTCTGGAGGATTTTCAGTGAATACAGTGGTAATATATAAGACAATTACAAAGTATCAGAATGTTAGGATGCCACCCACAAAGGGCTTAGAAAGAAACTGTAGCATGAAATACTTAGGTTACAAAAGAAGAATGGTTCAAATAAGCTTCTACCTAACCAAACTAGGAAAAGAGCTAACTATACCCAAAGCAAATGGAAGGTAATAATAAAGAAAAAACAAATCAATGTAATTTAAACAGAAAAACAATGGAATCAATCAATGAACCCAAGGGTTGTTTCTTTGAAATGCTCAGTAAAACTGATATACCCATATCATGACTGGCAAAAAAAAAAAAAAAAAAAAAAAAAAACAGAGAAAAGATAAAAATAATCTATATCGGGAAGGAAAGAGGGAACATAACTATAGAACCTGTTGAGATTAAAAGTATAATTATGGGGGGCGCCTGGGTGGCTCTGTCGTTAAGTGTCTGCCTTCAGCTCAGGTCATAATCCCAGCGTCCTGGGATCAAGTCCCACACTGGGCTCCTTGCTCGGCAGGGAACCTGCTTCTCCCTCTGCCTCTACCTGCCATTCTACCTGCTTGTGCTCTCTGTCTCAATCTGACAAATAAATAAATACTTAAATAAAATTTTAAAAATAAAAGTATAATTATGAACAACTCTACAGATATAAATTTGACAATTTAGATTCAATGGAGCTATTCCCTAAAAACCACCAACTACCAAAAGTTACCTAAGATGAAAACAACCAAATTACTGCTAAAACTACTAATGCAAGTAAAATCAAGTTAAAAATAAAACAAAAACACTTCTGAAAAAAAGTATCCCTAAGCCCTATGACTTCACTGCTGAATACTATAAAACATTTAAAAAAGGAATAATACCAATTCCAAATATTCACTTCCAGAAAGCAGAAAAGGAGGGAATAATTCACAATTCATTTTATGAATCCAGCACTGTCCTGAAATCAAAACCAGACAAAATCAGTAGAAAGAAGGAAAAAAACTACAGACCAAAGGTCCACGTGACACTGATGGAGAAAAAAAAAAAAAAAGGAAACTACTGTTATCCACCATATGAATAAGAAAAACCACACAATAATAATTAATGCAGAAAAAGCATTTGGCAAAATTTAATACCCATTCACCATAAAAAAAATTAAAAAACAAATTTAAAAAAACCTTTCTGTATGCTAGGGGAGACCTTCCTCAACTTTATAAAGACTATCTACCAAAAAACCTATAGGGCGCCTGGGTGGCTCAGTGGGTTAAAGCCTCTGCCTTCCGCTCAGGTCATGGTCTCAGGGTCCTGGGATCGAGTCCCACATTGGGCTCTCTGCTCAGCAGGGAGCCTGCTTCCTCCTCTCTCTCTCTCTCTGCCTGCCTCTCTGTCTACTTGTGATCTCTCTCTGTCAAATTAAAAAAAAAAAAAAAAAAAACCTATAGTTAACATCATATTAAATGATGAGAGGCTGAAAACTTCCTCTCCAGAACTGGGAACAAGTCAAGGACAGCCATTATTATCATTCATATTCAATAAAGTACTAGAAGTCATGGCCAGAAAAATAATTAAAAGACATATAGATTGGAAAGGAAGAAATAAAGTGATCCCTATTTGCAGAAGACACAACTATCCATATAGAAAATCCAAAAAATATCTGAAAAAAAAAAAAGAAAGAAAATCCTAGAATAAATAAGGGGGGGGGAGGGGCAGATAAAGTCAATGTGCAAAAACCAATTGTATTTATATATCTTAATAATGTACAACTGGAAACCAAAATTATAATAACATTGCCACTTTCTAAAGAACCAAAAATTTAGAAAGAAAAACAAAATTTTCATATACACCTAGCAGTACATGTACAGGACCAATTATGCTAAAAACTATAAAATGCTGATGAAAGAAATGAAAGACCTAAAGAAATGGAGAAGCATACTGTATTGAAACACTCCACAGAGTAAAAATGTTAATTCTCAGGGCACCTGGGTAGCTCAGTGGGCTAAAGCCTCTGCCTTCAGCTTGGGACATGATCCCAGGGTCCTGGGATACAGCCCTGCATTGGGCTCTTTGCTCAGCAGCAAGCCTGCTTCCCCCTCTCTCTCTGCCTGCTTCTCTGCCTACTTGTGATCTCCCTCTGTCAAATAAATAAATCTTTTTAAAAAATGTCAATTCTCTCTAAATTTATCTTTAGACTTTACTGAATGCCAACCAAAATCACAGCAAAGTTCTATATTATTTTTTTAAATAAATACAGGTTAATTGATTTAAAAATGTACATAGAGAGGCAGGAACTAGAAGAGATAAAATAATTTTGAAAAAGAACAAAGTTGAAGAAATCACATTACTCAAAAGTCCTTCAATGGCAGAATAACCAAACTGTGGTACATCCATACAGTACAATCCCACTTGGCAATAAAAAGAAAAGATATGGTCTTTATATACAATGGAGTATTATGCCTCCATCAGAAAGGATGAATACCCAACTTTTATATCAACATGGAAGGATTGGGAGAGATTTTGCTGAGTGGAATAAGTCAAGCAGAGAAAGTCAACTATCATATTGTTTCACTTACTTGTGGAGCATAAGGAATAACATAGAAGACACTGGGAGATGGAGAGGAGAAGGGAGATGGGAGACAAACCATGAGACTGTGGACTCTGAGAAACAAACTGAGGGTTTTATAGGGGAGGAGGGTGGGGCGTTGGGGAGCCTGGTGGTGTGTATTATGGAGGGTATGTGATGCATGGAGCACTGGGTGTGGTGCATAAACAATGAATTTTTTTAAAAAATATTTTATTTATTTGACAGACAGAGATCATAGATAGGCAGAGAGACAGGCATAGAGAGAGGGGGGAGAAGCAGGCTCCCCGCTGAGCAGAGAGCCCAACGTGGGGCTCCCCAGGACCCTGAGATCATGACCTGAGTGAAGGCAGAGGCTTAACCCACTGAGCCACCCAGGGACCCCCATAAACAATGAATTTTGGAAGACTGAAAAAAAATAAAATGGAAAAAAAAAAGAAATGAAGTATAGATATACACAATGTGGATGAATTCAAAGGCACTAAGGTAAGTGAAAAAAATTTCTCAAAAGATTTTTCTCAATCTGAAAAAAATTAAATGGAAAAAAAAAGAAATGAAGTATAGATATACAATGTGAATGAATTCAAAGGCACTAAGGTAAGTGAAAAAAATCCAATCTCAAAAGGTTACAGGGCGCCTGGGTGACTCAGTGGGTTAAGCTTCTGCCTTCGGCTCAGGTCATGATCTCAGGGTCCTGGGATGGAGCCCCACATCGGGCTCTCTACTCAGCGGGGAGCCTGCTTCCCTCTCTCTCTCTGCCTCCCTCTCTACCTACTTGTGATCTCTGTCAAATAAATAAATTAAATCTTTAAAAAAAAATAAGGTTACATGCTGTTTGATCCCACTGGTAGGAATTCTGTACATTCTTCAAAAGACAAAATTTTAGTGACAGAGAAAAGATCATTGGTTGCCACTGGTTAGAGCTAAGGAAAGGAAAGGGTACACCCTGGGATATGAACCTGTTCTCTACCCTGTTGTGGAATGGTAAAATCCATAGAGATGTACACAGGTGAAATTTTTTTCAATTTTTCTCTATATCAATTTTAAAATATTAACAGAGACACAATGTATAATCATAACATGAAGTAGAATATGCTTAATGACAAAAAGAGGCAAAAGATGATTTTGAAAACAAATATATAGTGTACAACACTGGCAGAAAATACAAAAGGGATAACAACAGCAGGCTTCAAGTGGAAGGTGAGACTTCAAATAAACACAATTTGAATATATAGAAACTGGAAACAATACGAGTGAGAAGAACAAAACAGAACAAACAAGTTGATCCTTAGTATTTATTTTCAGCAGTGAATCCCAAGACTATGACATATAAAAATTTTAAAATTCTTACTTATCACTACACACTTAATTTTCTAAATGAGTTCCTGTATAGTCGGTTAAAAAAAAAAAAAAGCTTATTCTCTATAAGGTTATTAAATTTTCTTCAAATATAAATTATTAACTGCATATTCAACAGTATAGCTTATTAAATATTATATAGCACAGTTATTTTCAAACTCTTTTAGTGATAGAATGTTCCTCAAAAATTTGACACACAGATCAAAGCAGAAATGCTCAGGTTGAAACATGGGTGGAGGGACCAGACCCCTTACCCATCTCATCTGTGGGCGGGGCTTCATTACAGATAACTGTGAAGACCCACTGGTAACTGACTTGTCATCTCCTGAGTTTGTTTAGAACACCATTAGTCATAACTACACTTGCAATAATTTCTTACTAAATGTCTGCTAGATTTTCTTTTCTCTCTTTTGTTTGAGCATAAACAGTGGAATTCTGGTCATATTAAATTCTATCATTACATTTTCACTTGGCTTTATTAAATCTGCCTTTTTTTTTTTTTTTTTTTTTTTTTAGTTTACTTATTTGACAGAGAGAGATGAAGCAAGAGAGGGAATACAAGCAGAGGGAGTGGGAGAGGGAGAAGCAGGCTTCCTGCTGAGCAGGGAGCCGAGTGCAGGGCTCCATCCCAAGGCCCTGGGATCATAACCTGAGCCGAAGGCAGATGCTTAACAACTGAGCCACCCAGGAGCCCCAACTTCTGCCATTCTATAATGTCCCTATTTAGCTCTTTTAGTGGTTTTACTATTGAATGTAAAACAAACAAAAAACCTGCTTATTTTACTCTTTATTTACATGTGCATGAAAAACTTTGATCTTTTAAGGTATATTTCATTGTTTACTTCTCTTTTGGAGTGGGGTACCTGGGTGGCTTAGTTGGTTAAGCTCCTGACTTGATTTCAGCTCAGGTCATGATCTCATGGAGTCTCATGGTCGTGAAATCCAGCCTCACATCAGGCTCTACGCTTGGCATGGAATCTGCTGGAGAATCTCTCTCTCCCTCTCCCTCTTCCTCTACCCCTCCCCGTGCCCGCTTGCTCACTCACTCTGTCAAATAAATAAGTAAATTCTTTAAAAAAAAAAAAAAAAAGTACTTCTCTTTTGACAACTGATAATGTATTTCTGGCAATGATACTCTGTAAAGGATTTCAGACTATTTTTTATCTAATATAGTAACTGGCAACTGTATTACAATCCAATGCTCCGTAACTCTACTTTGTGCTCCTTTGCCAGTTCCTTACTGGTAGTGGTACATACTTCATATTTTACGGTAGATTTTTTTTTCAATACATTTACCTATTTCTCAAATACCCAACACTGATATACTCTAATTGAGATATTTTCATTATTGCTAAGTAAATACATTTTGAGCTTGAAGGATTGAGATGCAATTTAACTTTGACTTTTAACTCCACAATTCCTAACCGTGGTTTATTAAGCTACTTTAGAAATGTGGGTTACATTATAAAATTCTATGTTTTTAACGATTTTTACTAAACTGGTGTACTTTGTATCATCAAATCTAATATTTTCATTCATTTACTTCTTATAAGTCTCTTTCAATTATGTACTCTCAGGTGTAGTTTACCTTCATGCTAACCTGTTATAAAATGATTTCAGATTTTCTCAGATTTCAAATGCTCCCTCTTATCTCTTAAGAGACATTTAATTTGGCCAGATAGTATACTGGAATAATAGCCACATTTCTCTTAGTTATTATAAAGTCTTTGTATTTTCAGCCTATGAATTAAGGGCTAACATAGTTCTTGTCTTCCTTTCCTAAAATCATATTGTAAAATTTGTATTTAGCTTAAAAACCTACTATGTAAGAACTATGTAAAATACCACCCTCACTTTTTGAAACACTTTTTTTTTTTTAAAGATTTTATTTATTTGTCAGAGAGCACGCCCGTGCACCAGCACACAAGCAGGCAAAGGTGGAGAGAGAAGCAGGCTCCCCGCAGAACAAGGAGCCCAATGCGGGACTCTATCCCAGGACTCTGGAATCATAACCTGAGCCAAAGGCAGTGGCTTAAATGACTGAGCCTCCCAGATGTCCCTTTGAAACATTTTCCAATATTCATGCTGAAATTAGGTTTCAAATAAGGGAAATCTTTTCTTTAATTATGGTCTCTATCTTGCAGGTCTTTACCTTTTCATGTGATACTTATCATCCAAAGATATATTACATAGATAATAGTGTTATTATTTTTTCTTCTTGAGGATCTCTTTAGGTCATTTTTGTCTAATACAGATTTGCTTTGCTTGTTCATTAATAGTACAACTAATTTCTGCTCAGTTAAGTCAATTCTTTCTATAAAGCCTCTATCCATGTCTCAGTATCTTTCACAGCCTTTTAGGCTCTCACAGAATTCCAGGGTCAGAAAGAACTTAAATGTCCTTTTCCCAGTAAAAACCTCTATTTTTAAAAATATTCCATAATGCATTCAATTTATGTTACACTAAATTTCTGAACAGTTATACTTGTTCAGAAGTTTTCTGCTGGAATAGAAATTCTGATATTATAGAGTCTACATAATTTTTTTCTTCCGCTTTTCATCACATGGCAAAATTTGCTCATTAGATATACAACTTTCTTTTGTTTTTTTTCTTGAAATGTATCATGTAGGGATTTTTTAAATGGGTCTTACTACTTCTCCTTTACTGTCTTCCTAACACATTGTAAGATGAAAGGTTTACATAACTAATATTCATTCTCAACTGTTAGTACATTTGACACTGGAGATCTATGCTAGCATTGGAGCACGTGATCTTTTAATAGAAACAAGATCAGGATAAATGGCTTTTCTTCACATTTTAAAAAAACTGAAATTAATAACCCCTATCACCATAAGTGCTCAAAAACAAATATTCTAATGTAGTATTATATTTTGTTTATTCTTTCCCTTGCTATGTATATACTCCAAAGAAAAGGGGATCCTAGCATAAAAACCAGCATTGCAATACTTTTTAAATACCTTTTTCCACCAAAAATACCTAAAGATAAGACACTGCATGAAATGTTACAATTTTTAATAAAGTCATTTATAGATTTGTAATAAATCACTATCATATAATAATATCTTGAAGGAATTAAATGATTTTCTAAAAACTATTATAAATTACATATTTTGGTATCTGAACAAATTCTATATGAAAACATATTCTTTATCAAGATTCCACTTATCTAAATATTATTTTTTTGTTTTCTTTTACTCTTAAAGGACATAGTTTTCTCAATACCATATCTTTATTATTCCAATGAAGAGACATGGTCATGAATAATTTGTTAAAATATCTATTTTTACATGGTGCTATTTAAAATTGTATCACAGGGATTTAAAGAGTCTTCTTTTGATTTTCCTGCTGCTTATTAGACTCGAAATAAATGCATAAAATTACTCATTTTTCAAAAAGCAAAAAATCCACCAAATCTTTCTAACTAATTTGTATGCACTACTGGTTGACTATCCTCACTTTTTTTTCCCCAAAAATATTGTTTGACCTAAGTATAGGACATTTTTAATGTATTTTTCCAGTTCTTAGGATTAGATTTACTATAAATAT
Organism: Mustela nigripes; assembly: GCF_022355385.1. Lineage (NCBI taxonomy): Eukaryota > Metazoa > Chordata > Mammalia > Carnivora > Mustelidae > Mustela > Mustela nigripes. The sequence goes on from NC_081563.1 coordinate 64,115,302, forward strand.
CAGATGTTCTTCCACAGATTTTGTGAACTTAATATTAAAAACATATCACTGACGCTCTACACCTCAAGTTGTCAATCTGAATGAAAATGACACCATTATCAGCATCACCACTAACAGATTTCTTAAATTAGCTGCCAATACTATCAATTAGATATTTCACGGTTATTTTAGAAATAAGTATGTCAAAAGCATGTCGTTTGCAACTATTTTCTCTGGCTAGCAATAAATTCAAAGTGTTCTTTGACAAAGGACATCAATCAGTAGAGCAAAGAGACCTGAGTTCAAATGCAGATGGAGACAATTATTAAAACTGTGGCATGCAAGTAAATTACTCAACCTCCCCCTAAGCCTCCCTATCTTCCTGATTAGTTTATTGGGAGAATTAAATTAAATAATGCATGTAAAGCATTTAACACAGAGCTTGGCACACACTACGTGAGATATCTCAGTAGTAGTTGATGTTGACAATGATTGCCTAATAAGGATTTCAAGAACTATCCATAGCAGATATCGGATGCCACAGACACATTAGGACTCATCTGCTACTCTTTGCTGCAGATTTCCTCTTTCTTTCTTTCTTCTTTTCTATGTTCTCTGCCGAGTGAGGCTTTGGTAACATTACCTCTAAGAATGTCATTAGGTGGCACTCAGAACACCTACAATGGAAGCTATGCTCTCCATGAACCTCTTTCATACATGTTGTAGCTTCCAAATGCTCTTGCTTGAAATAAATTTGGGGAAAGCTGCTTTAACTCCACATTAAGCATAGATGAGAAAAATGGCCAGTGTCTCTGGGGAATAATTAACAAAAGACAGTTTGTTTCATCTTCATGATAAAATACAGCATCCCTATTAGAAGGCAAATTCATCATTCCCAAAAGTTAAATAGAATGACACTTTAAAAGTAATTCCAGCTGATTAAATTTAGGGTTCTGAAAAAAAATTTAATTCATGAATATACTCTGAATCTTTCATTTGATTTTAAAATGTATAAATGTTCATTTAACTTTGAGCCCTTGCCTCTCAGTGTTCTATTCTGAGCTAGTCAAACAAGTGGTAGCAGGCATGCTGGGCTCAATAATACTGCCTCTCATATTTAAATACTCTTTTTCACTTGGATTGCAAATTAAAGACAGTCTCCTGAACACTGACACATTTTCAATGATTGATTTTGCAAAACGTGTTGATTTTTCTTACACTGTTTTGCCTCTGTGTGTGTCAACTTTGGCCTTCTTTTCTTGCTCCTTTGCAGCATTGCTGTCTCTTTGAAGCCATTGTCTGCCTGATATGAAAAATGTACATTAAACCTCATGACTAATTACACAGACAGAAAATTCCTGATCTCAAATATAAAATGCCTACACCCAGAAACAGTAACAAAAGCTTCTGACTATGTACAAAACTCTTAATCAAACCTTTCATTCATTTGAATTAAAAGAAATTCCAATAATTTATTTTCTGTTAAAGTTGTGTTTACATTCTTTGAAAAGCAGATTTCTTATGCATGTTACATGCCTACAAATCAATCCATTTAACAACAAACAACATCCATCCATTTCCTCCATGAAAGTTTATACTTGCTGTTAGATCTGCTATTAGGAGCTTCTGGATGAATTCAATTAAGTGCTACTCAGAATTGTTTTGTTGTAGATACAAAACCGTCTTCAATACAAGGTCCATTTTTTAACTCCTGACACTATGCATTAGCAAAGTAGACTTCTTCTAATAAATCCTATAATCTATGGATTAAGCACCTGGCTCCTTATATTTTAAAAATATACTTATAAAGAAAACGAACAGATACTTCTCTCCCCGCCAAAATATACAAAATAGTGTCTCCAGATCTAAAAGTCCAGGCCTTACACACATACTGCATGTTATAGTCTATACAATATACAAAATATCATCTCCAATAACCAGTTTGTGGGCCAATTTTTCCCCCCAAAACAGACTTCTATAGTTAATCTGACCAATCATCTTTGAAAAACTATTGGATGCAAGGCCTCACTTTGGCACTCAGAGAGAAGGCCTGAAGGAATTTACAATCTAGAATGGGGGGGTTGGCAAATACAAGAGTACATGAAGAGTACTATGAAACCTATGAAAAGAGTCCTATGAAACCACAAGTTAGGCACTGTGAAAGAACACATCAGGGAAACAAAGAGAGGAAGGCTGTGCTTGCCTCTTCCGCATGTTAGCATTTTCCTAAGGGCCACCAGCCACCATTTGTTTTCACAGACATCCGAGCACCAGACTCCCCAGCTCCCAGCCTACCAAACGTAGGTACCCCGCTCCGTTTAGCTGTGGCTTGCCTTTTTGTTAGACCAGCTCTCCTCTGCCTCTAGTTGTTGTTCTCCTTGTGCAGTTACCAGTGCAGTAAATGCAGCACATGCCATCACGCTCCTATTTTGGGAAGCCCTGCAATAACTACCAGTGCACCGATTGGCTAGTCCAACCTTGGGTATAAAATTTTAGTTGCTTGCAAATGATGTTTCCGAACCGGGAGATGTGAGGAGGAAGGGGGAAAGTAGCCATGCTCCTCCAGAAACGGCCACAATACCTAAGCGGAGTAAGTTGGAATAAGGTCTGCACATGAGCCAAAGCTTAGAATTTCATTGCCTTTGTTGGCTCGTGTCACTTCTTTAATTAATGTCACTTTCTCTGTTTTAATATCAGAGCAAGTGACAAGAGTGCTTCTGGATGAATTGTGTTTTCTGAGGACTGTATGGCACACTCTCCCGCAGTCTGACAGAGGGACGTGCCAGCTTTCCTTGGCAGTTACAACGCACCAGCTTTAGTTTTAGTAGTTTAATTTGTGGCAGTTATATGTTTTGAATACGTTGAAGTATTCACAACGGTCTCATGGAATCTGTTCCATAGATAAAGTTTACACAGTGGAAAAGAAAAAGCAATGGCGATAAGGCGATTAGGAAAAGCTTCTCTTGGCCACAGCTGGCCTTAGAGGCATTCCTGTAAATTTAAGAGCATTTAGGGGATAGGATTAAAGTGATCACAAGGAATGATGCCCCCCCCACTTTTTTTTGCCCAGTTCTGTAGTTGGTGTGAGACGATCATAAGGAATATGATATTTAGAACTCAATTTTATGCAAAATCCATTATTCAAGAAGTGAAGTTTATATACATGATAGACATGCAATGAAATAAATGTTAGAATAGAAAACTTTGTTACTTATGCATTAAGTTGATTCTAACATTTTGGTAAACTAAGTTTTTATTGATATAAAATTCAGGAGAATTTCTGCATTGAGGATAAAGGACTCAACTTTTTCCTTGGGTTTGCTGAAGATCTCTTGGTTTCAGGTCCAAGTATTCCAAAGGTTTTTTGTTTGGACTTTTCCCTTCATCTCCTTTAAACACTTGCGTGAAGCTTCATCAACTCACGGTGAGAGCTGCCACCAAGGAGTTCTTCCAAACTTTGCCTGCCCTTTCTAAATTTAGGGTTCTTTACTGCAGCAGGTTGAAGATCTGGCTTTGATTGCACCTGGCTCTGCTGGAGAATAGAAATATTCATCTCCACTGAATGCATGCTGCTTAAGTGCTGGAGGCACTTGCAGGAGAGAAACTCTCATTGGAAACTTCATTACAATACTTTCGCTTCCCTACATGAAGTAGTCATTCTCATTCACCAAAGATAGAATTGTGGCTGACACAGCCACGGGAGCTCCTGTTTGACTTTCAAAATTAATCAACCTCTAAGCTGGAGTAGAAATGGCATGTCCTTTAACCTTAAGCACAAAAAGCTCTCAACAGACTGCAGTTTTTATATCCCTGGATGAGAGTTTGGGCCCCTAATACTTAAACTTGATGCACATACTGGGTTTCTGGCATGCTTTTGCCCATACCCATCTGCTAGCCTGGCACTGTGCCCATTTAGAAGGTGTGATGCCAGTTTCAATAGGGCATAGGTGCCAATCAAAGATGGGTTTGGAGGGGCAGCATGCAGAACGCAGCAAAAGTCAGCTCTTCTGCCAGAAGATCCTCCTGTTATCAGATAATGCCAATGAAGGGCCACATGCTTCATTGCTTGGGATCACATTGCATCTGTAGATGTTTCTGGCCTTCAATGGATGTCTTTCTACAGAGGCATTTTCCTCAAGGATTACTTGATTGGAGACATTACAGCAAAGTCTAACGGACTGAAGTCCATCCTTTTCAAAGAAACAGAGGAAACCTTCAACAACTGTCTTGAAATAATTGCCGGATTTTCTGTCTTTTCTCCTAAAACACTTCTTTGTGTAGAATATTGTAGAGTATATTTGGTCCATGCATGGGAGTTATAAGGGACAAACATTCTGAAGAAGGATTAACTGCAAAACCAAGAACCTAAGAAGTACTAAAATCCATAAAGACTTCTGTATCGTTAAGTGTGAATGGTGGACAAATTTCCATCATCCCATAACTGTTCTCTAGTGGATTCTCATGCTTAGAACTTCAGAGTTTAATTTTCCTCTCCTGTATTTTATAAACATGGATATCCCTGTGTCTTAAAAGAAAGACTATATCTACTATTTATCCCTCTTCTTCCATGTCGAAAGGAAAAAAAAAAAAAAAAACCAAAACACTTCAGAAGCAAAATCTATCCATATTTCATAAGGAAGCCAGAAGCTCTCAAAAGCAGAGGATTCTTTTATTGTGTGGCAATAGAGGTGAGCTCATTTCATGAAGAAGAAATTTCCCTATAGCAATAGGTTTCAAATTTTAAAACCTTGACCACTATAAACAGTTACAAGATAGTAACAGGTGCAGTAGAAGAAACATAATATATAAATCAATGAAGAATGCAGCAGTTTGTAAACCTTCCCTGAAGGCACAAGAGTTTGACAGTAAAAATGCTGAAAATGAAGGACCATAATATATGATAAAAAGAAGATCAGACACTTATCAAAATGAAAAAGCAAAAGCTAAGCCTTAGAAGAACTTTCTCTTTTCACACCAAGAACCCAAACCTCTGTAAATATTTAGATTTCCTGACTGATTGGCACATAAACACTCCTCTTTCTCTAAAAATTCAAAATTGATAGCCTATGGATAGCAAATACAAAACTAAAATGTCTCCTACAGACTCTTATTTCTTGTATAAAGGTCTAACAAATATATTGAATTCGTAAAATCCCAGAGATTCTCTCCTCTTGTATCTCTCTCCACACCTTCCTCTGATAACTACTTTACCATATATACTATGTTTCTACACCATGTTTCCAGTGTTCCTGTTTATTTCCTCCTTCTTTTCACCCCCCACAGTATTGTTGGCAAAATTTTCTAGTTACAATCCTAGTGCCACCATAACATTGCATTGCGTCAGAGAAGACTAACTGCTTATCCCAAAGCCTTCTCCATAAGACACTGCCAAAATAACACTTAATATAGCGACGTATAATAAAGCACTAAGCATTCCAGTAACTCCACTCTGTTGCATTATCATTGGGCTCTTCTTCTTCTTCTTTTTTTTTTTTTTTTTTTTAAAGATTTTTATTTATTTGACAGAGAGAGACCACAAGTAGGCAGAGAGGCAAGCAGAGAGAGAGAGGGAGGAGGAAGCAGGCTCCCTGACCAGCAGAGAGCCCGATGTGAGACTGGAACCCAGGACCCTGAGATCATGACCCAAGCTGAAGGCAGAGGCTTAACCCACTGAGCCACCCAGGCAGCCCTCACTGGACTCTTCTGAATATTATTCTATGTATCTTCACAATGAATCCATTACCACAGACAAAAAAGTAAAGTAAGTAAAAACTACACATGCATAAATTATCTTTTCTATTTCTTCAAAAATAGAAGCCTGTTTTCTTACCAAAAAGTGAGTTAAACTTTGATAACTTCTAAAAATCCTACTCAGGCTACTCTGGTTCTTCACTCCCCTCAAAAAAAAAAAAAAAAAAAAACCACCAAACATACAACAACAAAAAAAGCTTTTCTTCTAGGTTTCTAAAGTAAAATAGAGCTAAGCTGAAAACATGACCCAAGAAATGTATGACTATCACCTAGATAATATATATACATTTATCCATGGATAAGTGATTTGATCTTAAGGCCTCACCAGAGTTTAATTTTAGTTATAATAATGTGTATTCTTTATAAAAAATAATGCTATTGATTTATGGCAAAAAAAACATATATAGATTCTATCAGATGATATAATAATTGTCTGGGCTTTTCTTGAAACCAATAGTACCTCTGTAAAATTACAGGCTGGAATTAAGGGGTGACATCTGTCATTATGGAAGGGAATAAAGAAGGCTGGCTAGTGTAGGCTGAATATCCCAACCTCAGTCTCAATCTCTCAGGCAAATAACTACTGAACATCTATTCTGTGCCTGACATTCCAAAGATGCTAACTGGTCATCGCTATGCACCATGTTAAAAAACTAAAACTTCCGCAGATAAATCATTTTTGTTTTTACTCATATAAGCCTTCAAAGGAATTCAGCCTAAGTTTATTACATATAACTTTGTTTTTCTGGATTTGTTTTGACTAATTTCTGAAACCCAGTATCTTCCCTATCTGAAGTACATGAGATACAACTTAAATGAGAACTTTTTACTATGTCACCATGGCTACTATTATAAATTTTAAGGGTAAAAATATTTAGGTCAGTAAGTAAAATGTCATAGTCTTCCAATGGCATTCTCGATGTTCTTAGTTTATGACTTCGGTAGCTAAATCTATCACAATCTGTGGGAGGATAAATGGAAAATCCGTCCAGTGGGTGTCCTTGTCACCTCCTAATCCCCTGTGGCACCAGACACTGAACCTGGGATTCAGGTAATCCATGAGGATAGAATTTTCTAAATAAAAAAATAAATTATACTTAAGGGCTTACTAAGCTCCAAGTTCTTTAAAAATATTACTTCATTTAATCCTCACAATTATTACTATCTCAGTGATAAAGAATAGAAACAAAGTCTTGTGACTAGGTGGAAGTCACTCAGTTTCTTCAGTCTTACGTCAGAATTCAATCCAGATTTGCCTAACATCAAAACCCATGTCCTCATTTATACAATTCTCCCTTTTTTTTTTTTTGCTTGCTTCTGTGTCACACCTTGCAGTAAAGAAGAATTCAGACTCCGTTCCCTCTCCTTCCCTGGAAGTTTAGAAACTTTTTCACTTAATTGATACTAAAATGACAGCAATTTTTCCATTCCCTGAACCAGCTTCCTCCCCTGATTCTTTTCATATACAAAGAAAGAACCTTGGCTTTGTTCCTGTATTCAGACCTTTCTTTTCCCTCTTATAACTATTTCTATTAATGCTATAGGCACATTTGTCCAAGTCAAGAGCAAATAGCAAAATTCCCATCCCTTCCCCTTGACTCTCAGCTGATGACTCCTGATCTCAAAGCTAGAAGACAGCTGAACATGCACAATGAGTTAGATAAGGTGGCGAGTTTCTTCCCAGCCTCAGGCAACAAACCCTGAGGAAGTGTCTACCTAAACAGTCTATCTACAAAGAACATATGGAAAGGAGGTAGCTGCACACAAAGGTGTTGTTAAGGAAAACCTAAATTTCTTCACTTATGTACAGGAAATGATGAGAAACCTGGTAAAGTGCAAAAATATGACACAATTTCATATGCATTTGCTTAGATGGCTTTGAAAATAATCAGTAAAAACTAAGTTGAATGAACTGATTGCTGATGGTATCTCATTAAAGACCTGCTCCTATGATTCACAAGTGCCACTCTAGATGGCACGCTGACAATAATCTGGAACACGCAGTTTTATTATATATTCTGAAGTATGGAGCCTCTACCTCAAAATAGCTAAACATTTCTTCAAATCTTTCCCCAGTGTTGTGCGCTTGCTCGCATTCCCAGGATCCAGGTTCTAACATTCAGGTAGTAGAGGGTCCAGTCTAATATATGGAGTCTTAAAAATTGTTTTTAAAACAGAGGCACCTGGGTGGCACAGTCAGTTAAACATAGGACTCTGAGATTTGGCTCAGGTCATTATCTCCGGGTCATGAGATCTAGTCCAGTGTTGAGCTCCATGCTCAGCATGGAGTCTGCTTAAGATTCTCTCTCTCTCTCTCTCTCTCTCTCTCTCTCTTCCCCTCTGGTTCATGCTCTCTCTCTCTCCCCTCTCTAAAATAAATAAATAAATTTTAAAATCAACATTGTTGTAAAACAAATATTATTTTGGTAGTAAGAAAAAATAAGTAAATGATACATGACATATACTTAGAATAAAAGCAGCAAAGACTTTTTTATATTTAAATAGGGACAAATAGATCACATGCCTGAGCACATTTCTTTTTTTTTCTTTTTTAAAGACTTTATTTATTTGACAGAGAGAGATCACAAGTAGGCAGAGAGGCAGGCAGAGAGAGGAGGAAGCAGGCTCGCTGCAGAGCAGAGAGCCTAACATAGGGCTCTATCCCAGGACCCTGGGATCATGACCTGAGCCCAAGGCAGAGGCTTAACCCACTGAGCCACCCAGGTGCCCCATGAGCACATTTCTTTTTCACAACAGGAACCACACAACTAGTGAATGTACGAATATGTGTATAGGCCTATACTTAATTTTTAAAATACCATTTAAATTTAAATACATATTAACATTTTATGTATTTCCATTTTTTAAAAAAGAAAAGGAATAAAAGCATTACAATCTATGTTTTTCTGTATTTCTTAGAAATCACGCAAATAATTCAATTAGAAATCTAAAAGTATAACTGATAAGCCTTGAGCTCCAAGGCTATATATAGCTCAGGGACAACAAAAATTTATTCAACTTCCTATCTCTACTTTGAGTCAAGACAGTATACCAGAGATCTTAGCTCTTTGCTATACAAGAGAACTCTCTAATTCAAAGTCTCAGTCTACACTTACTCTATGGGGAATCTACTCTCTGTGAACTCCACATATACTTTTATGGTCTTTACCTGTACCATCTAACATGGTAGCCACTGGCTCTATGGAGCCATTGTGCTCTTGAAATGTGACTGGGTAAATCCTGGATTTTAAAGACTGTAACTAAAATAATTTCTTTTTTAAAATATTGATAACATATTGGAATAATATTTTAGATATATTGGATTAAATAATATAAATAATTGAAATAAGTTTCATCTTTTTTTTTTAATGTTTCTCTTAGAAAATTTTAAATTACATAAGTGGCTTGCATAACCTTTCTCCAGAACAGTGCTGCTTATGGCACTCTCAACCTACTACTCAGAATCACAGCAATTTTCGAGGAAGTTCAGACTCGTTTGAGGAGGTAACTTTTCTCTAAGCCATACGATTTTGTGTGTGTTGGTCTCATCTTCCCAACTTGATTAGACCCTGGGATGATTAATAAGTTCTCTTTTTACTGAATTTCATTCATTTGTTCAAAATGACAATTACGGGTCACCTAGGTGGCTCAGTTGGTTAAGCAACTGCCTTCAGCTCCGGTCACGATCCTGGAGTCCCGGGAAACCTGGAGTCCCAGAGTTCCCTGCTCATCAAGGAGTCGGCTGCTCCCTCTGACCCTCTACCCTGTTCTGCTCTTTCGCTCTTGCTCTTTCTCTCTCTCTCTCTCTCTCTCTCTCTCAGGTAAATAAATAAAATCTTTTCTAGAAAATGACAATTATATCAAAAAAGGAGCTTTCTCCATCATGATCCATGGAACATGCTGGTGAACTGTGGTGAAATACGCCATTCTAAACTAGCCTCTTCTGCATAAGGACTATTTGGGGTTCAGGGTGCAAGGAGGAAGAAGTACTATCTCTCTTCAGGCTATCTCTGAACTCCCTGTATTTACCTGAAGACAGATCCTCCAAAAAAGATTCAATTGTTCTAAGTTCCCTCCAGGGAAGTTTCATCAACCAGATAAAGCTACTCTTATCAAAAGAGATTAGAAATTAACACCACTCCCAGACAAGCTTTGTCACAAACTATCACATCCCCCACCTATTCTCTTGAAGGCCCATTCATCTTTCCTAAAGATCATCTGCGGTCCTTTAAGTGACCTCCATCCCCTGTCCCTTTCCCCTTTTAAGACAGTATAGAAGTTCTCATATCTCACTGCTTTTGGGGGTATTCACTTTTTTTTCTCTGTGATATCCCCATGCATATAACATCAAAAATTAGAAATTTCGTGTATCTTTTTTCCTGCTGTCAGTTAATTTTATAAATCCAGCTCTCGAACGTAGGAAGAGTAGAGGGAAAGTCTTTCCTTCCCTACTGTCTGAAATGTTTAATGAGGGAGGAATCCAAGATTCCCCCAGTGGAGGTCTTTTACCAGCTTCTTAAACTCCTATAAGAACAGATGTAATGAGTTAATCCATTTAGGAGAATTTATCCTTGAGGGTAATTTTTTTTAATCACTAATATTTATCTTATTTTATTCATTAAATCCAGTCATGTAATGGAGTGTTCTGATCATTAAACTACAGTTGTAAGGTAGCCCTGAACGATCCTTTTAAATTCAGTGTAATTTAAACCTTTTAAATGTAGTGTAAAAATATATTCAACTAGAATTCCTTACCTATACCAAAGAACACAAAAATAATTTTTTGTTTTTGTGTCTATTTTCTCATTTATGAAGGATAGCAAATAACTAGTACCATCTAAATGCACAGGAGAGAAGTTCTTTCCTTCCATACAACAGATGCCTTGAGGTATTAAGACTCAATTCTCTAGTGAAGCCTAGTTAAGAAATGACCACAACCCTCTAATACTTAAATATTAATGATAAAGATTCACAGAGTATCTGGATTTATAAAGTGTGGTTTCTGAGCTATAAAAAGCAATGTTTCCAGGAAAAGACACACTCAAAAAACAACACTAGCATTTGTCTGGTGGACTTTGTTTAACTAGGTTCTGGAAGGACTTCCAGAAGTCATGCACAGCAAGAAGTGGGGTCAATCATGGCTTAAACCAGACATTCTGGTAAACTTTAATGATCCTCATTTACTTAATAAAATACATTTATGAATTCTATTATAATTCAAAGTTTCAATTGTCAAAATACTAAATGATCACAGTTGCAGTCACATATACAAGAATATCTGGTAACTTATATTTTACCTAAATATATCAATCCAAATCCTCCAGAGCCAATCATTTTGCCCAGCATCCATTGTTTTCCTTCCATATCATCCAGAACCTTGCCTTCTGGAAGTGGAACAGGAAGTCGATATTTCTCATTTCTTCTTGGTGGCATCACTTCTGTTGGCAGAAAGGCTGAGATAAGTAATTAAAAATAAAAACAACAAAAAGTCCAACTAAAATACATTTCTCAAAATGCATTCCACAGGGCACTTTCCCAGGTTCCTACAAACTAGGGTTATGAGTTCAGCTGGACTTGAAAAAGCCCACATACTATATTCAAATCGGAATCTCACATACGTTACAACGCTGAAATCCAAGAAAGATTGATATTAAAAATCAAACAAATCTTGTGAACTTGACTTAACATGTCCAAAATTCATTTAGGGGAGTCTATAATACCCACTAACAGTGCAGAATACATCCTAAGAGATGAGTTTACAACTCCCAATGACAAAGAGAAAATAAATTTCATATACATGCAAATACTCCTTTCATTGAGAATGTTAAGCATCAAAGATGAGGTCTTTGGTCACTTGGAGAGAATACAGTTTTGGATTAGGAAAACATGGACAAGGGCAACAGTATCACCAAGCCAGCGAGCCACATCACGGACAAAGAGCAGGTACTCAGGAAATATTTGTTAAGTAAGCCCAGAATTTTCATGGATACATAACTTCTCAGAGCACAAGGCCACGGGGCAGTTTCAGGGTTAGCACACTAGTCTCTGTTTCTTTAGATCCTGTCTTTCTCTTTCTCTATACCTTGTTTCTTCCCCACCCTCACCAAACTGAAAACTGCCCCGCTTTAGAGATTAATCAATTACATGTGTACAAGGTTTGTGGATTTCACAATGAAAGGCTTTTAGTTGGAAGAGAGAATTTCATAGGGAAACACACACACACGCAGCATATCTTCCTGAAACTGATCTACATGTGAAGGTAATTACAATCCTCTAAGTATTAAAAAAAAAAAAAAAAAAAAAATTCAACTGGTGAGTGCTTTGAAGTTAATGTAAAGTTCTCGCTGTATAATCTTTTCCATTTTCTGAATGATAAAGTTTCTGTTCCTTTTAATAAGGCTTCCCTCTTTCACTGACTTTAATCCAATGTCCTGCTTTCTTTTACTTAGTTAGCATCAGTGTCTCAGAGCAAACGAGCAAAGGAACACAGCAGAAACCTGTAACCACAGTCTCCTGCCCTCCTAACACAGCCACAAGGGAAGCAGGGAATTTACTCGGTGAACTACGCCTCAAGTCGTTTTCTGGTGGTTCCCCTTGGCCAATACTTTATACGTACTTTATACTTCCAAAACGCATCTGCGAACTTAAAACCCAAAGTCTTCAAAGAACAACTCTGCAGCAGGGCATAAACACAGTTTCGGAGGGAAGTCGTGGCATCAGAACTGGAGAGCTGAAACTGCACATCCTGGGCGGGGTTCCCAGGAGCAAGCGGCGGCCCCCTCCCAAGACCGGCCCCAGCAGGGAGCCCCTCTGCTTGGGGGTTCCTCCCAGGGCTACGATGCTAATCGCTCCACACGAGTTGCCCGGGACAAACCGGTGTCCAGAGGCCTGAACACGTGCCAGGCCCGGGCTCGGGCGGGTCGTGGCACCGGCCGGGGGCACAGTGCGGCCCACCACCCGCCTGCCCCCGACACTCGTCTCGGCGGCTCCGGCCCGAACCGCCGCGAAGCCCGCCGGCGGCGTCTGCACCCCCTTCCCGCCCCCGGCTCTCCCTGCACCGGCGGAACGCGGAACCCAACCCCCTCCCGCGCCTAAAACCTCCCGCCAGCGCTCGGGGCGAACGCGGGTTGGAGGGGGCGCCGCTTCTCGCTCCGAGTTAGGAAAAAGTGCGCGACCAACCGCGTAAGCCGGGCCTGCCTCGGCGGGGAGGCTCCGGCGCTCACTCCGACGGCAGCTCCTCCCGCGGCGCGGCGGGGCAGGCGGAGAGCTGGGCGCAGAAGGGCCGCTCGGCCCGACGCCCAGGACCGGCCCCGGGCTTCCCCTGCCGCCAGGCCGCGCCAGGCGTCTCCCGCGGGCTTTGGGGGCCGGGCGGGGCCGCGGGCCTCCAATCCCGCGGGGAGGCGGGCCCCGCCCGAGCCGGCCCTCGGAAGGGCCCAGGCGGATGTCCCCGCACCCGCGCCGCCTGCGCGCGGCGAGCCCGGCGCCGTCAGGCTCCGGCCGGAGACGCAGGCCTAAGGCCCGCGAAGCTTCCGCGGGACCGCCCGGCGGCCTGGCCCGCGCGCCCGAGACGCGCAGGGGAAGAGCGAGTGGGGTCTCAGTCGGGAAATGGGGCTGTGTGATTGCCGCACACACACCCTGGCCCTCCAGAGTCTGGACGGGGAGCCACCAGACCACTTCCGTGCATTTGTGTAGGAGGAGTTTATGGCCTCCTGCACTCTCCCTGTCCCCAAAGTTTCCAAATCAGCGGGCGAGTCTTTACTGAGCACTTACCCGCAACTAGTCACACTAGTCAGGCCCTCCCGGGGCAAGAAGCCCGGTGTGAGCCCGGAGGCCTGAGACCTCCTAGTTCCAGTTCTCAGACACATAGTGGCGCGAGACCTATTGACTGGTTGGATAATCTTGACTAAACGTAATTATTTCACAAAACTTCCATTTGTTTGTCTGTCAACTGGAAATAACCGCAGTTTCTTAGGTTATAAGGTGTGTTCGAGAAAAAATTTATAACAAAACTCATTAAAATGGTAAAGAAAACTTTATTCCAAACTGTTGCAGTGGGAGAAATCTGCATTCAGTGCCAAAGACAGCAAAGAAAAGTAGACTTTATAGCCAAGGGGTGGGGGCCGGTGGATGGAAAATTATTAAGAAGAAATGTCAGAGATATAGGGAGTATTCTGGCTAAACTGAGTTAACAGAAATCTTGCTGAAGTCAGGGCCAGGTGATCAGAATTCACCTGGGGGATGGCGAAGGATGAGGAGCTCCATTAGATACAGAGGGCTCTGGTTAGTCGGGATTTGGGCTAAACTGACTTAACAGGATTCTTACAGAAACTTGACAATGTGGAGAGGACATGGACGTCAATAGCCATCTCTTGGTGAAAAAGAGTTCTGGGAAGCCTAAGTAGAATTTGGTCAAAGGGAGGCTCTTCAGCAGGTTATTAGTTAAAACATTACGATGATACGTGAGAGAAATTATTAAGTATTTTTCTAACACGTAATAAAGACTCATAGTGAGCTTCTAATATTTTCAGGTAGACAAAACAAATGTTCCAAAAGCAATAATTAAATATATCAACATCCTATGCAGGAAGACAGTAAATACTTGGAATGCAAACTGAAAGGAAAATCAAAGTCCTTTAATGAGTTTGATGGAATGGGTTTTAGGACTTCCTACATCTGTCGCTAAATGAAAGATGGCATGAGAAAACATTTTAAAGCACTTGGTGCTGTGGATATAAAAGCCTTTTTAGGGGCACTCCGGTGGCTCTGTAGATTAGGCGGCTGCCTTCTGTTCAGATCATGATCCTCAGGATGAAATCCTGGAGTGGGGAAAAATATCCCTGCACAGCAGGGAGCCTCTTCTCCTTCTGCCCCCTCCCCTGGCTCATCTGCGTACGCATGCGCGCGCTCTCTCTCTCTCTCTCTCTCTCTCTCGCTTGCTCACTCATTCTCTCTCTCAAATAAATAAATAAAATCTTTAAACAAATAAATACTGAACTTTTTAAAGAAGTTCAGTAGTCTATGTGTAGAATAATTGCATCATTTAAGGTGGTGATTCACTAATCCAACAATGTCCATTCTTATTTCCGTAAAATGCATATGTGACAGATGCTATTGGCTGCCTAGCCAAACATCCATATGGACATTCTTTCTCCCATTCCAAATTTGTTCAGGTTTCTACCCACTTCCCCAGGTTAATTTCTTTGGGAAGATGCAGCTCCAGTACCAGCTACAACAGATTACTCTAGGGGGTCATACATGGCTCCGGTCTTCATACCTATATATGGAGTACATTTGTGTCTTTATTCAGGCCACTGTAACAAAATACCATAGACTAGGTGGCTCATAAACAACAGAGATTTATTTTTCACACTTCTGAAGGCTGGAAATGTTATTATCTAATAATCAACTCCGAAGGTCCCATCTCCTCAGACTATGACATTGGGGTTTAGGTTTCAAGACAGAAATGTTGGAGGCACACAAACATTTAGTATAGAGTAGTTGGTAAAATCTATTAGCCTTCAAACCTTCACAATATATCTAGAATCCATCCGTCTTCCCCATCCTTACTGCTACCATCCCGGTCCAATAACCATCATGGCTTTCCAGGGCAATTATAGTACCCTCCTAAATGCTGTCTTATTTTCTACCCTTCCAGGCCTTCAGTCTATTCATAGAAAACAGCTGAATGATCTCTTTAGGAGCTTAAATCAGATCATTCTTCTATTGAAAACACTTTATGTCATTTTGAGTCATTCAATAAAAGCCAATCCTTACTATGACTTAAAATGGTGTTTTTTAACCTTTGCCATATTGACATTTGAGCCAGATGATCCTTTATCGAGAAGGGGAGGAGGTGGTCTACCTCCTGTAGGATATTCAGCATTGCAGGAGATTTAACATCTATCTCGCCTCCCCAGCAGTCCCACCCCACCCAGTTATGATGGCCAAAATCAACCATTACCAATTTTTATAAATGTCAGAGTTGTTCCTGGCTGAGAATGACTTATCTGTAATGATCAACATGTTCTGTCCTCCCCTCCCCCATTTCCTACTACTCCCTCCAACCACCGTGGTCTCCTTGCTGTTTTCGGGACTTTTGCACTTTTCCTTTTGCCTGGACCATTCTTCACTCTGTATCTGTATGGACTACCCTATCACTTTCTTCAGGTCTTTATTCAAAAGTCAACTTGGGGAGAACTTTTTTAACCACCCAATCTCAAATTCTAACCTACCCACAATACTTTATAGCCCCCTTTCCTTCTTCGTCCTAGTACTTAGCATTGTACAACAACATATTATACAAGTAACTTATTTATTTAGAAAATAGACAAATAGTCCTCCTTAGCAAATTGTATGTTCCATGAGAACAGGCAACATTTCTGAAGTTTGAAAATCACTATTGTATTCCCAGTCCCTATGATGCAAATAGAGAAAACACATCATTTTCTTATTAAATGAATACACAAATCATCATGGTACCATTCCCTTCCCAGTGATTGGTTTGGGTGTATGTATGTATGCATGAAGTATAGGTAGAGACAAAGAAAAGTTTTCTGGACACTTTCTATAAAGAGATGTTCTCTTCTGGATATCATTCTGGATGTGATACCTAAAACTTCTGCAGTCATTTTATGACCATGAGGGTACAAATTACAAATTTAATACACCAGAAATGGCAGAATGTCCAACAAATGAGGTTAGAATATTTATTCACATATCCAAAAAAAAAAAAAAAAAGGAAGAATAAAAGAAAAAAAAATCAACCCTTACCTCACACCTCATTTAAAACTTGACTTGAAATTGATCATAGACCTCAATTTAAATGCAAGAGCTAAAACTATAAAACTTTTGGAAGAAAACCTGGGATAAACCCTTTATGCTCTTAGATTTTATAAATCTTTGTGATCTTTTGACTTTCTGTAATTAGAATGTACCCCAAAAGCTGAAAGCCTAAAAAAAGAAGTTCCTAAATTAACTTAATCAAAATTAAAAATGTTTGCTCTTCAAAAGCCCTGTTAAGACACCAAGTTTTGGTAAGAATATAGAATAAGAAGAACTCTCTTCGCTTGTGAGGCTCCCAAGTGTTAAATTCACTTTGGAGAACAATTTGTCAGTTTCTTATCATATCAAATGTAAAATTAGCATATGACCCAGCATTCATGTTCCTGGGTGCTTACCCAAGAGAAATGTAAACCTGTATCTACATGAAAACTTATCTTAGCGATTTATAGCAGCTTCTTTGGTGATAGCCAAAAATTGAAAACAGCTCAAATTCCCATCAAGTAGTAAACAGATAATCACTCAGCAATAAAAAGTGGAATATCACTCGGCAGTAACAAAGGAATAAACTACTGATACAAGCAACAACCTGAATAGATCCCCAAAGCGTGATGTTACAGAAAGGAAAGAAGACACAAGAGAGTACGTATTGTATAATTCCATTGAAATTCCCAGGGACTCGTTTGAAGGGGTAAATGGATGGCAAAGGGGCTGGTGGAACTTTTGGGAATGACAGAAATGATTAATTTCTTGACTGTCGTGTGACTCCATAAGTATACATTTCTAAAAACTTACCTAATTGTACACTTAGGATTTATAAATTTTATTATATGTAAATTATGCCACAGCGAAACTGACTTAAAAGAAAAGAATGTCTGAGGAGAAAGACAGGAAGAATCTGAGTTGTTGAGACCTTCATTGAATCACTCATTCAACTGACATTGAAGCCACCATACTTTCCAGATTCCTCCGAGAAGTGTTAAGTGTCTTTATTGCTTAAGCCTCTTAGCATTGATTTTCATGTTTCTTGCAGCCAAAATCTTCCTAACAGATGAAATAAAGTTTCAAGCAGCAATGAGTTTAAAATGTTAATAAAGTTGTCATAAATAAAAATGGGAACAGAAGTGCAGGTAAACCTGTATTGAGAATATGTGGGGTTTTCTTAAGTGTTGGGTTTTAATGCAGAATTTTATGATTCAGAGCATATTGCTGTGTGTATGTTTCAAGATGAAAACTGACAGAATATAGAAATACAAATTTTGGAACTAGTGAAAGAGCGTCTTCTGAATGAACACGATGAGAAACAAGAAAGAAAAGAGAATCTAGACATGAAGCACTTAAGCGTGAGTCATCTGAAGAAGAAAAAATAGGGAAAACAAGGTTTTCGAACAAGGCTATTTTGATAGATCTTAGAGACTATGAGTGATTCACCATAAACACACACACACACACACACACACACACACACACACAAAAGGACTTTCTTGGCGGTATGCCAACATTGTAGGTATGGCTTGGGTTCTGCTTTTCAAAGAACCAGGTGCTGTGAAATGCTTGTACTGGTTCAAAGAAAAAAGAAAAACCTAGCCATTCAGTGAGCATGCTTTACAAGGCCAAGATCATTTCAAATCAATTAAAGTGTTAAAGATGTTGCATAGACAAAACATTTAGAAAAATCCAATCTTTGTAATTTAATGTGAGAAAAAGAGATCACTTCACTGGAAGCATTTTGCCTGCCAAAGAAGAGCTAGTTTTTGTTTTATAAAAATCAGGAGGCCATTCACACTCATAAACGCACAATCCCTGGAGAGCTAAGCAGTTACTGACAAAGAGATTCGGAAAATAATAGCATTCAGATAAATGGAATCTCAAAGCTATCAGATATACAATCATACCAAATATCTATGTCTTTTGCATTCTTTCCATATAAGACCGTTACAAGGTCTCAACTTACTGACCCCAAATCATAGTTCTTGATTGTCCATATAAGTGAAAGTCAAGGACTTAAAATTAATTTAAAATGTCATCTGTCAGAATGTCAACAGGCTTCATAAATTCTTTTCCAGAGATATTAATTAGTAGGGCCCTGCTGCCAAACAATTGGAAGTAAATACGCACCAAATTATCTCTCAAACAATTAAATGTGGTAAAACCTGATATGGCTAGCCAACATGATGTTAGCCTTACACTGTCCATTCCCTAATGCAAACATCATAAAAGGTTAACTAGCCACAAGACTATATTCACACTTTACATCCTTCTTTCTAATTAATATGACTGCAGTAATCACAAATATGGGCTGAAAAAAGAGGAAGGGGAACTGGCTGAATGATTTTTAAGCAGAAGCTGTGTTTTCAGTAACAATAGAGTCGATGACGTATTCAACGGAGAGGTGAGGACAGTTTTCCCACGTGTGATGTAAGCATGCTTTTAGGCTTGCTTTTCACATACCTGCAGCCCTACCATCCTCGGTTTGGATTCTTAGGTCCTATAGGCTTTGAGCGCGGGTTGAGATAAAATCATGGAGGATCTTAAATGCTTAATCAAGACTTTGGGTTTGAAGTTATAGAGTTGTGCAGTCCCATCAAATAGCCACAAATCACTTGCAACCACTTACATTTCAATGAATTGAAATTAAACACAACTAAAAATTCAGTACCTTAGTTTTACGAGCCACATTTCAAGTGCCCAGTGACCACATGGAGCTAGTGGCTAACCTGTTGGGCAGAATCAGTTATAGAAGATTTCCATGATCATAGAAAGTTCTGCTGGACAGTGCTCCTACAAAAAATGGGAGAATCCCTGGCAACTCAAGCAGGAGCCTAACCCTACCTGCTCATGTGTGTTAGCCACCCAGAGTTTAGAGAGGTGTGTAGGAGAAAGGTCTATTCCTCAGCCCGTACCACATTCTTTTGATTACAGTAATTTTATAATAGGTTTAGTTCATTTCTTATCTTATCTCAGATATTTTCACATATTTCACATATACTTTCACATATATATGTATATCAGTTTGTATTAATTTTATTGGTAGGAACATAGAATAGGTGTGGAGGATAGATACCATCCTGATACTGATAACACTCAGCATGTGGAATAGGAAAGCCAGGAGTAGATTAATATTTCACTGCAGACTTATGGTATGTTTTATCTACTACAACAAAGAAAACTCCATGCCTGTTATCTCTATAAAATGAAATTAATGGTATACCCACTGCTTTACCACACTTGCTTTTTAAAATGTTCTAAGGGAAGATAATTAGGTACCCAGTAGAATATAAGCACTTAAAAGGGATACATATTCTCTTTTTCAATACGAAGGGTCAAAATAATAAAATTAAATCAAAGATATTCGCTTTTCTTGGTGGAAAATGAAATGTAGTGTTACGTATATTCTACTTTTTGTTTATGATCTATAGTAGGTGAGAAAAAGTAACAATTGGAACCACAAATTAATGATATATTGTGTTGGTCTTGGTTCTGGAAGGACCATGCTTTATTTACCTGTGTCTGGCATCAAGGATATTTAAGAGGATATTTATAAGCCACTCCTATGAAGTCATTCTAATGGAAAACAGCCCTAACCAGTGTCAGAAGTTCTTCTTTCCAAGATTATTCTCCAATGATTCAGTTCAAAAGAAAAAGTCCATTTTGAGGAGAGTGTTTTTTACACAGTAATATCATTTTATACCTGAATGTTATCCATACCTGGTGTTTCATATTTCCACATATATGCGGTTGGGTTTCATTCGATGCTACCTGAATTCACTTATAAAATGGAAGAATTCTAGCACGCTTTTATATCTCAGGGAGCTTTCTCTCTTCTCTTCTGCCAAGTTTTGGAGAAGAAGGCTACAAAAATCCCATTCACTGGAAGGGAAGTTAGTAATGCTGAATTGATTCGATAGGGGTGATGAACACTCAAATGCCAATATATTGGAGTGAACCAACAGTGTGAAGTATTCACGACAGTGCTCCTTCATTTCACAAGGGTACTCAATCAACTATGAAATGCAAATGTTGCTAGCATCATGAAATCTTCCTCTGCAGCTATCTGGACAATCTATTACAGGATATTTTATGCCATGTGGATACTCTTGAGTTCTTAATATACACAATAATTTCCTAGAACGCAGTTCCTACTCATAAGAAAAATAAACTGATAAATAGAGAACGGAGAAGAGAGAATGTATGGAGACCATAGTTTGGTGAAGAAATCACTGGAAGCTTCTGGGCAAGGTAATGACAAGAGCAGACTTTTATCTCCCTGCTCTCTAATTCTGATTGCAATGCCCAATACAACATTTACAAAAGGGAAAGAGGAAAAACAACTCTACGTTAATACCAGAAAGTAAAAATGAATACTGACCACATAAAGAAACTTGGAGGCATTTCTGTTCAAAGTTATACAGATGGATTTATATTGAAGGAGAGCATGGAGTATCAACGTCAAACATCCTTTTAAAAGAGCAGTGTATCTATCATGCCATAAAGGAAACACTGGTCAATTAATACCACCATCCTTTGAAATTTAGAAGTATTAGAGTTAAAAGTGAAATTCATGCATTGCCTCATCAGGAGCACAACTTCACTCACGTGGAACAAAACATTTGGACCACATCATTGGTGCTGAAAGGCCTCATGGAGCAGGGAGCTGGCACTGTTACCACTCGCTCCCCAAACAAAGAGAGAACCACCGGACATTCCTAATAGTGCCTGGTGGATAACTGCTCAGTGAATATTCTGGATGAATAAATGAAGTTTAAAAAAACAAACAACCCAGTAAACCTGCCACCTGGTGTCAGTCTTCCTTGAGCACTGACTTAGGGAATGAAAAACAAAGATGAGGGGTGGTGGTCATGCCCTGGAGCAAAGACAAATTCATGGGATAAAAGGAGGGTGAAATGAAATGGCCAGAAGTCCCCATGGAGAAGCCAGAAACAGCAATGCAGATTCATTTACTTACTCAGATAGTACTTGAGCTTGGCTCAGAAGATGGATTGTATCAAAAGGCAGAATGCTTGCCTTCCTCAAAGTCATAGTCTTTTGGAGGGGACAAGTATTAAATAATCATTGAGAAAATTTATAGGATTCTATTTGAGGCTGTAATAGGAGGAGCTCATTCCAACTGGCAGGCAAGGTCATGGGAAACCTCTGAGGGAGTGACACTTAAAATGAGACCTAAAGGATGAAGGGTTTTTAGGAGGCAGAAAGGGGAAAGAAGAACACTTCATGGAAGAAACAATATATGCCAAGTCCTGAAGTAGGAAGGAAGTAGGTGTGTTTAAGGCCCCAAAAAGGACAATGGTAAGAGACGACAGCAATGGATGATACTGGAGACGTAGGAAGAGGACAAATAATGCTCCAGTTTGTGAGCTAAATGTTTTTGTCTTTCTCCTAAGTGAAATGAGGAACTGCTGAAGAATTTAAACAAAGAAATGACATGATACTATCTATGTTTTAAGATCACCGTAGCTACTGAGTTACTATTCTCTAAATGGTTCATAGTGATAGATGGTCAGTGGTCAGTAAAATTTATAAGAACTAACTTGGAATCGTCAGAAATTATTTGGGAAACAACTACATTATCTACACTCACATGGGATCAGAGCTTGAATTACTTTATTTCTCTGTTAGAGGTAAAAGTTATTCCAGAAACCTTGATATTTGGGACGACATAGAATTACACTATTATATTGTAACTTTTTTCATTTATCACTAAATCTAGACAGGAAAGATACTAGTAGGAAATCATATCAGGTCAACAAAAACTATTTCTGTTACTATTTTTCTTCTAAAATAAGATGAGGTCATCTGTAGATGACCAAACTGAGAAAAATTACCATACTTACAGAGAGATCCTATAATTTAGACTCCATTCCTTCTCTGAAAAATCAAAACTACCTTCTTTTAAAAATAAAGTGATTATAACAACCAGAAAACCATTCTAAAATGTTTTTATTCATAAGTACCATAAAATCAAAGGAGAGATTTTTACCTATGAAATTAAAGATAATATGTAATAATTTCCTGTTACTGTTTAACAAGCTACCACAAAATTATGAGTTCAGTAATAAAATGTATTCTCTTACCAGACTGGAGGTTAGAAATTTTAAAATCAAGGTCTCAGTAGGTCTCTGCTCCTTCTAGAGGCTCTAGGGAAGAATCCATGTCCTTGAATTTTCTAGCTTCTACAGGCTGCCTCCAAATCCTCTTGTGGCCCATGGTCCATCTTCAAAGCCAGCAGTGTAGTAGCATCTTTCAATGTTTCTCTCTGACTCTGATCTTCCTGCTTCCTCTTCGAAGGATCCTTTTGATTAAATTGAGCTCACCCAGATAATCCAGGATGATCTTCAAATCTCAAGATCCTTAACATAATCATTACCTACAAAGTACCTTTTGCCACATAAAGTAACATATTCTCAGTTTGGTTTCCAGGGATTAGAGCCTGGAAATCTTTGGGAATGGAGGTCATCATTCTGACAACCACAAATATTCTAGGGAAAAAAAAAATCTCTTATACCAAAAAAAGAGAGAGAGAGAGAGAGATTAAAAAAACATACTTCTAAATTATAAACCAAAGATGAAATTAACCCAATCTGTTATATCTGAAAAAGCAAAATTAGTTATGTAGAAGATAAACTTATAAAATTCTTTGAAAATTCAAAGGAAAGGATAGATAATGAACTTCAGTGATGAGGGAAAATATTCAAAAAATATCAGTGCAAAAATCTACTTCCTTGCAAAATTAGATCGGCCTCAGAGATTTTTCTCTATGACACTAAGTGAAAGAAGGAAAGGAGTGTCAACCACAGAGTTGTAAATAAAATGACTGTGACTTTAGAATGCTAAAACAGTCAAGTTATCCTTATGCATGAAGGCAAAAATAGCAATATTTTCAAATATGCAAAAGTCAGAACATACACCAGGAAAACTTTCTGAGTAAAGTAACCAAAAACCTGGGGATAAAAACATTAAAATGAAGCAAAAGTAAGGACAAAGTTTCTATCTATTCATGACCATACCACCTCCTGTGGAAGGGAATTTCATTTGCTGAACACCTTGAAGGGACAATTGCTCAGTAGAATTGAGAAATCATGTGGAGTTCCTAGAGCTTTCCAGGAGGAAAGAGGAGAAAACAAGACAATGGGTGGAAGAGAGATCAAGAAAGATGGTGTGAGACTGGATAGTGGATGGGGTAAGAGGTCATTGTGGAGACATTGGTTATCGAATGGACAAAGGATTAATAAGTCCAGTGTCTACTGTTCTACTCAAAATTGTTTTGGTTGCTATGATCTAATTTCCTCTTCTACCTTCCTTCTAATTTTTTTCAGTTTGTATGAATGAGTGTGTAAACCGAAGAGTCCATATCCAAGCACATATGACTCAGATCAGAGATGGCACTTGAAGAAGCAGCAGTCCAAGGTAGCCATGAGAATATAAACACAAGGTGCTTTTATGGAGCAAATATGTAGAAAATTTAGGAAAGGGGCTGGAAAAATTGGGAAGTACCTGGCTATCATTTGGATTCCCTGTTGATTATGGAAATGACAGCTCGAAGATACGGTGGTGAGCATTAATGATCTGAAGTCTAAGTAATTATTTTAAATATTTACTTCAGTTCAAAATGTGTTTAAAGTTTTCTTTATTTGACCTCTCCACTTCAATGATTTTTTTTTTCTCCACTCCTACTGAAGTCAATCATTGAAACCAACCAGCAGAAGTCAGTCGCTCTGATGGAAGGGAGGAAATTGACAATCATGTTCTCGGTCTCATTACCAAAAAATGTGTCACTTCCTATCTCAGTTCTTTTCCTTGGACTTTTATGACACTAGAATGCTCTTTTAGCTCCCTGGCTATTCCTTCTAAATCCGATGTACTTAGTCTGTCTCTGCTCAGCCTCTACTCAGGGCACAGACATTGATCTTTTTAAATTTCATCTAGTCCCAAAGCTTTAAATGCAATATATGTGTTAGGATCTCCAAAATTTTTGCCCCCCGTTGTTTCAGTTACCATTTGGAGTGACAGCCACTCCAAATTTAGTGGCATAAAACCACAGCTATGCTATTATGCTCATACATTCTGTACATCAGAAACTGGGATGATTTGCAAGCTGGGAGTGACTCCCAGCTTGAGTACTGAAGTACTGAGTACCTCTGAAGGTTTGATTATTCACATGTTTGGACTAGAAGACCAGACCGATGACTCTAGAACCCAAATAATATTTAGAAAAGTCACACAACAATGATAAGTGTGGGGTGTTTCTTTCAGAACCACAGAAAGCATTGTTAAGGGCCAAATAGGGGATGGCCCTTCTCTATCTAGATGGTCAAGGAATAGTCAGATGACTGTCAGAAATAATAGTCAACAGTAAAAGCTAATTGTAGACCAGGAGATCAGCAAAGCCCAGAACCAAAATGGACATTCTGATACGAAATCAACAAACAAACAAGCAAAAATTCAAGAAACTTATGTAAAAAAGGAGGTTATAAAAAGGGAGGAAATCTTATCTGCCTTAGCCTAGCAATACAAATATTTAATCTGGTCACAAGAAAAGAGTGTAAAAGACAAGAAAATAAGGCCGGATCTTGCAAGCTCTGTCAGCCATACTATTTGCTTTTGGTCAACCATACATTTGGTCAATGTAAAAATACCCTCTTCTTAAATGTTATTAAAACTCCCTTTGCTGGGGCACCTGGGTGGCTCAGTGGGTTAAGCCTCTGCCTTTGGCTCAGGTCATGATCTCGGGGTCCTGGAATCAAGTCCCACATCAGGCTCTCTGCTCAGCAGGGAGCCTGCTTCCCCCTCTCTCTCTCTCTGCCTGCCTCTCTACCTACTTGTGATCTCTCTCTGTGTGTCAAATAAATAAATAAAATCTTAAAAAAAAAAAAAAACAACAACTCCCTTTGTAAAAGTCAGTTTCTACTTGAATTGATACAAAGCAAAATGGTCCCATCTAAGCAATGGTAGAGAGGAAAGTCAGAGACCTCCAAGAGCTTAAGTTCAGTGTTGACTGTGAGGAGGATGGCCTAAGACAGAGAAGAGTGGTGGAAGTGGACCAAATAGGTAAGAGATATTGAAGGTGAAAGAAAATTGGAAATGCAAATTAGGTAATAACCTCATTCCTGGAGGTTTGCCTTTTATTTTTCTATTTGGTTTGTAATAGGGAATAGAAAGCAGCTCATCGGTTTCCATAGAGCTTGTCAGGATTTTAAGGGAATTTTATATATATATATCATTCTAACCCTTGATATAGAGTTATAATAAATAGGAACTACGACACCACCAGGAGATGATGTCATTACTCGTCACTCTTAAGTGTCACCTCTCTCTGGGAGCCCTGGAGTACAAAGCACTAAATCGGGATCAATAGAAGTCTCAAGAATAAAAAAAAATTTCCCCCACTCTGAGTTCTAAAAATAGCTGGTGAGACATTTCCCATTTAGATTAAAGACCTAGATTATGGCGTTATTTGAGCTCTATTTAATAACAATTTGTTACTAGACAGTTCTTCATTTGAAATCCCTGGTCATAGTATTTTTCTCTCTTCCACCAAGTAGACAAATACTGTAGCACTGGTCACATTTTGCTAAAACTTAGCCACACTCAATTCCTCTTCCTAGATTTCTATTTAAAATTATTGACCATATTCATGAAAATACAAGCATATTTCTGTTCAGAGCACAGACTTTTTTTTTCCTATTTATCAATATAATCATTTCTATTATCCTGTCTTTGGTCACCCTCCCATGTTGGATACTTATACTTCTATAAATCTCATAGATAGAGCCAGTGTTCTTTTTCCACCTGAACCACTTGTAAGAAAGTTCTGTCAATATTTCTGTCTGTACTGGGGGTTCCTATTTATATCCATTGACTCAGATGTACAAAAAGTAATTATTTATATAGTTGACTAGCTATATAATTGACTGTTTTCTTTAACTCCGAAGCCCCCATTGTTGTTTAAGACACTACTTTGGATTTATATTCAGTCATTTTAGAGGTTCTGCTATCAGTCACACCTGTTGCTCTCCCTTAGTAAAAGTCTTCTCACTGCTACTCATTTCTGTTCCTTTTCTGGATGTAATTCGAATACTGTGCGATATCATTTATGTTTGTGGGATTGGATAGAGAGGCATTTGATCTTTATATCATACCTTGGATTTGATATAAAGGTTTTTGTCTCATTCTGCTGAGTCGCTGGGTATCCCAGACTGGTGCCCTTACATTTTTAGTATGAAGGAATTAAGGAGTTAGACAATTAGGATGGCAAAATGTTAGGAAGGAAAAGACACCCTTAATTTGCATAAAATGGTACAATTATTTAACTTAGTATTACTTTGTTTAAATAAAAGTTTACAACTATACAACCATAGGTTACCTAAACTCATTAAAATGCGCAGATTCATGTTTCTTCTGTAGTCAACAAAGATTTCCCTTTTCCCATCAGCCTACAAGAAAAGTTATTAAATAGTCTTTTATTCCATTGAAGTCAATAAATTCTAAAAATAAGACAGAACATTACTCACTCTTCTAAAATGCTGCATATGCCAGTACTGACAAGCTGTGCTCATGACCTCCAAGTTATTTATAGAACCTGCCTATTTTTCATGGTTTTATATTCATTGGAAGAGTATTGTGGATCCCTAACCTTCAGGAGTTACATCAAAATTTTTTAACTAATATATAGCATGATTTCATATTATAGAAATTAGTTACATAAATTAGACACTAAACCATCCCACCACAC
Source organism: Mustela nigripes (assembly GCF_022355385.1). Classification (NCBI taxonomy): domain Eukaryota; kingdom Metazoa; phylum Chordata; class Mammalia; order Carnivora; family Mustelidae; genus Mustela; species Mustela nigripes. Next base: position 64,142,561 of record NC_081563.1, read on the forward strand.
CCCCCTTCTCACTCACACACACACACACCCTACTGGTCTCATTGACAACACCTGCTCTTAGGTAATAGACATTCCAATAATCTCAGCAATTCAAAGATTTTCCATTACTATTTCAGAAGGGAAAATGTACCAGGCAATTTTCACTTTGCACATCTCCGTGATGTAATGGAACAAGTGAGACAGAGTACATTGGAAGAGGGAAGACTTGCAATAGTTGAAGTATTAAAATCCCCCCGTAGAGTCACATTTTATTTCATTTACACATAGTTTTATTGAGCACTATTTAATGCATGAGGAGTAGTCATCTATACTGAAATCACAGGGACCATTACAAACTGATGAATATTTTGTGCAACTTATAAATTAGATGAAAAGGGACTAGGATATGGGAGCAAAAGTTAGATAAAGGAGGCACAACTTGCATAAGCTAATGCAAGGAGCCAGTGATCTGCAAAGGGCAGGAGAAAGGTTTTTGAGCGTCTCTTAGCAGAAGCTTACCTTTTTTATAAAAGCCACCCAACTCACATCCTTTCAAATTGAACCAACCTTTAAAACACCAGGATAAAACAATCCAAAAATAGAAGGATATCTTTCATCCAGCTACAGGATTCATTCTATCCCCGAAAAAACCATTCATGCCACAGTTCTTGGCTGTCCATCAGATCTAAGTTAGGCAATAAGAGAAACCATGACTTAGGCATTAGCAGAATTACAGAATAGTCCTGAGCAATGATCGCAAAGACAGATATAAGACATTTACATTGGAAATGGTTGAAATACAGCAAATGTTTTAATTTTAAAAATTAGCCTATGATTTTCTCCCTTTGTCTGGTTCTTCAGTTTGGGCTTTCTCTAAAACTGGCTTTCAAATGCTTCTTAATTGAAATCAAAGAAGGAAACTCCAATACCAGCAATAGTAATGGCTTACCAAATATTGAGCTATGGATTCACTAATCACTTTAAAGGTTTTAACTCATTTAATAGGTAGAAAAAGGAATGATATGGGTATATTATTGTCCTTATATTACAGTGGATGAACTGAGGCTCTGAGCATTTTAGTTACTTGCCTAAGCTCAGACAGTCTGAAAGCAGCAGTGACAAAATTTGAATCCGGAAGTGTAGCTTCAGAGCCTGTGCTCTTAACCATTCTGCTATACGATATACAATATTCAGTATGACATGTGATTAAGGGTGAGGTTGGCCTCTCTAAAGAGTGACCATATGACACATCTTTTGTTCGGAAGGAAGCCCTACCTATGCTAGGGCTATCACCCACATTTGCGTTTGGTTTCTAGTAAAAGTTTTTTCCTTTATATTTGAATCTCTTTAGGTAATCCTTAGGGTCAAAAATTATCGATACTTTTCTATGTGTTCTTTTTCAATACGGATCCTTTTTAATTGCTGTCATATTAACCTACCAAATTTAGCACCCTCACCGTGCATCATATTTGAATACTGTGTGAAACCTTGAGAGTTTAGTATTTTAAGAGTTGGGTCTTTGTGAAAGCATCACCTTGAAATAAAATGTCTTTAGGGTATTTGGTCCTTATACCAGAGGTAACAGATTTGCTTCCTAGGCTGTCTAGGAATAAAGTTGAATAGGCCCAATTTTAGAAGGACAAACAATTCAAAAATAAAATATTGAAAATAAAATATTAGTCCTCAGGGCGCGTGGGTGGCTCAGTGTATTAAAGCCTCTGCCTTCGGCTCAGGTCATGATCCCAGGATCCTGGGATCGAGCCCCACATCGGGCTCTCTGCTCAGTGGGGAGCCTGCTTCCCCCTCTTTCTCTGCCTGCCTCTCTGCTTACCTGTGATCTCTGTCAAATAAATAAATTAATTAAAAAAATATTGATCCTCTTTCTCACCAAAAACAAACTTAAAAGTGTTAAAGCCACTGGGAGTGTCTTCCTCACTGCCTCATCATTGAACATTATAAATCCACTAAAATTAGACTCCCAATACCAATTGAGATTATACTCTATCAAGCACTTTAACGTAATTCTACAAAATAACAACACACACAGACACATACATAAACTTCTATTCATTCTTGACTTATCCTATATTCTAAGCCTGTTATTTTCACCTATAAATTGGTAAAGATCTGTATTGAACTCTTAAGCTATTTGTAAGTATGAATGGGTCTTGAGAAACCCGAGACTCATTGATACAGACTGCAATTCCAGCCTAAATGGATGTTTATTTCAGAAACTGTTCTTCTATCTCCCAATCTCTAGACTCTTCCTGAAAGATGAAAATACTTCTTATCAGCTAGTTATCTGTTCATCATTAACATTCAATTGTGAGATTACTGACTTCTTTCCTTTTTCTAGTATACCTCCATATTTCAACAATTTGGCTACTTATATCAACCTGAGCATGACCACTCTCCTGCAAAGCTTCTATACTGGTTTTGTAATGGTGCTCAGGTGTTGTCCCCAGCTGACCCACCTTGGCAGCTTGGATTGTGCTAATCCTTTCATATGGATTTTGGAGTTCTAGAAACAAAACTATTTTACTTCTAATGTTTATTTTTGGCTGATATATAAGAAGCCAGAAAAATGAAAGGAAGTGGTGTGCTTTGGGGATTTCCTCTGTTTCACTTCTCAAATTGATCATTTTGATTGCAGGCATTTTCATTTTATTTACTTTTATTTTTAAATTATGTTTAATTAGCCAATATCATTAGTTTTTGATTTAGTGTCATTAGTTGTTATATAACAACTCATTATATAACTCATTAGTTGCATAGAACACCCAGTGCTCACCACCACACCTGCCCTCCTTAGTGCCCATCATCTAGTTACCCCATCCCCCCAATCCCCTCCCTTCTGTAACCCTCAGTTTTGTCCCCAGAGTCCAGAGTTTCTCATGGTTTGTCTCCCTCTCTGATTTCTTCCCATTCAGTTTTCCCTCTCTTCCCCTATGGTCCTCTGCACTTTTCCTTATATTTCACATAGGAGTGAAACCATATGATAATTTTCTTTCTCTGTTTGACTTATTTCACTTAACATAATCCCATCCAGTTCTATCCATGTCGATGCAAATGGTAGGTATTCATCCTTTTTGATGGCTGAGTAACATTCTATTGTATATATGAATCACATCTTCTTTATCCATTCATCTGTTGAAGGACATCTTGGCTCCTTCCACAGTTTGGCTATTGTGGACATTTCTGTTATGAACATTGGGGTGCATGTGCCCCTTCTTTTCACTACATCTATATCTTTGGCATAAATATTAGTAGTGCAATTGATAGCTCGTAGGGTAGCTCTGTTTTTAACATATTGAGGAAACTCCGTACTGTTTTCCAGAGTGGTTGTACCAGCTTGCATTCTCAACAGTGCTAGAGGGTTCCCCTTTCTCCACATCCTCACCAACACCTGTTGTGTCCTGTCTTATTAATTTTTGCCATTCTAACTGGTATAAGGTGATTTTAATTTGTATTTACCTGATGACTAGTGATGTTGAACATTTCTTCATGTGTCTGTTAGCCATTTGCATATCTTCTTTGGAGAAGTTTCTGTTCATGTCTATTGCCCATTTATTGACTGGTTTATTTATTTTACAGTGTTGAATTTGAGAAGTTCTTTATAGGTCTTGGATACCAGCCCTTTATCTGCAATGTCGCTTGCAAATGTCTTCTCCCATTCCATGGGTTGCCTCATAATTTTGTAGACTGTTTTCTTTGCTGTGCAAAAGCTTATCTTGATTTAAGTCCCAAAAGTTCATTTTTGGTTTTGTTTCCCTTGCCTTTAGAGACATGTCTTGAAAGAAGTCACTGTGGCCACTGTTGAAGAGGTTATTGCCTGTGTTTTCCGCTAGGATTTTGTTGGGTTTCTGTCTCACGTGTAGGCCTTTCATCCATTTTGAGTTTATCTTTGTGTATGGTGTAAGAAAATGGTCTAGTTTAATTCTTCTACATGTGGCTGACCAATTTTCTCAGCACCATTTATTGAAGTGATTGTCTTGTTTCCATTGGATATTCTTTCCTGATCTTTTGAAGATTAGTTGACCAATATAGTTGAGGATACATTTCTGTGGTCTCTATTCAGTTCCATTGATCTATGTGTCTGTTTTTGTGCCAATACCATGCTGTCGTGATGATCAGATGTTTTAATTTTAATTTGTTATTGGTAAGTTCTAGGTACCTGTACAGAGGTAGGCTTCGAAAATACACATTTGCTATTTTGCTCTTTGAAAATTACCTTTCAGGAAAAAAAATAACCTTTCAGAATTAAAGTAGGAACTTGAAAAGAAATTTATATACCCATGCTGATAGCAGCATTATTCACAACAGCCACAAGGAGGAAGCAACCCAAGTGTCCATCAACAGATATATGGATAAATCAAAATATTATTCAGGCTGAAAAACAACAGAAATTTTCATGCATGCTATAACATGGATAAGCCTTGAAGACATAAGCTGGTCACAAAAGGACAAATATTGTATGATTCCACTTGTATGAGTTATGTAGAGTAGTCAAATTCATAGAGACAGAAAGTAGAATGGTGATTTCCAGGGGCTGGGGAGGAGAAAATGGGGAGTTACTGTGTAACAGGTACAGAGTTTCAATGTTGCAAGATAAAAAAATTCTGGAGATGGGTGGTGATGATGCTTGCACAACAATGTGAATGCACTTAATACCACAAAACTGTATAGTTTAAAATGGTTAAAATGGTAATCTTTATGTATATTTACAATAAAAACAACTTTAAGTTATGTTTAAAAAAAAAAAACCTCTTTCAACACCCACCCCCACCTCCAGTATGTGAACTTTTGACTTGTTATTTTTGTTTTGTGACACCAACCCAGAATTTGTCATAGACAACATAGTTTTTACACTTGCTGTCTTCTCACTCCTCCCCCTCCCTTTAATATCTGTTGGCTTGTTGCTTAAAATATTACACAGGATTAACATTAGAAACATCATATTTCCCAGTTTCAATGCTGAACAATCTATTCATGATTGTCAAGCAGTGTGACATTCCATGCTTACTTTCTTTTCAGACTGTTTCTGGCATTTTCTCAAAACTTTTCAAGTAATTACTTTTTGGGCATCAGGGGACTTATAACAACCAAAGAGCATGTTGCTCTTCTCAGTCATTGTCTGGGTGCACTGACACTCATTCTAAAGGCACTGACACTATTTCGTGAGCCTGGCCTTGTGATTGAGATCACATAATTGCAATAATTAGGAAACTCACCTCAGGATATTATCAAAATGACCCACCCAAACCCAAGTCCATATGGTTTGAAATAGCTAATGAGTCAGTTAATGTGCTATGTCCAGGAGTAATGGGTACTCAATATGGATAGCATGAAGGTATAATTTACCAACTTTCTGACTGATTAAGGTTTTTCAAGTGGACATTTTGCGACTTAAAGAGGGTTCAAAGTATTAACAGCTTTATGGCTGATACAAAAGGAAGAGGCAACGATTGTTTAAAACTCAGGGGCATTGGATTTTGAGCAATTTCTTTCAATCACGTTGCCTAGGATGAAAAGCATAATGCTGTACAAAATCAAATGAAGACATAGGTTTCAGTAGGTGTTACAGTTCGTCAGGACATAGGTGGGAAAGATGCTACTGGCTGTGTCTTGAGCATAAAGGAAAAGTAAAGAAAATGTTAAAAACTATAACTCACTGATTTTTGGTTGGGGTGGAGAAAAGAGGAAATTCAATTACAAAAACAAAAAGGCTAGAACCAGCAGTAACACATGTCTACATGGAAGAGAGTCACTGGTAATTTTTCATTTTATACATTAATATAAGCTCAAATAAAATTGTTATAGTATGTCTAACTTGTTGACTGTGGTACCTTACAGTAAATTAATACCAAACATATTTATAAGGTAGAGTTAAGAAAAATGCTACAGTAACATATTAGCTTTCATCTGAAACCCTTATGACAAACATATGTATTAATTTTTTAATTTAGAATATGAAAGTATTTAAGCCCAGGGGATTCTTTGAAAGAAAAGTTTCTTAATTTGGGCCCATAGTCACTCACTGAATTCCTGCATAGACTCTAGGAACAGTCTTTGAAACTGGAAGACAGGGGAAAATATCACATCTTCATTTTCACTAATTTTAACTGGAATTGACATTTTCTGCAATTACATAATAAATCACATGGTATCTGCATTACCTATGATTTTTCCACCAAAAAGCCTGGAGGTGTTTTCATATCATACTAGATATGTTATAGATACCTCAAAATACCATTTATGTTGATCACTCACTGTTAGAAAAGTCTGGCCCACCGTCAGGTTTAATTTTTAAAACTATTTTGATAACTAATTTTAATAGATTTTATTTACTTTATTATTTTTTTAACCTTAAAAGATAATTCATGCACATTAACAAAATTTCAGTTGTACAAGAAGTTATACAATTAAAAAAATGAGTCTTTCTCCTACCTTCAATTCTACTCCCCAGAAGCAACCACTATTTCTTAGGAGCCTCTCCAGAGATACCCTTCATATTGAAGCACATAATATATACAATCTACTTATAACGTATTGTATGTATATATATATTTACATAGGACACATATACATACAATGCACATATTACATATTAGATATATTTATATACTACAAACCTATATTTATAGACATTTAATTTTTTCTTTTTACACAGATAGTAGCATACTTTACACATAATCTGTATTTTAGTTTTGTCACTTAATGGTATATTTTAGCAACTGTTCCATATCAGGACTAATGAAAAAAACACTTTTTAAAAATTTTTAATGGCTAGATAGCGTTTGATGACATAGAAATATCAGACTTTATTTGACTGGGTCTCTATTGATTGCCACTTGATTAGTATCCTGCCTTTTGCTATTTCAAACAATGTGTCCAAGTAGTATCTTAATATTTTTTCCAAATGGACCTTCCATCTATGTTGACATGTTTACATGTAAACAAATTCTCACGGGTTTATGCTTCTGTGCTGCCAAATTGAAAAGCACCTGTTCAAAGGGAGAGTCTGCCCTAGAACCAGGGGTGGCAGGGAAGCTGAATGACTCCCAAGTAACTGGAATGATACTTCTTCTGTTGCATTTGAAAATCAAAGCTAGACTAAATTATACAGTCAATGTAATTTAGGTCAAAGCTTCCTATTCGCATCACACATCCCGATTTCCTGGATAATTGTCTTATTTCTCTGTGTCACATTAGCTATGAAAACCTGGCATGAATATGAGTCATGGCTAAATTTTAACCAATGTCAACAGTACATAATGTTGACATTTACATGATTACTGTGAAATTCTTAAAAAACAAACTCAGAGATACTGATTAATTAGTCTTAAAGTTTGTATTTTCCCCACACTTAACGTATGAATAGTTACTACTATTCTTAGGCTTGCCAACTGTGTGATAGCTGGGTTAACATTTCCTCATTATTCTAATGTTTCACATGGTCGTGTTATTTAATCATTAATACCACACATTTTTGAGGGTTGATATTGTGCTTGGCATTATGGATACCAATTTCAGAAAGGCCTGGTTCTTGCCTGTTAATTGTTTGTTTTGTTTATTTGGTAGGAAAGGCATTTAAAGATGCATTTTCAATACTGTGCAAAAATCACTGTGATATTGACGAGCATCTGCAAGAAATACGGGCTAAGCTTGGTGGTTCAGGAAAACTTCTGAGAACAGGGGCACATAACCATGGAAGAACAGAGATTATTTGGATGAAGTGAAGGTATAGACTAAGAAGTTTTGAAGTCCTGGGGGTTGGGGACGTGTTCTAGGAACAGAATGGAATAGCACGTGCAGAATGGAGAGAAGCTGTGATTTATACCCTAGGATTCAGAGGTGGTCAGCTATGCCTAGATCATGCAAAGGAGAGTTAAAAGAAAAAATCAGTTCAGTGCTTAGTCAGATGATAGCTCCATTGTAAAATCAGTAACGCAAAGGTTTAAATGCAACTTGGGCACATTGGTCAGAGAACTGAGAGAGGAGTCAGATACATAGCCTATAGGACCTACCAGAATTTCTGCAGGAGTGTTATAATTTGAAAAGGGTATAATTCAATATTACAACATTATATTATGTTTACAAATGGAAAAATATCTTTGAACTATAAATTTTAGGAACATAACACTCCAACAAATATTTGCTATAAAGGAAACATGAATTTTAAAAGGTGGAAAAGCACTAATATACATGAATCATAAAGTGGAAATCTTTGAGAATTAATAAGGTAAGAAGAATGAAAGAAGAAACTGCTCTCACTAAAGAACTGGACTGAATATAACGGTTTTAAAGTTCTTGTTTCTAAAAATATTTTTTCAAGTATTCAAGTAAGACTATCTTCTACATATTTGTATCTACCTGTACTCTATTACTCTATTACTCTATCTATCTAGTATCTATCTCGACAATACTCTGTTATGATGCAGCATGTGCTATGAATATTTTCATATAATTATCAAGGGGAAGGTTAAAAATTCATGTTATCTACCTTATTTATTGGTTTAACAAAAATTCAACTACAAATCCAAGAGAATGATTTTACTATAATTTAAAAAATTAAGTTAACTGGCTTCTCTTTCAAGGAGATGTATTATATATTTAATCACATACTTCAAATCTGGGTTCATTAGATACTAATGGCAACACTGCGAGAAAGTAAGGATTTCCCATAAAGAAGGAAAAATAGGAACTTTGCATTTCAGAATAGTGATGCGAGCAAGTATATTTAATAAACTCTTTCCCTAAGTTCCAAGGAATTGATCAAAAAAATGTAAATCATGGGAGAAATGAAAAAAAAAAATGAAGTGCTGGATAACAGGGGAGAAGTTCATTAAGAGGCCCCAACTTGGGGGCGCCTGGGTGGCTCAGTGGGTAAAAAGCCTCTGCCTTCGGCTCAGGTCATGATCAGATTACAGATTACAGATTCTTTGTCAACTTCTTCTGCTTTTTCTAGAATTAATT
>NC_081563.1:64151915-64208594 GCF_022355385.1 Mustela nigripes
AATTAATTCTAGAAAAAGCAGAAGAAGTTGACAAAGAATCTGTAATCAAAGAAAAGCTTAGGATCTGAGTGTAGTATTTAAATGTAGTGGAAAGAAGATTGTATTAGTCGAAATTGTCTTTGACTGCATAGTCTTGATAATTTACAATACTGTTGTCTAATGTGCATTGTATAGACTGGTTTACCTTTTCAAGAAGACAGAATGGGGCTTTTGGTAGAACGAGTCACAATCTAGTATGTTCCCCAGTTTGTGTGACAATTTTCAGTTCATGTATCAATTTAAAAACTGATAAAAATGAATCAATTAACAAGGAATTATTTCTGCAAAGAACAGCTGCTATTAAATCCCTGCTAGAAAAATGGAAAAACTGTTATATCATTATTGTCTAGGTGATATTTCTATTATCTTCTGAAAGTATTCTAAAAGGATTAACCTATAGCACATGCAAAAACCAAGCAAACTGAGGAAACACCGCAGTCTGATAAGCACTGAGCATTATACGCAAATAACAAATCGTTACGTTGAAAACTATTGATGGACTGTACGGTGACTAACATAACATAATTAAAAAATGTATGAAAAATTTAATGTTTGTAATGCACCAGTCTCTTACAAAACACTTCACAAATTTTACTTATTTTAAAAATATGAGAATTGTATATTTAAAAATTTTAGATAATTAAAAAATTAAATTCTTCCCTTTACCATTGAAAGAATATTTTAACTTTTTTTTTTTTTTTTTTTAAACATCACAGAGTGTACCGGCAACCAGAATATGTAAATATATTATCTAGGGCTGAGTACTCTGCCACCACTCATTCAGGATATATTTTTGATAGCTGTAGTAAATATTTAAGAATCGATATAAGTAAATGTGGCTTGAAATTATATAAATGCTTTCTAAATATACTTATACAGGTTACCTAGTGGTGATGATCAAACTTTGGTTGTGATATGTAAAGATCTTTTTATTATATGCTATATTCATATTTCACCATTAAAATATTTTGGCATTTAAAGAACAAAGATGGCAGTAGATTTTTTTTTTTTTTGCTTAGTGATTTTTTAAATTTAATTTTATTTATCTAAAACTAGAATTGAAATTATTTATTTAAAAAATAGAAAAGAGATTATATATCTAAAACTAAAGTTTTTTCTTTTTTGAAAGATTATTCCTCCCTATAACTGATTTCCTCTCAGTTACGATTTGTAAGACATTACAGAGTTTGAATTTTCAGTTACTAGAATATTTAACAGTTTTTAGTATTACATAGACATAATATGCAAAATGTCTTTGTCTAGTAAATATGATTTACCCAGGCTTGTATAATAAAAAATGTATTTGGGTTTTGTCTCTGGTTCCTGGTACGGAGTTCCCCCAAATGCTCAGGATCTCTGGAGTGACAGGAATGTCTTTTGTTATTCATATAATGAGCCACTTTCCACCATGAATTTATGCTAATGAGGTGACTCCAGGTGGTTCCTTGGGTAGTTTCAAGGGAGAGACCCACTAGCTGTGTTAGAGGATTGGTTTTCAGTCCGCTCCTCCAGCCTCCGGAGAGGCAAAGATGACAAGAGTTCATTCACTGATGATCAATGATTTTATCTAGCATGTTTAAGGAATGGAACTTTAAAACACTCATGAACAGAAAGATTCTAGGAACTTTGGGTTGGTGAATGCATTGACATGGTTGGGAGGGTGGTGCTCTTACACAGCCCAGGGCGGCTCTGTCCCTTCCTCCTCATACCTTGCCCTTGGCACCTCACCCATTTGGTTGTGCCTGGGTTGTGTCCTTTAGAAACTGGTAATCCAAAATAAAGTAACTGCCTAAGTTCTCTGAGTCATTCTAGCAATTATTGAACCTGAAGGTAGTTTGTGGGAACCCTGATTTTTCTCCAAGTAAGACATAAATGCAGCTAACCTGGGATCCAGGTATTCTGACATGGTGCCTGAAGGAAGGCAGTCTTACAGGCCTGAGCCCTTAAACCTGTGAAGTTTGATGCTAACTCTGGTAGTTAGTGTAGAATAGGACTGAACTGCAGGACACTCAATTGTAGGACACAGCAGAGAATCAGAGAACTGTTGTTGGAAAATGACAGACCCAGATACGTTTCATATAGTAAGTGATATTTAGTTCAGATAACAGCATTTATATAACAGTAAATGATCCTGGGAATTTGAACCTGTGGCATAACAATGAGAACCCTTGGATTTCAACTATTACAATTTCATTTAATTGAACTGGGTTTGATCTCTCTGTATATCAACAAGACCCAAAAATGAGATGTCAGGAGGAGTGAATACAAGGACTAGATCTCTTACCATCTTGGTAATTTAAGTACCATTATTAGGAAGGAACAAATTCACCAAGAGGAATGGTATACTGGTCACAACTGTGTATTTTTTCCACGATTTAAGTATAATTTATTAGAGGAATGACACTAAATCACTGTTTAGAAAACTTAATAATAGAAATTCTGGTGCAAGTATCCTCTCAGCCAGTAGCTTTGAAAAGAAGCTTTTTGACTGGCACTTGGAACCATCATAAATGGAGGCAAAACTTCAGAACTGAAAAGAATCAGAAAAAAAAAAAAGAACCCCCAAAACAAAAAGGGAATGCCATTAATATTACTAATTAAAACCAGTTTCATTGGGTTATATAGGTATAGCAGGGTCTGTGACCAATCCTGATTTTCATCCCTGTTGAACCACCATTGCTGAAATTTTGCCCTTGCCCTAGGGCAGCTATTATTTCAGGTGAAGATGCTGTTCTTAATGCAAACTTAGTGACTTCAATTGTTTTTTCTGATATCACCTGAAAAAAAAAAAAAAAAAGATGCCCTGGGCTGTTAAATATAAATTTTTTAAAAAATTGATATAGATTGAAGAAAGTCCAAATGACTGGCTCTTAAAATAATGCACTTGGTGTGACTGGGTGGCTCAGTTGATTAAGCGTCTGCCTTCAGCTGGGGTCATGATCCCAGGGTCCTGGGATCGAGCCCCATATCGGGCTCCCTGCTCTGCAGGGGGCCTGCTTCTCCCTCTCCCTCTGCTGCTCGCCCTGCTTGTTCTTTCTCTCTCTCTGTCAAATAAATAAATAAAGTCTTAAAAAAAAAACCCACAAAAAACAAAAAAAACCCAACTTGACCTCCAAGTTATTATTATGGTGGCCAGCTAGCTTTGCCCGATGAAGTTACCCTTTGAAATGCCTCTGAAAACATAGTAAGACTTACAGAGTCACATCACATTTGCACTAAGAAGTAAGGGTATTGGTGCATTAAAAAAATATATGAGGGCCCATTCTGGGCCAGGCCTTGTTTTAGGCAAACATACAGAGAAAACTGCCTACCTTTATAGAGCAGGTGAGGTGGGGGGGAGGGGGAGGAGGAGCAGACATTACACAATTAACACAATAAATTAGAAGGTAAGGTTTGCTATGAATAGGAGAGATGTATAGAACTGCTAAACTCTGAAAGTCCTAACTATGCAGAAGGATCAGGTCAAGAAACTGTGGCCCTCATGCCTCAGCCTCAGAAACTGTTGCATGGACAGGCAGGTAGATGGGAGAAAGACCTTGCATTTCCCTCTTCCGTATTCCTGTATTAGACACAGAGGCCCGTGTTATAGTCCAAAAGAGTGGCGATTGTTCTGAGAGGGCAAACAAAATTGACAAATAGACTAACTGCCTTTTTCCACTGAGTCTGAAAGTTACAGTATATAAAGTAACCAAGGGTCAAGAGGGACAGGTAGGGCACACTAATGCCTCGATATCAACGGTGAGAGGAGAAATAGGAAAAACATATGGAATTGATACTTTATAGGCATTATTTTCACTGAGTGTTTTAGGTAAAAAGTGGGTCTAAACAAAAATTAATGAAAGCCCACACTCATTGGCCACAGAATTGTACAATCTTGTGACCTAAAGATTATCTTATTTCAGAGCTATGCTAACTGAAGCAAGTTAAATGATTTGTCCAAAGGTCACACCTCTAACAGCTTGTGGAGCTGGGATTCGAACCCAGGAAATGTGATTTGAGATAGCACATTCTGAAAAGGTACACCAGACTGACTCCCCGTGGTGAAAGACCAGGCACTGAAAGCAAGTAAAACAATCCTGCCCCAGTCACACTGAATACGTGTTTGCTAAAAGCCTCAAATTTGGAGGTACTGTCCACACATCTACTGCTAACCAGCTTCAGTCAGGACAAGAGAATTTTGGCAGCATACCAGTGGATATCAAGTGGAAACATTAAGAGGAAAATCTGGGATACACATAATGTCAATTTACAACCCGTAGGCCTGGATATATTGATCGTTCCCCATTAAAGGCTGGATGATCTGAAGAAAATATCGATATGAGGAATCAACGAAAGTAGTCTCTCACATAAATAAAAACATGGATCTAAAGGCCATGAACAAAGCATATCTAAACATCACTTATTTCAGGAAACAGGAACATTCTACTCACCATCCGTGATTAATTCTTTATAATCTCCATAAAATATGGGCTATTTGAACAAGAGGAAAATGGACTAGTCTAAAATGTCAGATGGCATTAAAAGAGCAGTAACGATCAAAACTGACCCTGGAGAAAATCAAATTAGGAATTAAGTAAAATGTGTCTATAATGCAAAGTGTGAACATGATGGGCGAAAACGAAATGCTCAATTGAAGTGTAAGAAGACACAGTAGCTCTACTAATTATGTTAGTTTTAAACTAAAAGTAAGAAAAATCAACATTTACTAATTTTATTAGTAAACAGGCTACACTGCTGGCTGCCCTTTGTTAATATATCACGAGGTCATGGACGACATTCAACACCAGTGGTGCCCACAAAAGTAGAGAAAGCTCCAGGCACAAAGAGAGAGACTGACAGTAGCCCTCTCAGGCATTTATTTATTTACTTATTTTTGCATAATAAGATGGGTATGTGGCTACACAATGTATTCTGGGCCCTGTTAAACAGATCGACTGATCATGTTTTCCTAAATCATAGGATACTTTTTTCAGTACATGAGATCAGAAGGGACTAGGAAAAACTTGTCCTGGTTACCTCAAGACAAAATATTTAAGAGAACTGTTAAACTTAAATATGGGCTATAGGATTTTCTTAAAAAGACAAGCATTCCATGGGGCACCTGGGTGGCTCAGTCAGTCAAGCAACTGACTCTTGATCTCAGCTCAAGTCTTTTTTTTTTTTTAAGATTTTATTTATTTATTTGACAGAGAGAGATCACAAGTAGGCAGAGAGGCAGGCAGAGAGAGAGAGAGAGGAGGAAGCAGGCTCCCTGCTGAGCCCTGAGATCATGACCCGAGCTGAAGGCAGCGGCTTAACCCACTGAGCCACCCAGGCGCCCATCAGCTCAAGTCTTGATCTCAGAGTGGTTAAGTCAAGCCCAGTGTGGAGCCAACTCAAACAAACAAAAATAAGCATTCCAGATTTTCTACAAAGACAAAGGGCTATCAGTGAGTTATTAATTGGTATTTATTCTAGAAAAAATAAACACCTTAACCTGTTCCTTCATAAAGTGACTTTTATCAACAAATGAGAAAGTAACAGCTTTTCAAAGAAACTCTTGAATAAGGAGAAAAGATTCTGAAAATAAATGTATGGAAATATCTGCATCGTAATATACAGTGTGTGTGTGTGTGTGTGTGTGTGTGTGTGTGTGTGTGTGATATTGATGTAAATGTGTTGATAAAAACTCATCTATCTACATACTTAAAAACTTGGAAACAAAATTTCCTTATCTGATTACCAATCTTCCATACAAGGAGTTTCAGTGAATTTTAAAACCAAGCCACTTATTAAAAATGTAAAACTGTACTACATTCTGGTTATTTTGCAAGGACTGATTGACAATGAAGAAGGTAACAGTTTGACCAAAAGTCCTGTGCATAATTAGTTAATCAGAGTTTGAAAGTGAATATCATAATTTAGTAAGCACAATTAATTCAGCACTTACCCCACTGGATTTGTGTATCTTTTCAGTTATATTAGTCACTAACATCAAATATCCAAAACTTAGCTCTTAGAGACATTGTATCAGAAAACATTAAATCAAAAGTTTCCAAATCAATGAAGCATATTCAATGAGTTGCTACACTAAAAATAATTTCATTATCACAAACTTTATAAACAATAATTTAGAGAGGGCAGAAAGGCTTTTTGCTCTTAGGATATAAAATAAAATAAGTATTTCAGAATACTTATTAAATCCTTATCTGTATCTTCTAAATTTTTGTTTTGTATACATTTTATAGTATATTGCATATGTATGATTTAAATAAATAGGGTTGCATTTTTTGGGGGGTTTTTTGGTCTTTTTCCTTTTTCTTTTTGTGGTACAAAACAAGCCAACTCTGTCTCAGTCCTTACCTATTCAGAGACACTAATCAATTTGGCCAGACTTCATTATAAAACCTGCTGATGATAATTAATAGGGGAAAGATACCGGAGAAAGCCTATTGAAAAACCCTGTATCTGGTCTGTCTAGATTGCTTATTGTAAATCAACCTACAATTTGGCTGATGGAGAATGGGATCCAGAATTATAAATATATTTTATCTGAGTATAAAATTGGAAAACCACAAAACTGAATTGCATTCTTTGAGAAAGATGTCTCACAACCAACATGCAGAATGTGTTTGATATTTATGCAGGAGAAACAGAAGTTTTTGAAAACTATGGCTAAAGGATTTGTACTCTTCTAGAAAGACATGTTAGATCTGTGTCATGCTTGCCTGTATCTTTTGAATCTTAGTAAAGTTTTGCTGTAGCTTGGGTAATAGCCTTGATTAGCCAGTCTACTTTGATAGTTCAACTATCATGGTAAGCTGAAAGCTCAAATATTTCTACTGATAGGGTACAATATAAGAAGTGTGGATTGCACCAGTGTAGAGGACAATACAAAGGAAAATGATGAAATACTTGACTGTATAAAAGTTTAGAAGAACAATCTGAAAAAAATATTTATACAGAAAGAAGTAGCCACACATTAACAGAGATATTAGCAAAAAACAGGAATAGGTGTCTACATACCTTTTACTTTCCAAATGACCAAAAAGCAAAAACAACAATAAAAAACACCCAAACAGTTCAAACTGACTTAAACAATATAAGAACATTTTAGTTCACATAGAGAGAATCACAGAGAGAATCTTCAGGATTGCTTTTATCCAGAAGTCCAATGGTGCCACAGACCCTGCTTTTTTCAACATCTTTGCTTCTTTCTGAGGTGTCAGCTCCATCCTGACCCCAGCTCCCCTACTGCTAACTAACTAAAGCCTGTACACCTTAGTGTCTGCATCTAATGCCTGGTTTCCCCAGCAAAAAAACAGGGGGAAAACACAAAACAAAACAAACGAACATAAAAACAGTTACCATAAAAACAGTTACCAACAGCACAGTGGGCTACATGTTTCCTGGTTTATATTGAGAAAGAGAAATTGATTGAAAGTCAGTCTTTGCTCCCATTCAGCCATCTATGGTGACTTTGGTCACCTCAAAGAAACTACCGTGGTCAGGTAATTTTATTTACTGATGTGCCCATCCTTGAACTAAATATGGTAGCAAAGAAGTAGGTTGGCATTCTGTTGATAAGATTTAGGCCAATTATATTCTATTCTGGGATCTAGAGGTCATGTGAAGTCAAATCCATACAAACCTCGTGGCTAAAATTCCAAGAGGTCAACTTTTACCAAAGGAAAATTTGGTGTAGTGGTTGCTGTGGTACATTGTCTATATCTTTCTGTCAGGACAGAGAGATTCCACCAGTTTCTTAACTTTTGTTTGAAGCTGGATCACAGTTAATGCCCTCTCCAGGAATTTCTCAGTTGAAGGATGTGGTCTTCTCTAAGGTCATGCAGCTGACTTGGGACAGCTCTCATCAAGTAACCAGTTTATGTGGGAGTACAAAGGCCTTGCCCCTTTGTCTCAATGAGGGCAACTTTCATGCACAATTCCATTTCTTGGCCCAAACCCACTTCCTTTTGCTTTACTGGTGCTGCTTCCAAGGTTAATTTTCTGTATCAACTGGGGTGGGAAACAAGATACTCAGGCTAAACATTATTTTTTAGTGTGTCTGTGAAAGTATTTCTGGATATGATTGGGTTTTGAATCAGCGGATTGAGTAAAGCCGATTAACCTCCCTGATGCATTCTAATAAGGGCCTGAAGAGAACAAGAAGGTGGAGGAATGGAGAATTTTACTAATTCTGCTTGACTATTTGAGTTGGAACCTTAGTCTTCTGCGCTTGACCAGGACATAACATCAGCCCTTCTATTCTCACAATAGTACTACCAGCTTTCCTGTGGTCTCTAGCTTGTAGATGGCAGATCATGGGCCTTCTCAGCCTCTGTAATCACGTGAGCTAATTCCTTATGATACAATAATAATAAATATGACATATAATAATCACATAAAAGATATATATCATATATAAACATACTTTTACATATTTTCTTTTGGTTCTGTTTATCTGGAAAACCTGACAGCGGCACCTGGGTGGCTCAGTGGGTTAAAGCCTCTGCCTTCAGCTCGGGTCATGATCCAGGGACCCTGGGATCGAGCCCTGCATCAGGCTCTCTGCTCAGCGGGGAGCCTGCTTCCTCCTCTCTTTGCCTGCCTCTCTGCCTACTTGTGATCTCTGTCTGTCAAATAAATAAACAAAGTCTTTTAAAAAAACAAAACAAAACCCTGACATTGCCCTGGCAAGAACTACCTGCAAAGCAATCTCTAACACAATGTCTGTTTTCCAGGGAAACTGAATAAAGATGAGAAGAGGGAGGAACTCACAATCAGAAAAGCCCTTTAGAAGGGACACTGTACCCCCCAAATTACAAACTGCTAATATAATGATGAAATAATATTTATCACTAGAATCAAATAGTTAAAAGGTAAAACAATGCTATACAATTTTCATTTATCTTGTATGTAAAGATTTAAAAGAATTATAATACAACTGGTAAAGGGTAGGAAGATAGGCACATCCACATGTAATTGCAAACATCAAAATCGGCTCAAACTTCCTGAAAGACAACTTGGCAATGTCATACCCTGCATCCCAGATGTTCCATTTTCCCTAAGGAAATAATAATATAAATGTACACCTTTGTAAATATAACTGTATTTATCCTGACATTTTCTATAAATTTGAAAAATTTACAGTAACCATTTAATAATGGTAGGGTGAAGTTTTCTGCTCCACTCTTCTAAAACATACTAAAATCAAAAAATAGAATAAAGAAAAGAAAATGCTGTATTTTCTATGTAGAAACTATAAAATGGTACCAAATCCCTAACCAAAAATGATGAGAAATAAAAGCAAAATTCAGTGAGTTTTGGCAAAAATCAATGGAGGATACAGGGTGTGAATATATGGATAGTCTGCCAAAATATAGGAATGAATATATATATATTTAATATATATTGTATAAATTATATATGTCATATATAATTTATATATGTATTTTATTAAAATATATATGTATATATATTAATAAAATACATATTTGATGTATACATATACATGTATGTATATATTTATACATACATGTATATGTATACATCAAGTATACATATTTGGCTTTTATACATACATATTTGTATGTATAAATATATACATACATGTATATGTATACATCAAATATGTATACAAAATGTGTATGTATATGTATATGTATACATCAAATATGTATTTTATTAAAAATATATATATACATATATTTTTAAATAAAATACATACATAAATACATACATATATTTAATAAATACATAATTTGTTTAATAAAATTCATACATATATTTATGTATATATATATTTCCTAGAGCTCAGGTAGTATGTTAGGTTTTCCAAGGGAAGATAGCATCATTGATTTGGAATGGCAGGATCTAAGAGTGGGGTTGGCTGGACAGGCTTACCACTCCCCATAACTCCACGTTTCCCATCCCCATGCTATCCTATAATAAAAAAATGGACCAGAGAAAATGGCCCTGCCTACAGTATATTTTCCATCATTTATTTCTCTGTGCTTAACTCTTGGCATTTTCTTCTGACCTGGATTCCAGTTCACAAATTCTCCTTTTATCAGTGTTTACACCGCTTTCCTTGCTATGCATTACATTCTCAGTAACAGTGGTTTTTTTTTCTTTTTAAGAGTAATTTACAGTTGATTCTCTACCATTATCACTTCTCTTTAAATATTTTATTTTTATTTCTTTGAGTATATTAATCATGACCATTTCTCTATTTTGAAAGCTCTATTACGCTGATTCCCAGTATGACTAATTTTAATATCCATTGTTTCTCTTGGCTTAAGTTTCTCTTGGTTTAAGTTTATTTGGCTTCTTCATATATCTGCTTTTTATTGTTGAGTGACAGATATTAAGATAACTTCAGATCTAGGACAATATTGTCATCTTTCATGAATGATTTATAATTGCTTCTGATAGGAAGTTAGCAGAAATAATAATCCTGGATTACCTTAAATCAATAAAAATGAAAATTATTTAAAATTGAGCTTCAGTCTCTATAAGAAATGGTCTGATTCACCCTTACTCTTTGTTTGTGGCTCAGTAAAGTATCCAGGCCCCAGTTTCCCCTCTACTCCTATATTTTGGCAGATTATACATACCAATTTTTTTCCTATGTCCTAACAATTTCAACTTTGCTCAGTTTCTCAGCTGTACCACTATTTTAGAATCAGCATAAACCTCTTAGGGGAAGGCAGTTCCAAATGTTTGGGTCAACTCTCTTGAATTTCTTTTTCATTTTGCATTTTTGTCCCGTAATTTTTCAATGCTTATTAACTTTTAATGATTTAAAATAGAGTTTTCTTTTTGTCCAAATTTTTAGTTGTTCTTAGAAAAAGGTTTGTCCAAACTTCCACATTTCCAGTTATTAGAAATGGAACTCACCAATCAATTTTTTCAAGACAACCCCTTGCCAGGTAATTTGGAAATCTATTCTTTTTTATATATTCTTCCTTTGTCTACTATAACCTATAGAGTTGTGACTAAGAATTTTTACTTGCTTAAGATAGATTGGGATTCTTAATCTGAGTTTTGGTGCTTTCCACAACTCTGCAAAAATGTTGACTTCTTGTTTTTTTGAATATTGTTACTGACCTTTTCCATTATTATTCCATGTCTTTTATTTTCTCTTTTATATGTTTTATATTTTTTCTTCTTACTACATTTTTGTATTATTTTACAAGATTTATTTTGCATCTTGACTTTTCCTCAGTTAGTTCTAACTTGCTATTTAGTTCACCTATTAACATTTTAAATTTATTCTATTGTAAAAAAATCTGATATGATCCAAATTTTGTAAAAATATTAAGATTTAGAAGACTAGAAACAAATATACCAAAAAACACAAGCTTTCTAAATACTGTTGGAATAAGAAATTATTTTCACTTTATTCTGTACACTTTCTGTATTTTCCAAATTTTCTGCCATGAGCATATATTAATTTTATAATAAAAAAATCTATATTTTTAAAAGAAAGAAATCCATTTTGATAATTTTAAATAAGTAACTATCTTTATCTTCTTAGATGTTGTTTCTGTTATTAAGTTAATTCCCATGCAAGCATGGTTTCCTGACAAAATAGTTTTTGCATCAGAATCCTTACAGGATGACCTTATTATAAAGTCATATCAAGCAGAATACAATGTATGAGATAATCCTTGATGAATATTTTCTAGATGAACAATAAAATTGCAAGCCTTTTGTTCACTGCATGAATGTTAATGCCTGGGTGTTTATGTATTTCTTTGCCTTTCAACTATGAAATTAGACTAAATGGACAACTAATTAATCTTGAGAATTAAAATACTATCCACCTAACTGGCCTTTAAATTTTGACATTCAATGTGACTGCTGAGAATTTGATAAGCTATTATTTAATACAGCTATAAAACAGTCTCTTGTAGACTGGCAGCACTATTATATGTCTCAACAATCCCTGATTAACTTTAGAATTTAAAAAATGTTTTATTTATTAATTTGAAAAAGAGAAAGCAAAAGACAGAGCATGAGTGGAGGGGGAAGGGTAGAGGAAGAGAGAGAAGCAGACTCCCCACTGAGCAGGGAGCCCTGACCCTGGGATCATGACCTGAGCCAAAGGCAAGTGCTTAACTCACTGAGCCACCCAGGCACCCAACTTTGGAATTTTTGATATTTGACAAAACAACATGTAGGTCTTATTTGCCTAATTCAATGAAAGAACCCAGATAAATGTTTAGGTAGAAAAAAACTCATTTATGTATTCTATTAAAATTTAAATGAATACAACCACATCTATGAAAGAATTAGAAACATCTACATTATTTGCTTTGAATATTGCTTTTCTTTGGCAGAAGACAAAATTAAAGAAAATCAACCATTATTGAAGAAAACAAAGAAAAAGATTCCTATTTGGGAATAAAACCCAAAACAATTGGCACAAGGCTGTCAAAGTGTATAGATATACATATTTGGCTATTTGTGAAGCTTCAGTTCAAAATCTTCATTTCAAATGTCACTATTTCAGAATAATACTTGGATTTGTTTCACAGGATAAAATCATTACAATTGCAAGTTAAAAAACAGTCAATTACCATTCCAATAAAAAGCTTTTGATAAGGGATTTACTTGCAAATTTTAAACAAAATAGATTCACTCATTTTTTCCATTGAACCATTCAGTAATACATTTTTTTAAAATCACACAAGTCATAAAAATAATATCACATCTTCAGATAATACACAGTAACTTAATATTTCCATGGTTTCAAGAACTAGCATGATTGAAATTACAACAAACTTATTATATTCTCATGCATATGTGGTGGGTCAGGAATTGAGAAAGTGTGTGTGTGTGTGTGTGAGAAAGAGAGAAAGAAAGACAAAGAGAAAGAGACTAAACCTGAATAGTTAGAAGAGAGTTGTTTGACTATTAAGCATAGACTTCTGAATAAGGATCAAAAGTTACTAATCTTTAAAGTACTATGGAGAGAGAATACCTTTTCACATGTACAAAAGATGGCCATCTAGAATTAAGACTGCTATATATCTGATCTAAATAGGGCAAAAATCAGTAGCCCTAAGGAAACAATCTACAAAAAAGGAGCAGTAACATGATCTAACCAGTTAAACAATTTATTATGTAACATAACTTCATGCAAATAAGAAGATATAAATCTCAACTGCCTCGATGCAGCCTGGATTAGAATCAAGGCTCAAATCATAGGCCATGATTCAATATTGGGACATATTTATACTATAATATTATTGTTATATTTATGCTAAATTATACTTTCATTAAATGTTATTTGTTGTTTATCTGAAATTCACATTCAACTGGGCATCTTGTATTTTTATTTGTAAAATCTGGAAACTCTGTGTTAGACATTAACTGATATTGTAAAGAATAATAGAAAATGTTGTAAGATATTCATGAATAAAAAAATAAAAAGAGTTAGCCAGGTGGTGTGAAACATTTTTTACTTAAAAATAAGTAAAAATGTTGAAATATGATTTCAAATCAGTTACTATAAAGACCCACAGTATAAATAATGTTAGGTATCCAGGTGATATAGCTTGTATTTATACACAGTCTGTATTTTGTCATGATAATATTGAATTTATGGGTAGTTTTTGTTTGGTTTGGTTTGCTTGTTTTTTTTTATGGAGAAGAGCAGGAAGTTCTCCCATGATCTCCTGCTTTTTATTATAAAACAATTATATTATCTAATAGGAGTGATGTTTTCTCAAAGCTTTGGTCATCATAAAACTTGTTTCATATATATTTGATACTGCTTAAGTATACTCTTGGATTAATTTCCTTGTGGAATTTGAGTTCATTTACCTCAATTGTAGTGTATGTATGGATACTATGATTATTAACTCATTTTCTATACTCTAATTTACTTAATATTTAAATGTTATAGTATCTAAAAGGCATGAGTTTACTTGCTGGGCAGAAAGCATCATGACTCTGACTTGGGTTTCTTCCTACATGTGTGTTTGAAAGTCAGCTATTTTGTGATTCTAGTAGCTTCATTTTGGGACACAAATGAAAGATGCTTCCACAACTGAAACAGCACAGTTCTTTTTTTTTTTTTCCTTTAAAGGTTTATTTATGTATTTATTTTTATTTAAATTCAATTAGCCAACATATAGTACATCATTAGTTTTAGATGTAGTGTCCAATAACTTATCGGTTGCAGATAACACACAGTGCTCATCACATCACATGACCCCCTTAATGCCCATCACCCAGTTACCCCCCCCACCTCCCCTCCAGCAACCCTAGTTCAGAATCTTTCATGGTTTTTCTCCCTCTCTGATGACTTCCATTCAGTTTTCCCTCCCTTCCCCTATGATCTTCTCTGTTTCTTATATTCCACATATGAATGAAACCATATGATAATTGTCTTTCTCTGATTGACTTATTTTGCTCAGCATTATAACCTCCAGTTCCATCCAAATGTATGTAAATGTTAAGTATTCATATTTCCTGGTGGCTGAGTAATATTTTATTGTAGATATACACCATATCTTCTTTATCTGTTCATCTGTTAATGGACATCTCAGTTCTTTCCATAGTTTGGCTATTGTGGACACTGCTGCTGTGGAAGTTGGGGTTCAGGTGCCCCTTCAGATCACTGCATTTGTATCTTCAGGGTAAATACCCAGTAGTGCAATTGTTGGATTTAGGGTAGCTCTATTTTTAAATTCTTGATGAACTCCATAACTTTTTTTAGAGTGGCTGTACCAGCTTGCATTCCCACCAACTGTGTGAGAGAGTTCTCCTTTCTCTGCATCCTCACCAATGTTTGTTGTTTCCTGTCTTGTTAATTTTAGCCATTCTGACTGGTATAAAGTGGTATGTCATTGTAGTTTAGATTTGTATTTCCCTGATGTCAAGTGAAGTGGAGCATTTTTTCATGTGTCCATTGGTCATTTGTATGTCTTCTTTGTAGAAATGTCTGTTCATATCTTCTGCCCATTTCTTCATATATTCTTTGGTTTTGGGAGGGGGTTTAATTTGATAAGTTCTTTAGAGATCTTGAATACTAACCCTTTGTCTGATAAAGCATTTGCAAATATCTTCTTCCATTCTGTAGGTTGCCTTTTAGCTTTGTCCACTGTTTCCTTTGTTGTGTAGAAGACTTTTATCTTGATAAAGTCCCAACAGTTCATTTATGCTTTTGTTTCTCTTGCCCTTGGAGAATTGCATAGGAAGAAGTTGCTGTGGCCAAGGTCAAAGAGCTTGCTGTCTGTGTTCTCTAGGATTTTGATGGATTCCTGTCTCACTTTTAGGTCTTTCATTTTGAGTTAAGAAAATGGTCCAGTTTCATTCTTCTACATGTGGTGGACCAATTTTCCCAGTACCATTTATGGAAAAGACTGTCTTTTTTTCCACTGGATATTCTTTCCTGCTTTGTCAAAGATCAGTTGATCATAGAGTTGAGGGTCCATTTCTGGGTTCTGTATTCTGTTCCATCAATCTATGTGTCTGTGTCTGTGTTTGTGCTAGTACTATACTGTCTTGATGATTACAGCTTTGGAATAGAGTTGGAAGTCTGGCATTGTGATGCCACCAGCTTCCCCCCCCCACCCCCCACCACCACCCCTGCCAAAACTCCTCTAGCTCCTAGTTTTGTTGATGTTCTACTGTTTGTTTGTTTTTTAATTTCTGTATCATTGATTTCTGCTCTAATCTTTATTATTTCCCTTTTCTTGCTTGGCTAGGTTCTATTTGCTCTTTCTTTTCCAGTTCCTTTAGGTGTAAGGTCAGCTTGTGTATTTGAGACATTTCTAATTTTTTGAGAAAGGCTTGTATTGCTATGTACTTCCCTCTTAGGACAGCCTTTGCTGTATCCCAGTGGTTTTGAACAGTTGTATTTTCATTTTCATTGTTTCCATGAATTTTTAAATTTTTCTTTAATTTCCTGGTTGACCCATTCAGTCTTTAGTAGGATGCTCTTTAACCTCCAAGTGTTTGAGTTCCTTCCAAATTTCTTCTTGTGATTGAGTTCAAGTTTCAAAGCACTGTGGTCTCAAAATATGCAGGGAATAATCCCAACCTTTTGGTGTCAGTTGAGACCCGATTTTGTGACCCAGTATGTTATCTATTCTGGAGATTGTTCCATGTGCTCTCAAGAATATGTATTCTGTGGCTTTAGGATGGAATGCTCTGTGTATATCTGTGAAGTCCATCTGGTTGTGTTATTCAGAGTTCTTGATTACTTGTTGATCTTCTGGTTAGATGATCTGTCTATTGCTCTGAGTGGGGTGTTAAAGTCCCCTATTCTTATTGTATTATTTTCTTTTTCTTAATACCTTTTTTTTTTTAAGATTTTATTTATTTGACAGAGAGAGATCACAAGTAGGCAGAGAGGCAGGCAGAGAGAGAGGAGGAAGCAGGCTCCCCAGTGAGCAGAGAACCTGATGCAGGGCTCAATCCCAGGACCCTGGTATCATGACCTGAGCCAAAGGCAGAGGCTTTAACCCACTGAGCCACTCAGATGTCATATTGTATTATTTTCAATGTATTTCTTTAATTTGGTTATTAATTGGTTTATATAATTGGCTGTTCCCAAGTTAGGAGCATAAATATATATAATTATTATATCTTCTTGTTGGATAGACGCTTTAATTATGATATAGTGTCCATCTTCATCCCTACCACAGTCTTTGATTTAAAATTTAATTTGTTGGGGTGCCTGGGTGGCTCAGTGGGTTAAGCCTTTGCCTTTGGCTCAGGTCATGGTCTCAGGGTCCTGGTATTGAGCCCCGCATTGGGCTCAGCAGGCAGTCTGCTTCCCTGTCTCTCTCTCTGCCTACTTGTGATCTCTGTATGTTACATAAATAAATAAATAAAATCTTAAAAAAAATTTAATTTGTCTGATATGAAGATTTCTACCCCAGCTTTCTTTTGATGTCCATTGGCATGATAAATTATTCTCCACCCCCTCATTTTCAATCTTGAAGTGTCTTTATTTATTTTTTAAAAATAGTGAGAGAGAGCAAAAGAGCACAAGCAGGGGGAGAGGCAGAGGGAGAAGGAGAAGCAAGCTCCCTGCCGAGGAAGGATCCTGATGTGGGCCTCTATCCCAGTACCAATGAGATAATGGCCTGAGCTAAAGGCAGATGCTTAACCAACTGAGACATGCAGGCACCACTGGATGTGTCTTTAGGTCT
This sequence comes from Mustela nigripes, assembly GCF_022355385.1. NCBI lineage: Eukaryota > Metazoa > Chordata > Mammalia > Carnivora > Mustelidae > Mustela > Mustela nigripes. Next base: position 64,169,111 of record NC_081563.1, read on the forward strand.
GAAATGAATCTCTCATAGACAGCATATAGATGGGTCTTGCTTTTTTATCCAATCTGATACCCTGTGTCTTTTGATTGGAGCATTTATTCCATTTACATTCAGAGTAACTACTGACAGATATGAATTTAGTGTCATTGTATTTTATTACGTATAAAGTGACTGTTTCTGTAGATTTTCTCTGTTTCTTTCTGGTCTATGTTACTTTTGGGCTTTCTCTTTGCTTACAAGATCTCCTTTAATATTTCTTGCAGGGCTGGTTTAGTGATCACAAATTCTTTCAGTTTCTCGTTGTCCTGGAAGCTCTTTATCTCTTCATTCTGAATGGCAGCCTTGCTGGCTAAAGTATTCTTGGCTGCATGTTTTTCTCATTTAGTACCCTGAATAAATCATGCCAGTCCTTTCTGGATTGCCAGATCTCTGTGGATAGGTCTTCTGCTAGTCTGATGTTTCTATTATTGTAGGTTAAGGAGCTCTTTCCTTGAGTAGTTTCAGGATTTTCCCTTTATCTCTGAAATTTGCAAGCTTCACTGTTATGTGTTGGGTGTTCTAGTTTTACTGGTTTTGGGGACCTTCTCTCTACCTCTTGGACTTGAATGCTTATTTTCTTACCCTGATTAGGAAAGTTCTTAGCTATAATTTGCTCAAATATACCTTCTCTCTCCCTCTCTCTCCCGCCCTCTCTTTTTTCTTCTTCAGGGACTCCAATAATTCTAATATTGTTTTGCTTTATGGTATCTTTGATTTCTTGATGCTGCCCCTCGTGGTTCATTAGTTATTTCCTTCCTCAGCTTCCTTCCTTCCCATCATCTTGTTTTCTATGTTGCTGACTCTCTTTTCTGCCTCATTTACCCTAGCTGTTAGAACATTCAATTTAGACAGCATCTAAGTTAAAAAACATTTTAAATTTCAACCTGATTAGATTTTATTTCTGCACTAAGAGAGTCCCCAGCATCTTTATGCATTTTTCAAGTCCAGCTAGTACTTTATAAATGTTATCCTGAATTCCAGCTCTGACATTATACTTACACCTTTATCAGTTAGATCTGAGGCAGAGAGTATTACCTCTGGTTCTTTCCTTTGTTGTGAATTCATCCTTCTAGTCATTTTGTCCCAAAAAGAATGGATGAACGAGAGAACAAAATCAAAAATATAAACCACAACTCAAGTGAAATACACACTAGACAAATCCAAAGATGTCAGAAACCAAAAAAGAAAAAGATAAAAAGGGAAAGAGAAGGGAGAATATAATCTCCCAGGTGGACAAAACAGGGTGATCCACTTGGTTCTGGGTGTATTTTGGTCTGTTTGTTAGAAGAAACTAAATCCCAAAATTGTAAAGAAAGCAAAACTTACATATATATACAAAAATAAAATTGAATACAGTGAAAGGAAGCCAAAAATGAAGAATATATCTATAAAATGTAAATGTAAAAATGAAAGTTATAAAAAGACTTGAAAACAAAGAGTTGATAAAAAAGAAACTAGTTGAAAAGGAAAAAAAGAAAAAAAAAGGGTAATTTTAAACTGAAAGATAGGAGAATCATGAGGAAAAAACCTTGAATTCTATATACTATTTTCCCCCAGTGCTGGAGTTCTGCAGTTCTGTGTGCTTGGTAAGCCTGGTATTCCCTTGATATTTCAGCTGATCATCTGGGGGATGGGCCTGCTGTGCTGATTTTTGGGTGCCTTATCCTGGGCTGAATGGCACCACCCCTTGCCATGGAGCCAGGATCATCGTAAACTGCTTCAGGCTCTTCTTTGTGGCTTTTGTTCCCTGAAGGCTTTATTCCCCACTTCAGAGGATGAAAATAAACATGGTCAAACCCTGGTCTCCAGCCATGGAGCAAAAAATCGTGGCTCCCTCTCTTCAGTAAATCCTCAGAGAAAAGCAATCTTCAGTTAGTGTGTGCTAAACTCTGCAGACTCCTACAGTGCACACGCAGGCCTATCCTCCCAGGGAGGGAAGAAGGTTACTGCAGGCCTGCCACTTGCAGGGCTCTCACAGGAGAGCAGCTGCCTGACCATACATGCACCCATACTGCCCTTCCTGGGGAAGGCAGAGGTTTCTGCTCTTTGCAGGGCCCCTGCACAGAGAACAGTCATGCAATCCAGCCGCGGCTTGCAGTTCATGGCAAACCCAGCTGAAAGCTCACTCCCAAGCTCACTAAATGGAGCCAACTTCCCCGATCTGATGCCTGGGAACTCTGCCATCTCAGGCATCGCCATTCTTTTTGTGACCCCAGGGATCCTGAGACCACACGGTCCCACCTATATTTTGCTCTGCTTTGCCACCTGAGCACATTTCAGACAGGGATGTCTCTCTCTGGAGCAGACTTCTAAATGTTCCAATTATGAGATCTAGGACTATATCACTTTCTAGTAGCTGGCTTACGGAGGATCCCTCCTGCTGCCATTTATCTTCTGATACAACCTCTCCCATTCACTTTTCTGTACCTCCTACCTCACTAAAAGTGGTCACTTTTCTATTTGCGCAACTCTGGTCTTACTCTCAGGTTGAGTTCACAGGTGTTCAGAATGATTTGATAGTTACCTAGCTGAATTCAAGGGACCAAATGAAACAAAGTCCCCTACTCTTCTGCCATCTTGCCTCCCTTTATTTACTTATTTATTTATTTAAAAGAGAAACAGAGAGACAGAAAAAGAATGTGTGGGAGGGCCAGAGGGAGAGGGAGAGAGAATCTCAAGCTGAATCCAACATGGGGCTCAATCTCATGATGCTGAGATCAGGCCTGAGCTGAAACCAAGAGTGGTTTAACTGACTGTGCCACCCAGATGCCCCAAAAGCATGATTCTGATGTCCAAAAGAGGCACTGCATATGCGAAAATATCTATTTACAAACTTACACTATTTTGTAAAATACCTATTGCAGACACCATCAGTATCTTCTATGAGTGTTTCTACCTCTAAATCTAGGGCAATTCTTTTCCTTAGCCTCGCATCTTTGCTTCCCAGCTTCCAGTAATCCAAATTCAGTGTGTCCTTCACAGCTTGGAAGAAGGTATAACCATCCAACAAAGAAATTCCCCTGCAACTTCAACCTACGTTAATGTCTTACTTTTCTGTAGTCTCAAAGTGTGGTCCCCACCACCCATTCTTATATATTATAAAGTACTCATTTTATTTTTTAAAAAAATCACTTGAGACTTATTTCCAGAATTATAACCAACCAAGAGGTAGTCATTGTTGCCCTTTGTTATATTTCTCACAGCACTCATTCTTTTATTAGAAAAATATTTAATGAGTTCCACCATGTTCTACGCCTATGCGATGTGCTAGAGATTCAATTCAGTTCTTTGGAGCTTATAATCTGATGGAAGTGGTAAAACGTTGTTAAATTCTAGTTGCAGAAGGTATGAATATCATGACCTTATAAACCCTGGAATATTGAGGATACCTAAAGAAATGGTTGTGGGATGGAACAAAAGATGGTCTCTCATATGACTCTTATTTTTACAAATTGGTTAATGTAGTTTTTCTTTACTTTCTATGGATATATAAAGAAGGTTAACAATGGACTCTCTTACGTAAAGTAAAGCACATTAGATTTCCTTTCTAAAACATTTCTGATAAGCAGGGACAGTCATTTCATTTTGAATTTGTGTGTTGCATTTAGATGATTTAGGTGACATGAATCTAAACCAAAGAATAATAGCTGAAAGTCTCTTCTTTTATTATATGCTGTGATATGTGGCATCAGCCACAAAGAGTTCAAGTAAACAAACATAAGTGTATACCGGAAGTGATGCCTAGGTACATTTTGTAATTTTTCTCATGGACTAAGACATAAATATATGAAAAAGATATATAAAATGTTCAGAAAATGAAGTTATCATATGGTTTAAAAATTGTCTTAGGCTTTTTATTTATTCAGTATGGATCTTTAAATTTATATTTCATTCATCTGTGTAGTGAAATGTACTTCATTATTTTGGAAATTATGCCACTCGTTAATATATTATATTGTGCATATAGAACATTGATGTAGATAGAAAAAGAATTCAGTGTTTGAAAACCTTGATCATCTGCTGTGCATATTTATCCTATTCTAACCTGAATGATTTCAGAGGTCTTTTCCTGTACAGAGTCATCATAGAGGCAAATAGAAGTCCAGCTTCTGAATTTCTATTTGTATTATTACTACCTAATGAATTCTATTGTACAGCAGGTGTCAAATCATATCGGTTGTTTTGCAACTGAGTATGAATAGAAGATGTATTGCTATTGCAAATGAATCTAATATGAAACTAATGAGCAATAATGAGCAACTGTTTTGTCATTATTGAGGCAACCACTGAGATGCTAATAAACTCTCATTTTTGCTCTTTAGAAAAAGCAGTGGCCAGGATTTATAACATGGCCTTAATGTCCCCAAAGCCTGAGGCAAAAAAAAAAAAAAAATAGTGAAATCCTAAACTGAGGATAATTTAGTCATTTTCTGTATGATTGTTCTCTCTCTTATTAAAATGAACCTGTTATAATGCCTTTCAAGAATTTCCATAACTGAAGAGAAAAGATGAAGAATGGGTGTCCATTAAATGAATATAAAGTTAAGAAGATAGGCATCTTATCTAATTTTCCTTAATGTAAATATAATAATTCTAGAGTTTTCCACTTGCCAGTTCTTTCATAGTATAATGAAGTCTAATGTAGGCAACTTTTTATTTTTAAACCCAGTTACTTCAGAAGTAACATTATTGAAAGACTTTTTGTAATTAACTTATTTGTTCCTGTGAATGGGCTAACTTGGTAAATAACCCAGAGCACTTATCACATAGTATTATGGCCATATGTTTTATGTCTCTGCCTTTTTTTCGGTAGTATAAGTGCAGGAAGCTTAATAAATATTTATAAGATGAATGGTGAATAAATAATTGAATGAATGCGGAAAAAGCTAGCACATTAAATTTGCTTTCTTAGGTAGAAATAATGTGGTTTAAAACAGTTTTTAATACATGTTCATTTGATATGTTGCAAGACTCTTAAGAACACTGTTTAAATACTTTATGCTATGGGACAAAAAGAAATGTTAAAGTATATATGATTTATGGACCTTGTTGCTTCAACTGATGAACTTATAATAACTCTGAAGACAAATTTTGGTATCTTTCTGTAGATGTTTGCTAGAATTCATGATTTTACCACAACACAGGATTTAATCAGTACCTTGGATAACATAGAGGCCTCTAGTTATATTCTTTCAGACTTTTTATACATTTATATTCTTTATATATTTATGTATGACTTTTATAGCTTCAAAAGTCTATTTATTTAATCAAAGATTTGAATTACTAAACTGTCTATCTTTGATGTTGATTAGGTTGCTGTAGACATATGTGTTCAAACGTGAAGCGACTCTATTTGAATAATCCAATATCGCTCACTTTAGGAAGATTTCTTTTTCATTATGTACATATATGTAGAAATTCTGCTATTTTTCTAATATATATATGACCAAGCTATGTATAAATGTTAACATATATTTATGTCCTGTAGGCTCTACCAAAAGTAAGTAAACATAAGTAAAGAAGGAACTACAACCTGAGTGTTTGAGATATACAAAATAAGAAAGACAAAAAGACTGAAATACTAAATTATTTGACTCTGCAGTTCTAAAATACTACACAAAGTTATTAAATTACAGAGTGAGGAAGTTGATTTGAGATGGAAGTTTTGGTCAAATGGACTGTAACTTCGAAACTGCTCTGTGTCAGGCCTCCTTTAAATGAAACCAACTGTTCAGGGACCCTGATTTTCCATCTCCCACACCTCTATACAGTGTAATGTAACAACTGTCCAATAATAAAAACATTTTTTTCATATTTATAAATGTACATACATTTTTACAAAATCCTAGGTTTTGAAGTATATGAAAATTGTAAGTAATTACATTTTGATAACTTTTTTCTTAACATAATTTCCTTTACTGACTTCCTAGACCTTCAGAATGAATTGGTCCAACATTCAAATAATTCTTCTCAGAGACATCTATGTTATTTGGGAGACTATTTTTCATGGACTTATTTCTTGCAGCCAACAATATCTGTGACTAATTGTACTACTCATAAATTCAAGTAAAGCAATGTCCTCGAAATACATCTTCTAGTAATTATTGTAGGCCTCCTGTTCTCTGTGGTGATCTAAAGAACAAAAAGGATAGTTAATTGTGCCATATAGATATAAGTTATGGTTCATTGGGGCCCATTCATTAAAGTAAAATAAAATTCCCAACATCATCTTTAATTTTGGTAAGGAGAATATCCTACTATTTAAAAGCATTGATAACTTTAAAAAAAAATGTGCCCTAGAGATAAAGATATTTTCCACTGCTTCTCTGTCCTCATGAGAAAGAAGTAAAATGATGAATTATCTCTTAAATTAAAACTTGAAGTAATTCCTTTATATATCCTTGAGAATATATACGAGAACACATGAGCAATTTTTTTGAAATCTTCTACATTTCCTAAACCAAGGAAATGTTTACCATTACATTTTATTAAATTTATTTCTATTAAACATTAATTATATATAGACTTTAAGGAGAATGGCAGCACGATTTTTAAGTGGTCCTAGTTACTGACAGGGTAAAAAGATTCTTTTTATTTTTTTATTTTTTATTTTATTTATTATTTTTTAAAGATTTTATTTATTTATTTGAGAGAGAGACAGTGAGAGAGAACATGAGCGAGGAGAAGGTCAGAGGGAGAAGCAGACTCCCCAAAGAGCTGGGAGCCCGATGAGGGACTCGATCCCAGGACTCCAGGATCATGACCTGAGCCGAAGGCAGTCGTCCAACCAACTGAGCCACCCAGGCGCCCCAAAAGATTCTTTTTATATACTACTATTATTTTTCATCAAAGTAATAAAAATTAAACATATAATACAAATTAAAATAGCACAACATAGTTTTTAAGAAAAAGCAATAGTTTCCTACTTCACTGCTGCTTATCTTTTGGCTTCCTCCAATCTTTATTTCTCCTGGTTGCTACTTCCCTAATTCTTTTCTTTTTAAAGATTATATTTATTTATTTGACAGACAGAGAGACAATGAGAGAGGTAACACAAGCAGTGGGAGTGGGAGGGGGAGAAGCCGGGAGGGAGCCTGAGCGGGGCGGGGTGGGGGGCTCAATCCCAGGACCCTGGGATCATGACCTGAGCTGAAAGCAGACGCCTGACGACTGACCCCTCCAGGGACCCTCTTCTCTAATTCTTTTTAAAAACAGGTGGTATGTAGCCAGGGTGTTCCAGTCAGTCTCTATTTTGGATATATAGACTTCTGTTCTGATCATTATGTGTCTGTGCCAAAATAGTTAACAGATATTTTTAATACTAAGGTTGTCTAAATAATGTAATTTCTATCCTAATCTTGACTCAACCCTATCAAAGAAAATTTTATTTCATTCTTAATACCTATCTCTCCTACCTCTTCCAATTTGTGACAGTTGTAACGTTTTCTAAATCTCTTCAGTTTATAATGTGAATAATACTTTTCTTAAATACTTAAGGTTTCCCTGTATTTCTTATTCTATTAATTTTCAAATGCATCTCGACTCCCCATTACTATGGATATGTACTCCCTCAATATCTTTTCTGTCCTCTGTCTCAAATATTGATAACATTCACATGTGCTACATCAGACTGAAAATATGTATAAGTAACATATACATTTAATATAACATATACATTTAATTTAATGTATAAATATATACATTTGTGTGTGTGTGTGTATATATATATACAATTAGTTGAATGACAAAATTGTATATAGTTATATATATTAAAAATGAATAAACAGTATTTATATCATTATGGTTATGCAAATATTTCCTTTTCTACAAATCCAAATCCAAAGTTCAACTCCCTGAGTTGCTCAAAGGAGAAATTTCTTGACATCAAATAAATAGAGCCTCTCTCCTTTCCTTCCATCAACTGCTTAAAATCATACCACACTCTGCTTCTTCTAGGATCAGAATTGTATGGGTTTTGTTTTTCCTTTAAGCTTAGAGTTTGAGACAGGGAACATGTTAGCTGTCTTTATCATATCCCTAGTTTTTTCCTCATTCTGTCTATTGCTTAGAATCTCACTCTTTTTCTCTTTTTTTGAAGCCTTTTTTTTTTTTTCCCCTCCCCTAAAGTCCAGAGATTTCCTGTTCTAATTTGGGTTGAAATGCTTCCTAGGCCTTTTCACTCAAGACATAGGTTTTTAAAAGGGGTTGGCTACCCATGTTGGACTTCCTTCTGGATAGGACCAACACTTCTAGTCCCAAAGATTCCTTCCTTAATGGATCAGTGTAAAAAGCAGAGTCAAAGCTTTTCCCTCTGCTCCTTAATGCAGCCTCTCATAGGACTTGTTTATTCCTTTGGCTTTCACCAACTCTTCTCTGTATCGTCAGTTTTCAAAGTATGATCTGTGGTCCTCCAGGGGTCCACAAGACTCTCACGGGTGGTTTGTGAGGTAAAATATATTTCACAGTAACGTTAAGACATGACTTGGCTTGCTTCTGTGCTTTGGCATGTGCTCTGCTGGGCAAAAACAAAGCTGGTGGGTAAAACTCGCATCTTCACACGAATCCAGACCATAGTACCAGCCGGACTCACAGTTTTTGTTTTTGTTTTTATACTTTTTTTTTAAAGATTTTATTTATTTATCAGAGAGAGAGAGAGCGAGCGAGCACAGGCAGACAGAATGGCAGGCAGAGGCAGAGGGAGAAGCGGGCTCCCTGACGAGCAAGGAGCCCGATGCGGGACTCGATCCCAGGACGCTGGGATCATGACCTGAGCCGAAGGCAGCTGCTTAACCAACTGAGCCACCCAGCCGTCCCTTGTTTTTTTCTTTTTAAAGCCAATTGCACATAGAATGTTCTTGATGAAAATTAAAACTTCTTGTTTAAAATTTATTGTATTAAATCTTGTTCCTTGAGTCCATGTCTTTGTAACACTGTGTGACAAGACAGGAAGTATGCATAAAGTACTTTTGCTGCACAGAGATAGAGAAACTGAAGCAAAAGCGGTAGTGTGATTATTTGAGAAGTGAGATGAACTACTTTTTTTTCATGGAACATTATTTTTATTTAAAAAATGACTGACAGAAAAAGTATGATTATGTCGACTTGGGTATTTGGCAATATTTTCTCGATAATGAATGGAGTGAAACTATCACTTCAAGGAAACCACTTACAATATTTGTTGCCAATAATAAAATTTAAGATTTCAGGCAAAAATTAAGTTTTTGGAAGACTCCTAGGCACTTCTGTGAGCTTGACAGCTTCTTAATAAAGTTTTTTTTTGATGAGTTTGGTAGTGATATTAACAAATGTGGGTGGGTTTTTTTTAATGTATTTTGTAATAAAAGATCTGCATAACTCAGCAAAGTATTATTTTCCAAAAGACAAATGCCTAATGTTACAAATCATGTACAGATGAACAATTCATTCAAAGTGTCATAATGACCACTGGATTTTAATGTGATAGAGTATAGAAAGTCTGTTGATATGGTCTTAGATTCTACTTTGCAGCTAACCTTTGGGAAATTATCACTTGTCAGATACTAGTGTACTATCAGAGAAGAGTACTCACACTTATCTGAAAAGGCTATTAAAATGTTCTTCCTTTGCCTACTACATTTCTGTGTGAGACCAGATTTTCTTGATATTTTTAATCAAAATTAAGATATCACAACAGATGGAATACAGAAGCAGAGAGAATTCAGCTGTCTTTATTAAGCTAGATATTAAAAGAGATTTGCAAGAGTGTAAGATAATGTCATTCTTCTCACTAATTTTTCTTTTGTTTGAAAAAATATAGAAATTTAGGTAAAAATATATGCTGTTTATATAAACATAGAATGAGCTCATTGTTATTCTGTTTAAAGGAACTGATAGATTAATAGATAAACTTTTCCAGGTTTTATTTCTAAAACAGCATATATTGAAATACATAATCCACAGATAAAATGGCCTTTGTAGTTTTCAATAATTTTTAAGAGTGCAAAGTAGTCCTGAGACCAAAACTACAACTCTTCACTTCTTGCCTGCAAAGACCTAATGTTTTTGCCATATTCCCTCTTCTTTTTTTTTTAATTAATTTTTTATGTTTTTATAAACATATAATATATTTTTATCCCCCCGGGGTACAGGTCTGTGAATCCCCAGGTTTACACACTTCACAGCACTCACCATAGCACATACCCTCCCCAATGTCCATAACCCCACCCCCCCTTCCCCCAACCTCCCTCCCCCCAGCAACCCTCAGTTTGTTTTGTGAGATTAAGAGTCACTTATGGTTTGTCTCCCTCCCAATCCCATCTTGTTTCATTTATTCTTCTCCTACCCCCTTAACCCCCCCTGTTGCATCTCCACTTCCTCATATCTGGGAGATTATATGATAGTTGTCTTTCTCCGCTTGACTTACTTCGCTAAGCATGATACCCTCTAGTTTATCTGAGTGTTTGTTTCTGTACATTTCTGAGTATGTTTGTCTTTCTATCACTCATCCCAGTGGGACAGTGGTGGAAAACGGGGACTGGGCAGCTATCTTATTCCTCCAAACTGATAAAGAACAGGTGTCTCAGGCTCCCCCTAAACCTTCACTTTGGGAAAATAATTATCTAGTTTATTCATTAGATAATTATTATTCATTATTCTAGTTTATTATTATTAGGTGTACTAGGTTATTGACACTGACTCATGTCCTTATCTCTTTGAACTAATGCAGTTTATGTTATAATGTTATGTCAACTTAACCATTACCCCCTCAATTAGTAAAGGCTATTCTCCTGGGAAGGTTACAGATTTTATTTTCTTCCCATAAAGCTAACCATGACCTTATCACCTTTCTGATTTAAAGAGGTGGGATCTCTTTAAAATTTCAGTGCCTGTAAAGTTTTCCTCAAGAAACTCACATAGGATCGTCTACTGACATTTCTGATAATTTTCTGAAGTAATAAGAAGAGGACAAAGATGGATACGTCCTCTTAAAAGGGAACCTTTATCATGGTAGCATGGCTTCATCTCTTTCTGCAGAACTTGAAAGCCTGTGTTCAGTAATTTATGTTAATGCTTTATTTTCGAAGTTTTCTTTCTTCCATAAGCTCTTCAGACTTTGACCAAGAACTGACCTTTCCCCTCTTTGAAATTTACCCTCCAACCTACCCCCCCCTCCAGGCTAGCTCTTCATTAGGGAAGACATACCCTCATATGGGAGACATACCCTCACGTTGCTACGCATTGCGCTCTGGTGGCAGGCCTCCCTGACAAAAATCAAAGAGCTGCTAGTGCCAGAAGGATGAACTCTGTGATCTCAGCCCCATAAAGAGAAGCATCCCCAGAGAGAGGTTCAATTCATGTCAGAGTTAAATCTTAATTCATCTGAGAGCTGAGAAGCCGTCAGGCTTTTGAATATTTTTATTGAGAAACATTTTCCGAATCACAGCTCAGATTAATATTTCAGTTACTTCTTTGAATGAGTCTGGTCCAAGGCAACAAACAAAATCAGTGGATCATGTGCAAGTGTGATTTAGAAAGAAGTTTTTAAAGTGTTTAAGCAATTTCTGCTACATTTTTTCTGGTTGAGTAGGGACATGGTCTAAACTCCTGTTCCCCGTTCTTTTGCTTTCTAATTCCTTCCTCCCTTCCTTCTTTCCTCCTTCTCTCCTCTTTTCCTCCTTTCCTTTCTCTCTTCTTCTTTCTTTCTTTCTCTCTTTCTTTTTCCTTCTTCCCTCCCTTCCTTCATTCCTTTCCTTCTTCTTTTCACTTTTTCTAGAGATACACTGCCTTTAAGAACAATCTATTGCTTAACACAATCTGACTTAATGCAATTGTCCTTAGGACTTTTGAATGCACAAACAGGTATTCTCAGAGATGAGAGTTTTCCTTTGATGTGTATGACATTAAGTACCATGCTACCCTAAGTAAGATTTGGGTTGTTAGTGCGATAGCCTGCCTTAAAGTGGCAGTGAGTCAATATAATTCTGGATTAGAAAGAACTGGGTTTAGTTATGCTAAATGTTGAAAGACCTATAACTAACCTTCATGGGAAATGGCATGTGGCCTCAAATTAAATAATATTATTGAGCACTTAAATGTACTAATCACTATTCTAAGTGACTTACATGTATTATGTTATTAAACCATTAGAATCACTCTATAATGTTAATGCTTTTATTGTGTCCATTTTACGGATGACAAAGTCAAGGCACTGTTTTAAAACTTTGTACAAATGTATTAGAAGTGTCAAGATTGAGATCAGAATGTGGACAGTCTGGCCGCAGAAAATGTGAATTCAACCATCCCACTAGGATTCCTCTCCCGGTAGTAAAATATAATGTAATCATAAAGAAACAATCGTGAATTCTGTTAGCAATTTACAGAATTTTAATTAACCCTTGTATTTAATTTTACTGAGTTATTCTCCTTTCACTGTAAGACAACTGACATATTCATGTCTGGGTACATGTTATTGCTAATCTGGAATGGGAGACTTTCTTATATTTGAATTCGACCCATTCTTCAATGCTCATTTCAAACTTCATTTTCTTCATGAAACTATAGCTGTTAAAAAGCAGAAGCTCCTGGAATTTAAGTGTTGGTTGGAACACAGAGGATTTCTAGTATGATCTCTACCTAAATCAGAGAGTTATTGAGACATTAGCTCCTAGCCAAAAACATGCCGTTTTAAGGCGCCCAATATCTTCTGCTCCCAAATCTCTATTTACCTAGTGATTCTGAACATTTTAAGTGAATCCAACACCTTGTTTTTCTGACTAAAATTTAGTATTATTCAGCTATTTTTTATTTATCACCTCATTTCTTCGTGTATTTTGCACTTTCAGTAGTTACTAGATTTTTTTTTTTACACACCACTCTTCTAGATGCTAGAAGAGAAAATAATAAAGACAAGAATTTCATTTTAAAAGAATCAGATGCTTCAGAGATGCCTAACACTGATTAGGAGATCAAGGAATGACAGTAAACCTCAGACTGAGATGTGAAGAAAGAACAGGATTTAGCTGTTTGGAAAAGAGGAGGAAAAACCCTAAAAGCAGATGAAGCACCTGAGGCAAGGAAAGCTAAGTCAGTTTTCCAAAATCATAAGGCTAGTGACTGGAAGAATTGAAATTCGAGTTGGCATTTTCACTCCACAGTTGATGCTCTTAAATTAGGGTAATGAAAGCGTAGCATCATATTCAGGGAGTTGTAAGTAATTATTTAAGGCTGAAGTGTGGGATGTGTTAAGTGGAAGGGTTGAGATGGTGGTAAAATGAGTCAGAAGAGTTAGGCAGGGGCCAGATTGTGACGAGTTTTGGAAGCTCTGCCAGTATGTTTGGATTATATTCTCGTTTTCTGTTTTTTGTAACGTGGAAAGAGCCAGTTGAGTTTGTCCTCATGTTACTGATTTGGCTTTTTCTAAGGTAAATTTTGTTCTCTCCTGATATAATTATTCATTTTTATTCTGTTGTTACTTTCAAGAGTTATTTGATTATTTGTCAGTTTTGTGAAGAATTTGCCAGCTTCCTTTTCTTATGCAATTTCACCTCAGAATATTGCTTTCTCATGACTCCCTGCTTCTGCTTTATAGAATTCATCTTCTTAGGGTTTTTTTTTTTTTTTTTTGGTATACCAAATAAATGTTTTACACAGTATTCTTATGTTTTGTGTAGGAAGAAATTTCAGTTATGCTTTGATTTCAAGTTTTTAGGGAACTGTGCTTTTCTCTTGTGACTCAAGTATTTTTTGAAATATATGTATATGAGTATATATATGTGAAATATCTATATATATGTATATGAAATATGTACATATATATACACACATATAAATATATTTGTTTATCTGTCCTTGAAATCAGGAAAAACTGACAGGCAGTACACATCTATACATGTTTGTATCTTTAGTTCTCTTAATTGTATATTTAAGCCATGAGAAAATTTGCATCCAGATCTGTCCATGATTTGAAAGTCAAGATTTATGGTCTCCAGTCCAATGTTTGTTGCACAGGGGATCATTGTTTTGTGTGGAATTTTCTTCTCATTTTAACTTCAGGGCTTCTCACTATTCTGGAGGGTCAAATTAATCTCAGGCTGCCATTTTTTTTTGTCATTTTGTATGTGTCTGGAGAAATGTGTTCAACGGTCAAATAATTTTGGGAAATACAATGTGCTGCTTTCTCCTCTTGAAAATATACCATGAAGCACCTGGAGAAGTCCTATAGCAAAGAAACTTGTTAATCATTCTTTTTAAAGCCAGTATTTGTTAAAATTATTTTCAAGAAACATGCTTTTTTTATATGTTTATGAACATTCTTTGGACTATTCTACTTTGGTAAATGCTATAGGATGAATTAAGCCTACCTCCCAATGCTTGTCAGCATTACTCCGTTGTAATACTTATTTGCAATGCTTTTCTTTATGTAGCTATATCCAGATTCTACACAACAGTGCCTCCACATCCCATCACTTCTTATCATATTGTATATATTTTAACATTTTTTTGCTGACATATAATTTACATGCAGTAAAATTCACTCTTCTAAAAAAGTTTAGTTCTATGTTTAGAAAATGCACATAGTCATGTAACTACCACTACAATCAAGATATAGAACCATAGTGAATATCAAAAACTTTAGTGCCTAAGGATGTATAAACAGGGCTAATGATGAAATTTACTGAACTAAGAAGGTGTGCCTCTTATATTTGAAACATGTTCACTGATTTATTGGTAAATACAGACTATGTATCTTTATCTTAGAGTCAAAGAATAGGAGGTGGGTCAAAGTCTTTTATTTTAATGATGCATGCCATTCTGTTTTAGGAGGTGGATTTTGAGATATTCAAGGATGTTATTCTTTTCCATCTGTCCCTGTGGATAGAGAAATTCTTATCATTCATCTTCCCAACCCTTCCCTCTTCCTGACTAAACAGGATTTGTGTTCTTTACCTCTCCTTTGTTTAATCCAGTGTGTGTGTGTGTGTGTATTATAATGAGAAAATGAGAACAATCTATGAAATATTGTGTGTTTTCCCACACTAACAGCAATCACAGTTTTTTTTAAATATTAAAATGTTACTGAAATACAAGATATTCTTATACTTCTCATCTTACAATGGTGTTCAGCAAAATTTGAGTAAAAGTTTATATTTAATGAATGCTTTTTCTTTGAATGACTGAGTGGTTCAGTAATTTGTGAATTATTGTGCAACACTAGACAGTAATATTGGGGTGATGTTTACTTTTAGATCTGGGGATGGTTTTGATGATATGTATAAAAAGTTCCTATGCCATTTTGAGAGGCAAATTTTAATGTATTTCTGCTTATAATCTGATGCTATCATCTGGACCATATTTACCCTGTATTATTCTTTTCTTTCAGCTCAGTATGACATACTCGTTTTTAGTACAAGACAGGTCATGTTTATCTGTTGCACTGTCTATGGTCCAGTGATCTCTTTTGTAGTCTAAGGGGAACTGTATGAAAACTGAACTGTGTCAAGGAGACTAGGAGTGTTAAAGTTCACCAAGAAATCAAGATGAGCTTTTGCAGAAACAAGAGGGAGTTAAAATTAGTATGAATTGATTTCCTACCCCCTTTTCAAAAATTGTTCTCACATGTTGAGAGCCCCTTGGCCATTTATGTTATGCTCTGTGTTATGGCTGTGACATGACTATGCCAGAGGATGGCCAAGGTCAACAATGTGACCTATTTTTATTTTTTCTTAATAGGAAAAAGTTGCCATTCTTTTCCCACACTGGCAGAGTCTTTCTGTGTGTGTGGCTTTGCAGACTCCTTTTTGTGAACATTTCACATCTTTTCCTTTGATTAAGCTTGTTAGATTTCAGACCTCCTTGAACTTTAAACTTCTCATTTCCAGCTTTTCCAGTTAGATGTTCTAAATCTAGTGATCTATTATACAGTGTTATTAACTTATCTATCCTTTGGCAGCTTTATAAATTATTTTGGAAATATATTTTTCTTAAAGCAGTAACACAAACAGGAGGTAAACATTATTTTAAACTACTTCATACTTAAAATTGGAAATTTTATTTACAAATCTGAATTCTCTGAAAAAAATGAGAATGCATTTATAATGTAGATACTTTATAGATCTCAACTTCCAGGTTTTCTTGAACTTCAAGGCTACATTACAAAGAAGGCTTAGTTTGTTGATTAAATCTGTGGCACTTATTGGCTTAAGAATGCATCTACCTGGGGTGCCTGGGTGGCTCAGTGGGTTAAAGCCTCTGCCTTCAGCTCAGGTCATGATCCCAGCCAGGGTCCTGGGATTGAGTCCCTCATTGGACTCTCTGCTCGGCAGGGAGCCTGCTTCCTCCTCTCTCTCTCTTTGCCTGCCTCTTTGCCTACTTGTAATCTCTGCCTGTCAAATAAATAAATAAATAAAATCTTAAAAAAAAAAGAATGCATCTACCTGAAAGGATTACTAATGCATTAAAAATAACATACAGGCACTATGGAAATAGCAACAACTAAACTTTTAGTAAAACATAAAGTATTTAGTAGAAAACTGATGCCATGTAGCAGGTAATTAAAATATAAATTTCTTTTTTTTTTTAAATGCCCAAACATAACCCAATGTTCCAACTCACTTATTGTGTGTGAACAAAACCAAACAATGTTAGAATTGTACGTTAGGAAATATTGTCGTGAAACTTTCTGTCAAGACGGCAGTCTTAGCTGGTTGGAAATGCCACCAATCACTTTCTGGAGCCAAGCACAGAGGATAATAGAAAAAAAAATAATTTAAACATGTATTTGAATGTGAATCCATGAAATGGGAAGCTTAGTTGCCAGAACCAGACTGAAACAGGCATAATGGTGAGCTGATACTGAAGTTGAATGTCTCATAGGGCATCTCCAGACATTGATGCCTGGGTTTAATATCTTTGTGGACGGGCGGTGAGGGACTGGATCCACGCAACTGGAGTACAGAAACTGAACTAGAAAGGGGTTTCTGTGCTCAAGAAACTGGAAATAGGATAAAAACAAAAACAAAAAATAAAACAAAAAAACCCCAAACCCTGTCTGCTAGCTAGGAAGCAATAAAAAACTGGCATTCTCTAGTGCCTCGGGTGGGAAAAGTCAAGAGCTAGCACACACTCTGAATAATTATGAAGACCAAATTCACACTGACTTTAGTAGGTATAGAACCATAGGTTAAAATCATTACAAAAAACACTGAACCATTGCTGAAGATAAAATATCTCAAGAAGTAGAAATCATAAACAATATGAAGAGGCTTTAATGTAAGTATGCCAAAAATGTAAAAGAGATAACAGAAAGAAGAAAACATAAAGCTTGAATAAGAATGTATGAAAGAAGAGTATTTTTAAATTTTTTAAAATGAAATTATAATTTATGTACAGTAAAATTCACTCTTTTTGGTACACAGTTCTCAAGTTTTGGCAAATATGCCCAGTTGTGTAACCACTATCACTCTAATTAAGATATAAAATATATTATATTATAATTATATATGTACTATGTAATTATATATTTATTATATTATATATAATTTATTATAATATATTTTATACCTTAACTATATATATATATATTTATATTTATACACACACACACACACACATACAGTGTGGGTTTATTCATAAATTAAGCCCCAAATATTTCCCACGCCCCCTTTTGTAGCTGACTCGTCCTTCCAAAAGGCTCTAAAACCAGTTGATCTGTATTCTGTCCCAGCAGTTTTGGCTTTTCCAAAATATCATGTAAATGAAGTTATATAGTGTACATAGCCTTTTGAATGTAGCTTCTTTCACTTAGCATCACACTTTCGAGATTCATCCATGTTGTTACAAGGATGGGGAGTTCCTTCCTTTCTATTACTGAGTTATTATTCCACTGTATGGAGTTGCCACATTGTTTTTGTCTGTTCTACAGTTTTTAGCAATTATGAATAAAGATGCTATAAACATCTGCATGTAGGTTTTGGTGTGAACATAAATTGTCATTTCACTCAGATAAATACCTAGGAGTTAGAATTATACCTAATGCACTTCATAAGAAACTTTCAAACAATTTGAAAGAGGCTGTTAACAATTTGCATTTCCACCAGTAACGTTTGAGCGATTCTAGTAAATTGTAATGACAGTGGGAACTTTCAACATGATTTTGAATAGGAAGGTTGAAGGTGGAGCATCTTTACTTTATATCTGATCTTGGGGCAAATCATTCACTCGTACTTACCATGGTTAGTTGATTTTTTGGTAAACATCCTCTACCAAATTAAGGAAAAAAGGAAATTCCCTTCAACTCTAAGTTTGGTGAGAGCTTTTTGTTTGCTTGTTTGTTGAATCAATCACATTTGAATGTTGAATTTCAATACATTTTTTTCCTTCATCTGCTGAAATGTTAGTATCTTTTTTTTAATGTTTTAGTCTGTTACTATGGTGAATTACATTGATCCATTGACAAATGTTTAACTGACCTTAAACCCTTGGGATAAGTTTTATTTGGTTATGATGTATTGTTCTTTCTGCTTATTGCTAGATTTAATTTGACAGTATTTTGTTGAGGATATTTGTGTCTGTTCACGAGGAACATTGACAATTTTCTTGTTATCTATTTGCATGAATTTCTTGGCCACATAAAATACGTTAGTAAATATTTTCTCTTCTATAATATGGAAGGGTTTGTATAGGATTGATAATATTTAGTCATTAGTTATTTGGTAGAAGTTGTCAGTGGAGCCGGTTGAGCCTGGAGTTTTCTTGGTTAGGAAATTTGTAACTATAAATTTATCCTTAACAGATGAACTTTTAGTTTGACTGGTTTTTCTTGAGTGAGTCTGACAGTTTGTATCTTTAAAATAATTTAATCCTGGGGCACCTGGGTGGCTCAGTGGGTTAAGCATCTGCCTTCGGCTCAGGTCATGAACCCAGAATCCTGGGATGGAGCCCCGCTTTGGGTTCCTTGCTCAGCAGGGAGCCTTCTTCCCCCTCTCTCTCTCTGCCTGCTGCTCTCCCTGCTTGTTGTGCTCTCTCTCTCTGTCAAGTAAATAAATAAGATCTTTAATAAATTAATAAATAAAATAAAATAACTTATCCTTTTGATATATGTTGTCAAATTTATGGGAAGGGTTGTTCATAATATTCCCTTATTATCTTTTCATGTTGGTAGTGGTGTCCCTTTATTCAAAATGGATCATCTTAATCAGCCAACTGAAAATTCTAGAAAACAAAAATCTACTAATTGAAATTAAAAGGTTAAACAACAAATTAAATACACATGAAACTTAGTGAACTGGAAGATCTAAGATGGAGAAAAATCATTGACAAAGTAACAAATAAAAACCAAATATGAGAAATATGAAATAGAAGTTGAAACACAGAGGACAGAATGATAAGCTTGAATCTATGTCTAGTAAGAATTCCAGAGAAGGAGAATAGATAGAATGGAGAAAGAGAAATATTCAAATAGTTAATATTCAGTGATTTTCTAGAGGTTAAAAAATGAATCCATTGTTTTGAAGCCCACTGAA
Source organism: Mustela nigripes (assembly GCF_022355385.1). Classification (NCBI taxonomy): domain Eukaryota; kingdom Metazoa; phylum Chordata; class Mammalia; order Carnivora; family Mustelidae; genus Mustela; species Mustela nigripes. The sequence continues at coordinate 64,188,637 of NC_081563.1, forward strand.
TCCTAAGCAGGAAAAATAAAAACAAAATAGATACCTAGACACACTGAGTTAAAATGTCAGTACATCAAAGTACTGAGAGAAATAAAACAACTTTCACCTTAGACTCTATAACTCTGATAAATTGTCACCCAGGATTAAGTATGAAATAAAGACATTTTCATGTATTATTAATACATGTAACACACACATGTTCTTGCAGAAAGAAAAATAGTAAGAAGGAAATTAAATCTAGAACAAAAACATGTCATGTATGAGGAATAATAAAGAAATTTATAACTATATTAATTAGTAAAAATGAAAGATTTGTCTGAGAAGAGATTTTTTTTTAAAGGAGAAGATAGCAACCACATAAACAATAGGAGGAAATGTATGGATCTGAAATATTCTGAGTCTCCTATATAATTTAAGAGGAGGATAAGCCTTTAATTTAAAAGAGGGAAAGGTGACAACTAATGCAATAAAAACAGAAGGTAAACTTTCCAGATTAGTGGAGGAAAATTAAAGGAATAAACAGAATTTGATGACTCTAAAAGGTGGTGGAAAGAAAAAATAAAGTTAGGTTTAGTAAAAATTATGGTAAATAAAAAGGAAAACATTAAAAAATTATTGTATACATGTCAGTAATAACATTAAACATTAATAAAATAAACTTTAAAAATACATTTTTTTAAAGATTTTATTTATTTGAAAATGAGAGCAGGAGCAGGGGGAGGGGGAGGGTCAGAGGGAGAGGGAGAAGCAGGCTCCCCCCTGAGCAGGGAGCCCTATATGCAGGGCTCCATCCCAGAACCCTAGCCAAAGGCAGATGTTTAACTGACTGAGCGACCCAGGTGCTCCTAAAATAAATTTTCTTACTAAAAGAGAAACGATATAAATTTTGAAAGCAGATGGCATAAAATAAAAAATTCTTAAATAATGATGAAGGTAGACCTGCAAGTCTTAAAAGAAAGCTGCTGTTATAATTTTAATGTTGGGAGAACCAGATTTGAAGGAAAAGCAGTAATGGTATGTCAGTTATTTGCCTTATGTCTCTTAACACCAAATCTGCTCTTAACTTGTCAGTGGTACTGGGATTTTGCAAATTGCATTTCCCAGATGCTGTTCCAGCTGGTTTCCATTAAGCTTTGCCAATAGATGGCACCAGAGAGAGTGAAAGGAATTATGGACTTCGCATTCTTCTGTCATTGTTGCTCCATCATGTCTATTAGCTTCTGCTTCCATCTTCTTTCAGTGCACCCAGAACCAGTCTGGTCCCACCTGTTTTATTAGCAACCTATGCACCACTTCTGTGGGGCAGCTGCTCTGAGCTTCTAGGTTCTTTTCCTTCACTGAGTCCTAGAGATAGTAACTACCCCTCAGTTATCATCTCTGGGCTCCCTCAAAATTTTCAATGCTCCATTTGTGCCACAGATTCTCTGTACAGTGTGGTTTTCTTTCCTGATGGGATCCTGACTATATAGGTCAGGATAGAAAAGAAATGGAGACTCATGCAGTGATTATCCATCTGAAAGACACAGGTCAATATCCTTTACTTAGTTGATAATAATATCTGATGATACATGCAGCAAAAGCCTACTAAAGAATACTGATCGGTTACATCTAGAAATCCCCTCATTTTTGGTTTGTCTGATATTTTCTCATGATTCGGTTGAGGTTATACATTTTTTGGCAAGAATACCACAGGAGTGATGTTGTGTTCTTCTCAGTGCATTGTATCAGGAGAGACATGGAGTGATAGGTTTCATCACAAGTGATGTCACCTTTGAAAGGTGAAGGTAGGTGTTAGGTAGTATCTACCAGGTTTCTCTACTGTTATAGTGGAATGTTTTGATGTTCTTATCCACGAAAGTCTTAGGAAGCAGCAATCTAAAAAACAAGTTGAGTATAGAAGAATTTTAAAATATTACTAAAAATTCAATATTGTAGACATAGTATAGTCCCTGCCCCTAAAATAATGTACATTCTATTCAAATACACATTCAAAAGTACAAAAATTGGCAATATATTAAACTACTAAAAAGTCTATAACTTCCAAAAACATGATAACATATAAATCATATGATCTAATCTTAACACAATGTAATTAGAAATCAAAAGATGTTGAGGGCCCTGGGTAGCTCAGTCAGTTGAGCATCTGATTCTTGTTTTTTGGCTCAGGTCATGGTCTCAAGATTGTGAAATCAAGCCCAATCTCTTGCTCCACACTGGGTATGAAGCTTGCTTAGGATTCTCTCTCTTTTTCTCCCTCAGCCCCTCTCCCCCCACCCCTACTCTCTCTCTCTCTCAAAGAAAGAAAGAAAGAAAGATATTGAAAACAAACAAGAAAAACACTTTTAAATATCTCATAGGATAAATATTATATTGTAATATACCTTATAAAATATTTAGAAACAAACAGTAGAAGTACCCTATATTAAAACCTGTGTGATGTACCTGGAGGGTAATATATGTGCTAAGTAGATATTTTAGAAAATAAGGAAAATTGAAAGATTGAGTTGTTTTTAAAAAAAACAATTAAATTAAATTTTCTTTTTCCCAAATAAAAAGTAAAAAAAAAAAAAAATGGAAAAAATAGAAACAGCCAGGAATTAATTACACACAAAGCAAAGAAACAACATTAATTACCAATAAGGGCAAAATATGTTTTTTTGGCAAACAACAAAAAAATATTGACAACATTGATCAAATGGAAAAGAGAAAAGGTGCAAATGTGTTGGTAGAATGAAAATTCAACATCAGCACAGCTTTTGTAGAACTGAAGAAAAAAGCATAGAGAAATACTAGAATAACTTTAAACTCAATAAAATTTAAACCCTAAAGTAAATGGAGAATGTTTTAGGAAAAAATATATGTTCCAATATTCTTTAAGACATAAAAGAAACAAGAAATTGAATGGGTAAAAAAGTTCTCCCTTCCTGCCACCTAGCCTGAAAAGGAACCAAGCTGAAGTTGTTCTATGAATTTAACTAATTTTCAAGGAATCAATAATGCATATCTTAGAGTTTCAGAGAACAAACTAAAAGAACCAAAGCTACCCAACCTAAATCTGATATTAGTATAAGCTAATACCAAAACCAGATAAGGGCAATATGTAAAAATGCAATTAAAGATTAATACACTTAAGAAAATTAAAGCTAAATCATAAATCAAATGCTTGCAAATCAAATCCAGGAATATTTTTAAATAATTTACTTTGACTAAGTATGCCTTACTATAGGAATATGTAAGAAACATTTAGCATTATATTTATTAATGAAATATCCTGCATTGGCAAAAAATGTGATCATCTCAATAGATAACAGCAAGATGCATTCATGATAAAAAGGCTAAAATCACTAGTTGTAAGAGGTAATTTCTTCAAACTGGTAAAATGTTAGAAGCAGTCTGTTTGAAACCCCTTCCAAGGATGCTTCAATATCTGTTCTCTCTACAGTAATAGAACTACGGTCTTTAGGGTGGGCTGCCTATATGGCCCAGCCTCTCCGTTAAATTGGTATTACTATGTCCGTTTTTGGAAGTGTTTAGGAAATAATGTGTGTAACTTTTAAGGTACAACTTTTTTTTTTTTTTTAAGATTTTATGTATTTATTTGACAGAAATCACAGGTAGGCAGAGAGGCCCATAGAGAGAGAGGAAGGGAAGCAGGCTCCCTGCTGAGCATAGAGCCCGACATGGGGATCCTGGGATCCTGAGATCTGAGCAGAAGGCAGAGGCTTTAACCCACTGAGCCACTCAGGCACCCCTTATGGTACAACTTTAAAGGGAAGGAGCACATCTCATTTTTTGATTTTTAGGCTTTTCTGCCTACTGAGCTGGATGGGTAGCTATGAATCATTCAGAAACGTGTAGATGAGGGCAGCCTCCTAAAAATGGCAAAGCAACCCCATAAAACCATGTGGGTCTCTGAAACCATGGAGTCATTATACCAATTCTTGCAGGTATTTTATTTTATTTAAACCACTGACTTTCATTAAATCTCTGTTATAGCTATTAAACTTAAATTCTTAATGTGCCCATTTTTGCTACTTACATTCCCTATTTTTTACTGGAAGTTTTGGACAGTGAAATAGAAGAAAAAGTAATAACTGGTATAATTTCTATACAACAATTTCTACACGAATCTAAGACAGACAGACAAGCCAGTTACACTAGCAAGAAAGAGCAGCTAGGTAACTCTTTATAAGACCAGTAGGAAAACATTACCCATAAACCCATAATAAACCAACTGGAAAATGTTATTAAGAAAAAGCTGTCTTGGGGCACCTGGGTGGCTCAGTGGGTTAAAGCCTCTGTCTTCGGCTCAGGTCATGATCCCAGAGTCCTGGAATCAAGCCCTGCATCGCATTGGGCTCTCTGCTCAGCAGGGAGCTTGCTTCTCCCTTTCTCTCTGCCTACTTGTGATTTCTGTCTGTCACATGAATACATAAAATCTTTAATTAAAAAAAAAAAAGCTGTCTCATAATAAAAGGGAACCCCAAAAGTGCTCTAACACTAAATATAATAAAATAAATCAATGATTATTATATTAAAAATTATAAAAGAATTCCAAATTATTTTAAAGTACATAGCAAAGGAGACCAGTAAATGAATTGATAGGTTATATTCATGAATGAAAAGACTAAAAAAGGAAAAATATTAATTCTTCTTCAATCAAGCAATAGATTCAATATAATTTAAACAATAGCTCTAAAAGTGTATTTTGTGAGTTTGATTGGCCCAATCTAAATATTTTTCAAAACTCATAGCTATATGATATATTATATATGTAGGAAAGTATTGGCATATGTTTGGAAAGAAAACCCAATGATATAAAGATAATAGTTGATCTCCAGGGGAAGGAATGGATTAAAAAATATAAGGGATTCCAACTGTGTCTATAACATTTTCTTTTAAAACTATCTGCAGGGGGCGCCTGGGTGGCTTAGTGGGTTAAGCCACTGCCTTCGGCTCAGGTCATGATCCCAGAGTCCTGGAATCGAGTCCCGCATTCAGGCTCTCTGCTCAGCAGGGAGCCTGCTTCCTCCTCTCTCTTTCTGCCTGCCTCTCTGCCTACTTGTGATCTCTCTCTGTCAAATAAATAAATAAAATCTTAAAACTATCTGCAGAAAATGTGTCAGACATGTTTATCCATTCTAGATGCTGAGTTTATATATATTTGTAATATTCTCTCTTTTTCTAAATATTTGAAACATATAAAAAATTCTGGCTGCAATGTACAAATACCTTAAAAATTCTATTAAGATTTCTGCATAGCATAATTGATTGTGAAAATCCAGATTTTAATACAAATCAAAAATTAAGTCCTACATGAGACCCTTTGGGGTCCATCATGCAACAACTAAATTGGCCTTTTCACCAGTTGGTGGGGGAATCCGAGAACCTGTGAATGAATACCCTAAGTATGGCAGAGAAACCAGATACAACCACATTAGTCTTGACAGCATAGCGTTATTATATGAGTTCTCATAGCTATTCTATTTTATTTTAACTACTGGCTTTCTTTTAAGACTCTATTATAGCTGTTGAACTTAAATTCTTACCAATGTGGCCATTTTTACCACTTCTTTTCAGTTTCCCCTTCCTTATTTGTTATGCCTTTTTGCTATCATTTCAGCATAATTCCTTGTCAATACATGCTTCTTCATTAAAAATGGAATTTAGGTAAGATGCACACTGTTCTGATCTGTATTTTCAAATGCCTTTTTTTTTTTCTTCTTAACATCAGGTTTACATTTCAAGTCATGTTAATTTTTCTGGTATTGTGATTTTAGTTAACATCTGGGTTGTTTCTAGTATCTTGTGAATAACTTTGAAATAAATATAGAAGTTCTTTATGTGTTTTCTGCATTTAGGAGGATGACCTTAGCTATATCCGAAAGCAGATTTATTGGCACAAAGATTTGAATATTCTTAGAATTATTCATTTGTACATCCAAATAGCTTTTTAACTGAAAAATTCTATTTACATGGCTATCTCAAATGACTGATATTATCAATTTCATTACACAATTGATGACACAGTATATAGTATTTGAGAAAATATTTGATAATTTAATAAAGTATATCTTTATTAGTCAAATTTTTCATTTGATAGCAAGTGGATCATTTTCATATATTTGTTAAATAGTTGACTAAATTTTTGTGAGATTTCTACCTGTTGCTTTTAATAAAGGATTAAGTAGAATCATAGCATTTCATTCACAATTCAAAATTTCCTTATATAGTAGTTATTAACCCTTTGTTATGTTTACTGCATGGTTTTAATTTTGGTTACATTTTTATGCTATAGTTTAAATATTTTACATAGTCAAATTTTTTCATTTTTAATCTGTGATTATTTTCTCTCATTCAAGCATGTAGAATCCTTTCCTTTCTAATAAGCACTTACATATTTTCCAAATATTTATGATAATTTCACTTCTTATATTTTATAACTTATTGGATATATCTTAAAGTGGTAAAATTTTGAAAATAATTTTTAAAAAATAGTCAAGCAATTGTTCTAGTAGCACTTTCTGACTAAATCTTCCTTTTCCATCAATATATTTTCTAATGAAAATTTTTTTTCCAATTTTATAAGTAAAAAGGTAATCCTTTTTTTTCCATATTATTTCTCTATTATTAAGAGTTATTTCATAATGTTTTTTTGATTTTCTTTCTACTATTTTATTGGATGGATGTAGAATATTTTTAAATGATTTCCTCTATCAGATATCTAAGACACTACAGCAAGAGTTCTTTTTTTATGATATGCTTTTAATACCCAGAAAATCAGAGCACAATATAAACAGACATACATAATGACTTAATGATGAATTTTTTTAAACAAATTGTTTCATTTATTTTGTTAAAAATTTTAATAAAATATTTCAGTTTTCTTTATCTAACTCCTGTGTATTTTTATTTAAAAAAAAAATGTTTGTTTCTGAATGTTATGTCTTTCTGCTACATTTAAAACAGAATCTTTTAACTATATCTTCTGGTTTGCTTTTGCTGACAGGTAGGTGAACTATTGTATTATAAATGCGTATTTTATAATGATATCTTTTAATATATTAATACCTTTTGTTGTTTTTCTTGGGTATTTTTTGATAAATAATATGTTAAACAACAAAAAAATCGTTTCAAAATGTGTGTCTCATTATTGTCCTTATCTAATTGGATTGATTGTAACTTCAAGGACAATGTCAAACACTGTCCTGAGCCATCTGTTTTTTTCCCTGACATTCAAGAGATTTAATTCACTGTGTCACTCAGGAAGTATATTGTGTTGAGATGGTCTTTATTATGTTAAACAAGGATTTCCTTCTCTAGTTTGGTAAGAAGAATTCATTTTATCAAACTTTTAAAAATGCTTGGCAGAATTAACTGTTTATATAATGCCTTTTAGCACTTAAGACAATTACATGGGTTTTTTTTCTCTTACCAGAAATAAATTATATAGATATATTTCCCTCTCTTGCATTTGAGAAATGACCTACTTGGTCACTGAGTATTTTTCTCTTAATATATTTAAAACATTTTGTCAGCATTTTATTTAGGAGGGGTTTTTTGTTGTTGTTGTTTGTTTTTGTTTTTTTGCATTTCCAGTGATACATGGGATTGTAATGCAAATTTGTTTAATTTTTTGTTAGGTTGCAATATCAAGTTGTTCTCGCCTTTCTTTATGTATTTATGTATTGATTTATTCATTTAATCTAGAGTCCACCCTGCTCTTTATTCAAATGCAATAATTATTCATTTGTAACTTAACATTAGGCTCTAAAAAAATACATTTAGACAATACATTGACACTTTCTGTATGGCTGCTTTGGTGCTTTGACTGAAGAATCACACATGAGACAGAGACAGTATGGACAGTATGGACAATATTTACTATCTGGCCCTTTAAAGGAAAAGTTGGCCAGCCCTTACCTTACAGTGATATCTAAGCAGGAATTCCATGGCAACCCCAGTGATCTTTTCTGATGTTTCCTGTTAAATTAATTAAACAAGTCTGTTGGACTGAGATGACTCCAATGCCCTGGTCATCTAAGAAGCAAACCAAACCCTCGGCCTGTAAATGTCTTAAGGTCAGGAAATCTGAATTCTAAAGACAATCAATCACAAACCGCCAACTAGGCTGCTAGGCTGTAAGCTACAGCCAGTACAGTGATTTTTTTTACTTTGCTTCTGCCCCTTCTCTATGGGTCTTTCCTCTGATTCATTTCTGCAGAAGGTGCAGAAAGCCATTTCCAGTTTGGCACTGCCCTGTTTGAAGACAGTATTGCTCAAATAAATTTTTAAGAATTTTAATATGCCTCCAGATGCCCGAGTAGGCTCAGTCAGCTAAGTGTCTGACTTCAGCAGAGGTCCTACCTCGTGGTGCTCCCAATACGTGGGGATCCAGCCCCGTATTGCGCTCAGTGCTCAATGTGGAGTCTGTTTTTCCCTCTCCCTCTGCTTCTGTCCCTCGCCCTACTGCTGCTCTCTTTTTCTTTCAAATAAATAAAAGAAAATCCTTTTTTTAAAAAAGAAATTTAATATGCCTCAAGTTATCTTTTAACATCCCTCATCTCAACTAATGTAACTCTATCAATGCAATTACATCAAAACTGATGACTTTATCTTTGATTGGCTGATTGTGTGTTAAGTTATGATCAGGGAAGCAAAGGGCTAATGATTGTTATCTCAACTACTGTATAATTCCGGAAGATAGGATTTAGCATATTCCAGAGGAGTAGGACACTGGAACACTAACTTTTTCTATAAATGTCACTTTTTCTTCTTTTTTAATATTGTCACAGTTGGGATCACAATATTTAAACTCCCAGATTTTCATTATGATGTTTGTTATTGTAATAATTATTTCAGTGAAGACTTTTTTTTAATTGATCAATGTGTTTTTGTATGGCATTGCCTACACTCTCCTTTTTGGGTTCTCCCTCCCTCTTACTGACGGTAAACTTTTCAAGCAGCAGCCATGAATACCAAAACACAGTGTTAAAGGGAGACAAATACTGTCAACCTAGAATCCTACATTATTGGTAGTTTTCTTCTATTCCTTTTGTTTAGTTTCCTTTCTACTTATGTGATAGTTTGGCAGGGTGTGTGGTAGTCAGAACAAAGGCTTCGCAAAAATGTTTGTGTCCCAAGCCCTGAAATTTATCCCTGAAATTTACTACCTTATGCGAAAAAGGGGACTCTGCAGATGTGATTTGGATAAAGACCATGAGATGAGAAAACGATCCTGGATTATCCAGGTGGGTTCGATCTAACCAAGTTAGTCTTTACAAGTGGAGAACCTTTCCTGGCTGATGTCAGAGGAAGAACTGAATGTGAAAAAGGGACATAAGAGATGCACTATGGTGGGTTTTACAGATGGAGGAAGGGCCAAGAGCTACAAGATAATAAATTTATATTGGTTTAAGCCACAGAGTTTGCGGCACCTTGTTACAGCAGCAATCATAAACTAACATAGAGAGTAAAAAAAAAAATCTGGGTTGACTTTAAAAGTAATCTTATCATTACTTCATTATCTTCCTGCACTTATTGTTGTTCCTAAAAAGTTTACTGTCAGTCTAATTTGGTGGAGCTCTTTTATGTGTTTGAAACATGATTAATTTGGGGGGAAATGAGCAAAGTTTCAGCTCAGCTATTGATCTTATCTAGAATACCTTGGTTTAAAACATATAACTTTATTATTAATTTCTTGGGAGCACTGTATTTTTCTTACTGCGATTAGAGAATATTGCTTGCACAAGTTCTACTTTTCAAAATTTAGAGGTTTCTTTTATTTTTTAGGCCTAAAATATAATGACATACTTTTGCAAATAATCTGTGGAACATGATATATAAATTACATATATTCTGTATAAGTTATGACATTTTGTATAACTCAGTTAAATAAATCTTATCAAATGTATTATTTAAATTACCTTTATTGGTTTCTTGGTCCACCTGATTCTTCAATCTGATACATGTTCCATTCTTTCACTATAAATATATATATTATATATAATTTGTAGAAATTATATATTATATATATAACATAAATTATATGTTATATACATATTAGTTTCTTGGTGTAAGTATAATAGCTTTTGCTTTATGTATTTTGATGCCACTTCATTGAATACGGGTTGACTATTGTTTTATCTTCAATGTAGTTTGCAATTCATGATTTCCTGCCTTTATTAACTCTTCTACCTGCTTTTCAATTTATTCTGCTCTTTGTTTTTTGTTGTTGTTGTTGTTGTTTCACAGGTAGGTGGTTTCTTAAAAAATTTCAGTGTTTCTTATTTAATGATAAGAATATATAGCTATGAATTTTCTCTAATACGCATCTGCCTTTAACCCACAGAATCCAATATGACATGCTTAAATTCTCACTGAGTTTTAAAGAGCCTCTACTTTTAACTGATTTTTTAGAAGAAATTCTTTTCTATTTCCAAGAGATTACCTTTCTATTTTATATTTAATTCCTTGTTCTTTGAAATATAATAAGAAAATATGGCTGATCTACTTTCTTCAGTTTAATGTAATTTTGCTATAGGTCTTAGCATACAAGTAATTTGTAAAAAATAACCCATGGACATTTGATATGATTGTGTATCTTATTATGAACAAATTTGAGCATCTTTTGATATCTTTAAGGGCCAAGCAAATTTTTTTTTTTTTAAAGATTTTATTTATTTATTTGACAGAGAGAAATCACAAGTAGATGGAGAGGCAGGCGGAGAGAGAGAGAGGGAAGCAGGCTCCCTGCTGAGCAGAGAGCCCGATGCGGGCCTCGATCCCAGGACCCTGAGATCATGAGCTGAGCCGAAGGCAGCGGCTTAACCCACTGAGCCACCCAGGCGCCCGTGGGCCAAGCAAATTTAACTACAAAATATATCAAGAAGTATGATCTTCTATTAACAAGTTAATGTATTCCAAATAAACAAGTGTTGATTAATAAGAAACAAATTAATATAACATGCAAGTATATTTAAATATATTTACTTGTGTATCTATGTTAGTTGGTTATAAAATTATAATATATTAATAAATTAAGACAAACTTTTATGATTAATTGTATTTTGTATATCTACTTGATCTGATAATTTCTGAGAAAAAGGTATAAAATGTGTCTTTATAATTAAAGCTCTGTTAATCCCTCCTGTTTTCTTCACAACAGAAAGCATAGTTTTAAATAAGTATAAAATCCTCATATGGTTTTTTAGCTTCCCAAGTATTCTTTTAGTCTATAGACTACACCTAGTTCATTCCTAAGACTTTGCACATGATACTCTAATTTTCTGGAATACTTCCACCTCCTCACCTCCCACCCATTTACCTTGTTCTTGGCATCTTTGCTTGTCTGCCTACTTCTCATCATACATTTTCAGGTATTTAAATATTCCTTTCCCATATAAGCCATCCGAAAACTAAAATGAGTTCTTTCTTGAGGAAGAACAGTTTTCATAGTGAAATTCTGTTTTTCTTTTTCTTTTTTTCCCCCTGCTAGCTATTGGCCTCAGCTATTCTGAACATAAAGACTGCTCTGTGACTTTTGGGGATATATATCTGCCAAGAAATGAGAACCTCTCAGGGTGTTATCCTTTCTTTATCTTTAAATTTCAGCACTTGGAACCAATAAACTTCTTTGCAATTTTAATCATATCTGCACCATGTCTTCCAGAAAATCCTAACATTTACTGCTTCTTTGATGGCCCACTTCATAGTTTTACAGTGCTGCTAGGCCATTATTATTTTGCATTTCTTTTCCTTTTAATTTATTGAGAGGTGAGAAGGTAAGGGACGTAAGTATCTAAGCAAAATTCATTTTATAGAAATTCAAATTTTAGAAGCTATAAAACCCCTTAAGGAATGGGTATTGAATGACATATGAGTAAGTTCTTTTTGGCCTATTTTGAGTAAATATATTTAAATATAATATACTTGCATGTTATATTAATTTGTTTCTTATTAATCAACACTCTTGTTTATTTGGAATACATTTACTTGTTAATAGAAGATCATATTTTTTAATATATTTTGTAGTCAAATTTGCTTGGCCCTTAAAGATACCAAAAGATGCTCAAATTTGTTCATAATAAGAAAAATGCCAATTAAAATTACCCTGAATTATTATTCCTCCCCTATCAGGTTGGCAAAAATCCAAAAGTTTTACAACTGTTGGCAAGGTTGTGAGGAAATAGGAACTCTTATATATTGCTTATGGTAATACAAAATGGTCCAACCCCCATGCAAGAAAATTTGGCAGTATCTAACAAAAGCATCTAAGTATTTAGCCTTTGACCCAGAAAGCTCATTTCTAGGAATTTATCCCAAAGATACTCTAGAAAAACATGAAAAGACATGTGCGTAAGGCTATTTACTAGAATATTATTTATAGTAGCAAAAACTGGAAAGAACCCAAGTGCTCATTAATTGGTGTCTGATCAAATATGAACTATTATACATTCATACAATGGAAATATGTAGCTATAAAAATAAATGAGGAATACTTTTATATACACATATGGAATAATTCCCAGTATGTATTTTTAAATGAAAAAGAAAAATAAGTTAGAGAAAAGTGTATGATTCTCTATTGCCCAGAGAAAGAAATAAGAACATAGATATTGAAGATTAAAAAAATTATATATCTTGTTTTATAGATTTCACTTTGTACTCATGGCTGTATTTTACATAAAATTATAAAAATCAAATCAAAATTAAAACAATACAAAGTTAAAAACAAAATTAAAATGAAACAAATAAATCTAACTGTATTGAATTTCTGGCAAAACTACTCAGAAAATAATTAATGCAAGAGACTTTAAAATACAGTAAACTGACTGAACTTTCTTAGCGGCTTATATCCTGAAGGCCAAAATAACAGAAAAAAATTAAACTGTTTTTAGTAATCTACTCTTGCTTTGTTTTTCTGTAACTCTTTTGTGTGTAGTAGGATAAAGCAAATACAACAATGGCATCAGGAACTAGAAGTTTTGGTGTAAGAGGCAAGAAGATGTAGATATAAGATTAAGGAAGTTAAAAATTCTGAAAGTCCACATTTGAATTACAAACATCAATATGATATCATATATATTTTATTTTTAAAACAAACCAAACCTAGAAAATATATTTTCTTGATTTGTCTACTGAAAAGCCTAGAAACAATAAATAACTCAAGGGTAATGAGCACCCACAGTGTCCAAAATGTGGTCCCTAAGTACCATTTCCAATAAGTAAACCAAGGCTCCTTTAAAAAATGGATGAATCCACATCTGAATCAGGAAATACACAAAATAACCAGGCAGGCAGGGGATACCTCCATGACCACTTTCCAATAAAAACCTTGAATACTGAGTTTCTAGTGAGCTTCCCCAGTAAATGACATTTTATGTGTGCTGTCATTTGTTATTAAGTGAGTAATGTATCAATCCATCCAGAGAGGGCTCTTTCAAATACTGGCGTCTCTTTGTATTTTCTTGCTGTGAGAAATCATAGCCTTGACTATGACTATATATTGAGTCCTATGAGTTTGTCTAGTGAATCACTGAATCTGAGGGTGTTCTTGGGGACCCCAATACAAAGAGTCTACTTTATCACCAGTCTACAGGAAATATATGGGTTAAAGTAACATGTAAATGATACCAAGGAATGCAATCACCAGAATACAAAATGTGGAAAGCTCTATAGTTTCTTTAACAAATAAATTGCTGGAAAAGCAAAAAAAAAAAAAAAAAAAAAAAAAAGAGGAAGAAGAATTCTACTAATTAAGAGATTTTTGAAGCATTTAGAGATGAAATAAACCAATGTTTGGAACTGGTTTTAAAGTAATTCAACAGAAGTTGTGGTAGAGAGAACATAATAGGATTATAGAGAAAGCCAGATTGCTTCTAAATTGATATTTGTTAAAATTTAATAATAGGCTCAGTGGGTTGGGCCTCTGCCTTTAGATTGGGTCATGATCTCAGGGTCCTGGGATTGAGCCCCACATCGGGCTCTCTACTTAGCAGGGAGCCCGCTTTCCCCTCTCTCTCTGACTGCTTATAATCTCTGTTTGTCAAATGAATAAATAAAATCTTTTTAAAAATTTAATAATGGGTTTAAGTAGATTTACTATATTTTATAATAAAATTTGTAAGATATTTACTACATAATATAATCTTGAACTTAATTTTAATAATTTGAAAACTAAGGATTTAAAATTGTATGTGCTAATATTTTAAGTATTTTTGCATATATGTTTATATGTGAGGTTCTCTCCAATTTTCCTTTTATCATTTAACTGTTTTTAATATTAAATTTCTATCTGCTTTGTGTTTTTCTCTATGCTTTAAGAAAAATACATATTAAAGGAAGAATCTATTCCTTGAAGATCATTTGAGCCAAGGTTCTTTTTCATCAGAAATTCTTTAATATATGTATATAGTTTTCATTGCTTATTTTTGCTTTACATTGATTCTTCTTTTACAACTATGCAATATTTTATATTTTAACAGAAAATTCATTTTAAAAATTTCTGATTTTAAAGAAATACCTACATTTTCCCAAAGAAACATACTTTGGTATCAAAAATACATACAGGGGCACCTGGGTGGCTCAGTGGATTAAGCTGCCGTTTGGCTCAGGTCATGATCTCAGGGTCCTGGGATAGAGCCCTGCATTGGGCTCTCTGCTCTGCAGGGAGCCTGCTTCCCCCTCTCTCTCTGCCTGACTTTCTGCCTACTTGTGATCTCTCTGTCAAATAAATAAATAAAATCTTTAAAAGAAAAAAGAAAAATACATATATATTTCATATATATGTATATATATACATTTTGCATACATATATATAAATACATATACATTTTATATATTTTAAATGCATATGTATATTTTGTACATTTCCTTCATCATTTGTAATTGTTCCATCTTTTCTCCCCCACTCAAGTAAACCTGAGATTCTGGACCTTGGCTACAGAGGATAGACTATAGGATTATGTGAAAAAGAAAATAGGTAAGGGGAAAACTGGAATTGGAACATGTTCATACTCAGGGGTCAATGAGATTCCTTGAGAGTGAAGCAGAAAGACGCCAGCATATACAAAGAAAACATGACAAAGTCCCAGCTGATTCAATGGAAGAAATCAGCTCAAGGCTTTTGTTTTTAGAGCTTCCTCAGTTTTCCTGTTTCACATTTCATGCATCTGTTATTTGATATTATTTCCTTTCTCCTAATTTCCTTAGGATTTCTGAATGGGCTTCCTCTAAATCTCTGAAATATAACTTTAATCAACTTAATTTTTGCTCTCTTTCTTCAATAAAATTTGCGTATAAGATTTGCATTTACTTTTGACACAGCCCTAGTTCCATCCCAAGAGTTTGAGTATATATAAATAACATTCAGTTTCATGATTTCCTAACTTGTCCTTATTTCTTAAATCAATAATGTGAGTGAAATAACAGCTCACAACTTATTTCCTACTTGATCTGTAATTAGGCAAATGCACATAGATTTTCGAGTGTTTGACTTTCAAAGCCATTCTTAAACATGTATTTATTTATTTGTAAAATCAAAAACAAAATAACATTGACTTCATCAAATAGAAGATGAAGCCTGTGTTGCTTTCTCTACTGTGTTAGCACTTCATCATCCTGGTTTTTGTCATCTTGATCCCTTTTTTCCTTCCTAATAGACATCTCTGTAAATTTTGTCCTTAATGTTCTATTTTTAGTTACACTTACCACAATTATTTAGACTAGCATTTTCCAATTTACAACCCTCAAAACACTGTTCTATAATATGTTAAAGAGTGTCCTAAAAAAAGAAAGTAAGGCTAGCTTAGCAATGCAGAGGTAAATACAATTACACTGATACACTTATTTAAAGACATCTTAAGAAGACTAATATAATCATAAGTATTGTGAATTATCTTCAGGAAGTTGCATTATGCAGAACTTTCCCAAATTTTGCAACTATGGAACTCATTTTAAAGTTCAGAACATTTTTAACATTCCATAAAAATCAATGTTTTTCTAACAGGACAAATGGATGTCTTGGGCTATCTCTAGAGTTTTAACCAATATCAATGCTCACCCACAGGCAAATCTGCTATTTCTTCTTAATTATTCAGTTTTTTAATTTTGATTAGTCTCTTGGTAACCAGGAGCAAATCTTTATTTTTTGTGTGTGTGTGAAAAGTATAAATGGTATATTTTCTGAAACACTGCTTATTTTAAAATGATGTTCACATAACAACAACAGCTTGATTAGATGTAAAATTCTTGAATCACAACTGTTTACTCTCAAAGCACCACAAATTTTATTTTCTTTGGACACCATTTTAGCTATCTTCCTCTTTAATGTATCTAACTGTATACTTAAGAAGCAGACATTTGGGGGGCACCTAGGTGGCTTAGTCAATTAAGCATCTGCTTTCAACTCGGGTCATCACCCCAGGGTCCTGGGATTAAGCCCCATGGTTGGGGGGGGGGGGTCCCTGCTCAGAGGGGAGGCTGCTGCTTCTTCTCCTCTGCTCCCCCGCCCCACTTGCTGCATGCTCTCTCTCTCTCTCTCTCAGATAAATAAATCTTTTTTTTTTAATAGCAAACATTTCATCAGAATATGTCTAGGTAAGTATTGCTTTCAATTATTTTTCCTGAGTCATGGTAAGCCTCCTCAGTTTCTAGATCCAAAATTTTCTTGCACCTTAATTACTTAACTCAGTTTAGATTTCCTCTTATTCCTATTATTTATAGTTTGTATATTTGTTCTTTTCCTTAATTATTTTTTTCTCACATGATTTACATTGGTTTATCCTTTCCTTCAGCATACTAGGAGAACTACTGTTTTTGTCTGTACACTGAGGGCTCAAATTTTCTGCAGCTTTAAGTAGTCTCTTCTGGTATATCTCAGATTTGGCTACTGCAGTTTAATTTTGGGGCAATTTCTTCCTATAATTTTTTTCCTTCTCATCTCAATATTCATTCATTATTTAATCTCTTTTTATCTATATTTTATCCCATCATGGTAGGCTCTACTTGTGAAGAGATAATGTTCTCTTACATGCTAGGATGTTCTTTATCTTCTTTTGTGTTACATTTAAGCCCCATATTTGTTGTTTTGGGACTCACTCTTGAATGAAGAAATATCTCCTTAGGGAATGTTCAGAATGAGGGAATTTTTCCCAATTCCCTTTCACTCCATTACTGATAAAATCCTTAGTGTCCTCTTTCTTTTCAACATGTTTACTGAAGGCTGATTGCTAAAGAAATTCTAAGAGGCCCTCTAAGGTAGTAGCTGGGAAAACAAAACAAAACTAACTTGAAGTCATGAAGCTATCCGGACAAAGTATTATTGTGAAGACACAAGATTTATATTCAGTCAGCTTTTATTTTTTGGAGAGAAGAGAGAGATAAGGTTGCTGGGCATCTCATTCCTTATCTTAGTTTTGCCCTCAACTTTCTATTTCGACTTCCAGTTTTCCTAAAGTGAAATGGGATTTCTTTGCTGTCCTCATAGCTCAATTTACTATTTTTGAAGAGGAAGCAATTTCTTGGGAAAATGAGGTAATCTGTTGTGTTTTATGATAATAAAAGACCACACCACTGAGCATGCTCCATTCCTAAGACCTTTCTAGTCACAGGATATTTTCTCTGAGAGAAATGGAAACGTCTTTCTGAAACCGATGTTTGCTTACCTGCAACTTCTAAGAGCACCTTCTTCCAGGGAATGAATGCCTAACAATTATATTGATCCATTTGCTGCTTGGAAGAGGGATTCCCCCTACTTACTCTCTGTAAAAATGGTAGCTGGGCACCACAGAGGTCTGTGGAAGGGCTGCTTAAGTTGGGTAACCCCTCACATCTTTTTTAAAGTAAATTCTATGTCCAAGGTGAAGCTTGAACTCAGGACCCCAAGATCAAGAGTCCCACAGTCTACTGATTAGTCAGCCAGGCACCCCTCAGATTCTTGATATATCATACTCATAAAGATGAGAAACATAATTAGTTATGAGAAAGGTAATGTTACCATTTCAGAATGTTGTTATGTGTACCAAAGGAGTGACTTAATAGCCAAAAGATGTGATTTTCCTTGAAATGTATTCAGTAATTATTTAAAAACTATATTGAAGTTAAAGTCAATTCAGAAGATAGGTTTCCTAGAACTTTCACTTAATCATTTTCCTGAATTTAAAATTAGTAATTTTCTTTTGATAAGAGGAGTATGTATGTGATACTCAAATATATGCACTTTTGACTGGTAAATATTTGAGACTGGTTTACATCTTTTATATATGAACCAATAGAAAACTAAAGACTCAGTTTTTCCAAGTTGGAATGTGTTCTATTTTTCACATTTGCCATTCTGGTATACTTCAGTTATATTCAGAAACTTTCAAATGTTTAACTGTGACCCAGGTGAGTTTTCCTTTTTGTATCTATTACCAATAATGAGTTAGGGAACATTCATTCTAAATATCCTAAACCCTAATCCTTCAATACTATTCCTAACTAGAATAAGCATTTATGTTTGTTTAATATAAAGCTTCTAATAGAAAATCCCCATAAATTAGTAATTTTGTCTTAAAATAGTTAAAAATAATTCTGAAAGTTGTATGGTGACAGATGGTAACTACACATGGTGAGCATAGCATAACATATATAGACTTGTTGAATCACTGTATTGTACACCTGAAACTAGTGAAACATTATGTATCTACTATACTTCAATTAAAAAAAATTCTACCCGATTGATAACTATTGTTCTTATGTTATTATTTTATCTGGGGTTTTTTTGTGGGTTTTTTTTTTTTTTTTTTTTTTTTTTTTTTTGGTCTCAAGAATGATTCAATCTTGAGGCACATGGGTAGCTCAGTCTATTAAGGTACTTACTCCTGATTTTGGCTCCGGTCATGACATCATGGTCATGAAGTTGAGCCCTGCTTTGAGCTCCACGCTCAGCATGGAGTCTGCTTGAAATTCTCTCTCCCTCTCCCTCTGCTTGCCCTCCCTAAATAAATAAATATTTTTTTAAAAGAATTATTTAACCTTAGTTACTGTGTTTTATTTTCTCTGTACATGTACTTTCTGCAATTATTTGATTAGATAATGGAGAAAACAACTTCTAGAATTCCATGGAATTTGTCACCACAAAAAAAAAAAAAAAAACCATTAGACAATAATAGTGTGTGGATTTTTGGGAACTGAACTTATTCCAAGTGAACTAAACCTGAAGGCAACCATTAGAAGTTGCAGCCCCCTCCCATACAATTTATTACCTGTATACTTCCTTCCCCCTTATCTCTGTCTCATGATATGAATAAATTATTTAATGGTTATGTGGGGAAATTAAGTTGGTCAAGGGAACTGCTGTGTTGCTACTAGCTTGTTTGCTCCTTACTGCAAAATGTGCTGAGCCCTTGGCCTTATTGTGCTCAGCTGCAATCCAACCCCCTGTGTCAGAGCATTCATCTGGTCCATCATGATGCTCGTGGCACTTGAGGGCCCAGGGGAACCCATGGTACCACAATGACATCTTATTGTGGTGCTGTATATTTTGGACAACTATGAGGTGGTAACAGGTTTACTCTTTGCTGTCCTCTGTGAGGCTGGGGTTGATTCTGACAGAGGTTTTTTGTTTTTTTTTTCCCCAGGTTTTATTTACTTACTTACTTACTTACTTATTTATTTTTATTTATTTCTTTTCAGTGTAACAGAGTTCATTGTTTATGCACCACACCCAGTGTTCCATGCAATACATGCCTTCCGTAATACCCACCACCTGGCTCCCCCAACCTCCCACCCCCACCCCTTCAAAACCTTCAGATTGTTTTTCAGAGTCCATAGTCTCTCATGGTTCATGTCCCCTTCTAATTTCCCTCAACTCCCTTCTCCTCTCCATCTCCCCATGTTCTCCATGTTATTTGTTATGCTCCACAAATAAGTGAAACCATATGATAATTGACTCTTTCTGCTTGACTTATTTCACTCAGCATAAG